>NC_060144.1:341008843-341608843 GCF_021461385.2 Schistocerca piceifrons | reverse complement strand
AATGGCCAGTAGTGTAGTTATTGACATTGTGCACAGACTTAAGTTCATAGGTAAAAATGTCTTTCATCGCTGGGAATTCAATGCACTACTTCAACTGGAATAATGTGACCTGAAATGTGCCGGCACTATGGCTCTTGAATGTCATCAAAATGAACAGTAACTGTGTGCTGGGCACAATACATCATCGTAAGCCCTGACGAATATGCTGCCAAGATTCATCACTACCGCGGCTGTAAATTAGGAAGGCAAGAGAAGGGAGGGGACTCGCAGTCGCAGGTCCCGTGTGCCGGCAGAGACGGACACTGACATACGGCGCGGTCCTCAAGCTCGCAGCGTGTGGCGGCGGCCGGCGGTCGGAGTGGCTCGACCACCCGTGGAGGTACCGCTTCCGGTCACTGGTCTCTTCCTGGGAACCTCGCCCTGTTCTCTCCTTTGTTGTGTGCCAACGGGAAACCGCGTTTAGAAATAACCAAACACCACGATATTTCTTGTCAGTGCACTCACTGGCGTCGTTGATCAGACACTTACTAGAGGGTAATTCCTGTAGCTGACTGAACCATGCTGCACATCTGTATGCGCCAAGTCTCAACGCACACTGCCCACTGTATATACGAGAAGTGTTCAGAAAATAGTTGTACTGTAACCATAATCGACTGTAGTTTCTGGTTTTTCGTTTTTTGAGCAGAGCGAGCACCACAGGAACATGGTAGAACGTAAACACAGGTCGTAGTTCTTGAGGGTACTTTGGTTCTGTCGCAGCAACTACAAAAATGCGTGATTTTTTCACCAGACGCGTTTCGCTTTATTGAGGTAAAGAATCATCAGTGGTGTGTAATTAAGTTATTTACATTTTGATTTGCTTTTCGATCGAAAAACAGTGACGCTGATAATTGTGGTCTAATTTTCAGATGTTCTGCAGCACTATGCATTTCTTATGTATTTCACAACACACTTTTATGCACTCCACTGTATTCCGTTTGATTTTGTACTTCAAGCATGTGGGGTTGTTTGTGTTTTGTAGTGCTGCTATCATAACCTTTCCACTACTTTGTCTTTAACCAGTATCATTTTTTTAACTAGATTATTGTATGTCTGTAATTATATTTGATCAGATGTCTGTGTATTTATGTACTGTGTAAGAGTAGAGAAGGAATAGCGGTGGAGGGATAATTTTTTTGTCTTTTTTTATGGGACGGGCAAACCGTGATGAGTGGACATAAGTATATAGCAATGTGATGGAGTGTGAGTTAGAGGAGAAGGTGAGGAGCGAGAAGAGAAACGAAACTGTGAGTGGGCGGGGGGAGGGGGGGGGGCGTTGTGGGAGAGTGGAAAGGGGTGAAGGATGGAAAAGGCTCTTTTCTTTTTCATGTAATTTCATCAATTAGTGTATATAGAGTTTGATTTCCAATATTTATCTGCTCATTCATCAACTGTTTATTTTGTGTTAATGCTTTTTGTATGTGGAAATTTTCTTGGAAAGGGGGAAGTGTCTGTCTTAAGTGATTTTTATGATATACATATAGTTTTCAGTATTGCTTTTACATATAGTTCTCAGTATTGCTTTCTGGCCATACAAATGCAGAATTTAACGTTGTAGTGTTCAGTAGCGTAAAAGATGCCGCTAAGAATCCGTGCCAGTTTCAAACCACGTGATGTGATCCGCTTCCTACTCGCGGGAGGAATAACACCTACCGAAACTTTTTCGTGAATCAAAACGGTTTAAGGCGAAGGGGCTATGAACAGAAAGTATGTGTTTATGCGGCGTAGGGAGTTTAGTGGTGGCAGAAGAGATGATCATGAGGAATAGAGGAGTGGAAAACCTTCGATTTTGACTGATGAGTTGGTGCAAATCATCAAGGGAACCGTTCGTGAAGACCGCCGATTGACAGTGCATGAAATCTCTGCGATGTTTCCACAACTTTCCACAGAAGCGCTAGGATACCGGAGGCTGTACACAAGATGGGTTCCAAAACAGTTGACACAGCAGGGCAACAAAAAATCGCGTCAGTAGCGCCCGGGAGTTACTCGAGAGACTTGAATTGGAAGGTGAGGATTTTCTGAGCTCTGTTGTGACTGAAGATGAAACGTGGATGTCTCATTACGCGTCTGAGACAAAAGACAGTAGTCAAAGAAATTCCCACATTCCTGGCAAAAAAACCATGGAAACATTTTGGTCGAATTTCTGCCACAGGCAGAGACTAATAATGCACAACAATATTGTAAGGCCACAAAAAAACTCAAAAGGAGCATTAAAAACAAAAGGATGGGAATGCTGACGAGAGGGGCGTGCTTTTTGCACGATAACGACCGTTTTCACAAAGCCGTAGCCAATAAGACGCTCTTGGACTCATTTGGTTGGGGTGGTTTGAACCATCCGCCTTGTTCCCCTGACTTGACACCTTCAAATTATAACCTTTCCACCTTCTAGAAAGGACATTTGTACGGAGTTAAATTTTCAAGCGAAGAGCAGGTGCAGAAAGAGGCTCTGAAGTGGGAGAAGGAGCTGGCAGGAGAGTTCTTCGAGGAGGGCATAAAGAAGCTCGAGCCGCGGCTCATCACATGCATTGAACTGGATGGCAGTTACGTGGAAAAATAGTCACCAAGCGTATGAACAATACCCTATGACTTTCCTAAAAAATTCTAAAGTTCTATTAAGCTTACTTTTTGAACATGCCTCATATTTCCAGATTGCTCCTTCCTAAAAGTCGAAACGGCGGACAGCAACCTGCTAATATATGGAACATATCTGGCATTCAACAAGCCGATACAATTTTAATTTAGTGTCCACTGTCACAACATACGTCCATGAAAGTTCCTTACCTCGTGGTTCATGCTCCATTTTTTTCCGCGATTGGTTCTTAATATACAGGTTATAACTGAATACTCCTAAGAAAACAAATCTCCAGTAAACATGGGCTCTAAGATCCATATCTTAAGAGCTATGAGCAGTGAGCTCTTGTTCATCTTCGCTACTCTGAAACATATCTCTTTTATCGAACATGTGCTCGTAGCTATTAAGGTGTGCATTTTAGAGCCCATATTTACTGGACTTTTTTTGCTTGTTTTGGCGCGTACTACCTCCTCGCAAAATATGGAAAGCATAGAGCCTGCAGTAGAAGAGGTGTATCGAAATGTTCATAGCTCTTAAGGTATGCAGTTAAGAGCCCGTGTTTAGCAGACATTTTTTTTCTTGTTTGGTGTCATGAACCTGTATTTAAAGTCTATAAAGGCTATTTAGTTACATCCTGCATAGTTATTAAAAAATGGCTCTTCCTTTCGGAAATACGAATTATTCTTGTTGAACGCTCAGACATGCTTCGGTATGGTCTAGCCATCGTCAGTGGGTTTATTTATTCTGTGACATTTAACAAGTACAGTAATTTTGCACGATAACACATGAACTTTCGAGATAATTGTATTTTATTTTATAAACTTACTATCAAAGAAATATGCGATAGTATCACATACGTATGTGGCAGTCTGACATTTGCACTAAACCTGATATTCTGCTCCAGTTCGCCAACTACAATTACTCAGGAGTTTTTCAGTATTATGTTAAGCACATTTACCGAAATGTTAGGCCTAAAACGAAACTACTACTTTTTTCCCACTTCGTTGATGTTGGATTATAGCACTGTCATTATACAGGGTGTATCAAAAAGGATGGCTCAAACTTACACGGCTTAAGGTACACGATAATAGAAGCACAAATGTCAAGTCAACATGGGCTCTGAAACGCATGCCTTAAGAGCTATCATATATTCTCGATTTTCAATGTTGTGAAACAAATCTCTTCTACTGCAAGCTCTTTCCATATTTTGGGAAGTGTTAGTGTGGACCGAAACAAGAAAAAAATGTCCAGTATACATACGCTCTAAAATATATACCTTAACAGCTATGAGCACCGGTTCATCTTCGGTACTTTGGAACACAAGTCTTGTGGCCGAGCGGTTCTAGGCGCTTCAGTCCGGAACCGCGCTGCTGCTACGGTCGCAGGTTCGAAGCCTGCCTCGGGCATGGATGTGTGTGATGATGTCCTTAGGTTAGTTGGGTTTAAGTAGGTCTAAGTGTAGGGGACTGATGACTTCAGACGTAAAGTTCCTTAGTGCTTAGAGCCATTTGAACCATCTGAACACAACTCTTATAATGAACAAGTGCTCACAATTTTTAAGGTATGCGTTTTAGAGCACATCTTTAATGGACATTTTTTCTTGTTTTGGTCCACACTACCACTTCCCAAAATATGGAAAGCAAAGAGCTTGCAGCAGAAGAGATCTGTTTTACAATATGGAAAATCAACAATGTCTCATAGCTCTTAAGGTAGGCGTTTTAGAGCCCACGTTCACGCGACATCTGTACTTCTATTATCGTGTACTTTTAGTCTCGTAAGTTTGCGCCATCTTTTTTGATACACCCTGCATTATTTCATGAAACACGTTTGGATGGTAAACAAGAAGAATTTGTGTTTACTCATGGCAAAACCGTGATTTCATAATAATATATCTAAACTGTATCTCATCACATTTCTATCAAACATTATACAGAAACTGTCGCAATGCAGTTTGCCACCAAGCGGTCGTAATATCCACCACCATAATGTTTGTTTATATCTCTCACAGTTACATGTTGTTTGCTTTTGCCATTTTTGACGACCATGAGGATCACCTTTAAGTCCTTCTTGTTCCAACTGTTCACGGGGCTTAAATATTTTCGTGCATCTCTCATCGGTTCTGGACAGGTGAATACGAAGTGGATATCGTTTTACCTGACACAACGAAATCCTTACTGCGTGGTGAACTTCACCGAATTCACGACTTGCATTCGCGACTGGGTGTCGACAAATTATTGTGTGCTAAGGTACTTGGTTTGCATTCAGGAGGACGGCTATTCAGTCCCACATCCAGAAATGTACAGATATTTTCGGGGGTAACCTAAATTACTTAAGACAGATGAAGCGATTAGTCTTTTGAAATTGAAACGGCGAATTACCTTCCAAAATACGACCATGTGTTCCGTCTTTTATGACCTCGTTCATGAACAAGAAGTTAAGCCCTAACGGTCTTTCCTTTGCACCAAACGAAGCGACACAGTTGTTATCGCACAGGACTAGCATACGGCATAGAGATGGAAAAAAAACGACTGGTTAAAACCGATACCACTATTTTAGTTCTGATTAATCAGTTGGTCTGGGTTAACACAGGATAATTTTATTTTTTACTAATAACAGGTAACCGGTATGTCAATTTTCCACAGCAGAAATGCTAATGTTTTTAGCACTGTTTTTTAAAACTAATGTGTTCATTCATCATCATCATCATCATCAACATCATCATCATCATCATTTAAGACTGATTATGCCTTTCAGCGCTCAGTCTGGAGCATAGCCCCCCTTATAAAATTCCCCCATGATCCCCTATTCAGTGCTAACATTGGTGCCTCTTCTGATGTTAAACCTATTACTTCAAAATCATTCTTAACCGAATCTAGGTACCTTCTCCTTGGTCTGCCCCAAACTCCTCCTACCCTCTACTGCTGAACCCATGAGTCTCTTGGGTAACCTTGCTTCTCCCATGCGTGTAACATGGCCCCACCATCTAAGCCTGTTCGCCCTGACTGCTACATCTATACAGTTCATTCCCAGTTTTTCTTTGATTTCCTCATTGTGGACACCCTCCTGCCATTGTTCACATCTACTAGTACCTGCAATCATCCTAGCTACTTTCATATCCGTAACCTCAACCTTATTGATAAGGTAACCTGAATCCACCCAGCTTTCGCTCCCATACAACAAAGTTGGTCGAAAGATTGAACGGTGCACAGATAACTTAGTCTTGGTACTGACTTCCTTCTTGCAGAAGAGAGTAGATCGTAGCTGAGCGCTCACTGCATTAGCCTTGCTACACCTCGCTTCCAGTTCTTTCACTATGTTGCCATCCTGTGAGAATATGCATCCTAAGTACTTGAAACCGTCCACCTGTTCTAACTTTGTTCCTCCTATTTGGCACTCAATCCGTTTATATTTCTTTCCCACTGACATTACTTTCGTTTTGGAGATGCTAATCTTCATACCATAGTCCTTACATTTCTGATCTAGCTCTAAAATATTACTTTGCAAACTTTCAATCGAACCTGCCATCACAACTAAGTCATCCGCATATGCAAGACTGCTTATTTTGTGTTCACATATCTTAATCTCACCCAGCCAGTCTGTTTTCAACATATGATCCATAAATAATATGAACAACAGTGGAGACAAGTTGCAGCCTTGTCTTACCCCTGAAACTACTCTGAACCATGAACTCAGTTTACCGTCAACTCTAACTGCTGCCTGACTATCCATGTAAAGACCTTTAATTGCTTGCAAAAGTTTGCATCCTATTCCATAATTTCGTAGAACAGACAATAACTTCCTCCTAGGAACCCGGTCATATGCCTTTTCTAGATCTATAAAGCATAGATACAATTCCCTGTTCCGCTCATAACACTTCTCCATTATTTGTCATAAGCTAAAGATCTGGTCCTGACAACCTCTAAGAGGCCTAAACCCACACTGATTTTCATCCAATTGGTCCTCAACTAATACTCGCACTTTCCTTTCAACAATACCTGAGAAGATTTTACCCACAACGCTGATTAAAGAGATACCTCTGTAGTTGTTACAATCTTTTCTGTTTCCATGTTTAAAGATTGGTGTGATTACTGCTTTTGTCCAGTCTGATGGAATCTGTCCCGACTCTCAGGCCATTTCAATTATCCTGCGTAGCCATTTAAGACCTGACATTTCACTGTACTTGATGAGTTCCGACTTAATTTCATCCACCCCAGCTGCTTTATTGCACTGCAATCTATTGTCCATTTTCTCCACTTCCTCAAACGTGATCCTATTTCCATCATCATTCCTATCCCATTCTACCTCGAAATCTGAAACATTACTGATCGTATTTTCACCTACATTGAGCAACTCTTCAAAATATTCCCTCCATCTGCCCAAGGCATCCACAGGATTCACCAGCAGTTTTCCTGACCTGTCCAAAATACTTGTCATTTCCTTCTTACCTCCCTTTCAAAGACTGCTAATTACACTCCAGAATGGTTTTCCAGCAGCTTGACCCAATGTCTCCAACCTGTTTCCAAAGTCTTCCCAAGATATCTTCTTGGATGCTGCAATTATCTGTTTGGCTTTGTTTCTTTCTTCAACATAACTTTCTCTGTCTACCTGAGTTCTAGTATGTAGCCATTTTTGATACGCCTTCTTTTTCTTTTTACAGGCTGCCTTGACTGTGTCATTCCACCAAGCTGTTTGCTTCCTCCTACTTTTACACACTACTGTTCCAAGACATTCTTTAGCCACTTCTAGTACTGTGTCCCTGTACCTTGTCCATTCCTTTTCCAATGACTTTAATTGACTACATTCAACTAACTGGTACCTTTCTGAGATCGCTGTTATGTACTTGTGCCTGATTTCCTTATCCTGAAGTTTCTCCACCCTTATCCTCCTACATATGGACCAGACCTCCTGCACTTTCGGCCTCGCAATCCCAATTTCACTGCAGATTAAATAATGATCAGTGTCATCAAAGAATCCCCTGAATACACGTGTGTCCCTCACAGCCTTCCTGAATTCCTGACCTGTTATTATATAGTCAATGACAGATCTGGTTCCCCTGCTTTCCCAAGTATAGCGGTGAATGTTCTTATGTTTAGAAAAGGAGTTTGTGATTACTAAGCGTTTACTGGCACACAAATCCAAGAGTTGTTTCCCGTTCCTGTTGGCCTCCATATCCTCTCCAAATTTACCCATAACCTCTTCATACCCTTCTGTTCGATTTCCAATCCTGGCGTTAAAATCACCCATGAGCAGAACACTGTCCTTGTCCTTTACTGTAACAACTACATCACTGAGTGCCTCATAAAAACTATCCATCTTATCTTGATCAGTCCCTTCACAATGCGAATATACTGACACAATCCTAATTTTCTTGCTAGACACTGTCAAATCTATCCACATCAGTCATTCGTTTACATACCTTATTGCAACTACGCTGGGTTCCATTTCTTTCCTGATGTAAAGCCCTACTCCCCATTGTGCTATTCCTGCTTTGACTCCTGACAAGTAGACCTTGTATTCTCCCACTTCTTCATTCTCACCCCTTACCCGAATGTCACTAACAGCTAAAACGTCCAGCCCCATCTTACTTGCAGCCTCTGCCAGCTCTACCTTCTTCCAAGAGTAGCCCCCATTGATATTAATAGCTCCCCATCTCATTACCATTTGTTTGCCAAGTCGTATCTTAGGAGTCCCTGGTTTGTCAGTTAGAGGTGGGACTCCGTCACCTCCAAAGGTCCGAGGCATTTTGCTCTGATTGTTGCCAGCATCATATTTAAAGTACCAAGGAAGCAGGTTGCTAGCCTTACTTGCCCCGAGTCCCATTGGGCTTTACCCCTAACGGCTGAGGGACTAACCGGTGGATTTGGAAGTCTTTGCCGTATGAGCACAAAGGTGACCACGACTCAGAATATGTCCGAGATGCCCAGCCTTATTCCAAAGTAACTGGTATCCCGACTGTCGGGACCACTTACTTGGCCACTCATACGTTGCCCGTGGTTCATAAACTAGGACATGACTACAGGAACCCACACCATGAACCACTTGTGTTCATTTCGTAAAAATTTTCATTTCTCTGAAATATTGTGTTATTATATAAAATGGGAACAGTGCTATTTCAATAACAGTGCCGACAGTTAGGAACGAGCAACAAACGCGTGGCATAAGAATTGCTACAGCCGTCCCTGGACGATATGTATACATGCCAGTGTGTAGCGTGGCCTGTTATATGATGCGAGAGCACGTGCTGATTAAAAAGTAAATAAACGTATTTGGCAAAAAAACGGGTTTTTCATTCTAAATAACTAAAGAAAAGGAACACAAAAAATTTTACACAAACACTTTTTCTTTCTCCGCCTTTTCTATGCAGTAATAAAAGAGAAAGGAAATTATGGCAAAAGTAATAATTTAAAAACTTAACAGTTCATTCGTAGTTTATAATGAAAACAGAAAGTAGCTGATTTGCTGCATGTATCTATGTAATATGACTTTATCTGCTTAATTTTTGGAAATCGACCACTTAACATGAAACATAAGAGTTCTCAGTCTTCAGTTTTCACCCTTTAGCACTGACCCCCATTCGTACTTCCCAGATAGTGGTATGATCGATTACAACATCATTTTGTAGTAGAGTTTCAAAAAATTAGAATCAATACGAGAATGCTGCCGACTCTTTGTAATATTCAGCCCCTCACTATTTTACAGAAGATGAGAAGGGTCGACCAACTAAGTTCTCTTTTGTTTTTGTATTTTATACGATATTTTGATTCAAAATGTCTTGATACGTTTAGCGCAAAAGCCTGAGACACTCTTAGAATATTTAAGTCATTTTTAGATGTCTACATTTATTACTGGAAATCATAGCAATAAAAAAGTTGAAAATCGGTTGTTTAGTTCATCAGTTATTTTGAGCGGTTTTAACAGCGTGGTTGAAGTGGAAAAGAAAAAGCCGGTATACTCGAAAACCGGTTGTTTTAGCGATAATCGAAATCCCTAATTCGGCAGGACGACGGTTCAAATCTTCGTCCGGCTACCCCGACACGGGTTTTCCATGAATTCCCTAAATCGCTCCAGGCAAACGCCGGGATGGTTCCTTTGAAAGGGCGAGAAGGATTTCCTTCCCCATCCTTGAAAGAATTCAGGCTTATGATGAGCCTCTAATGACCTTGATGTCGACGGGACATTAACCCTAACCTACCTTCCTTCCATTGCTCTATTAACAACTTTCAGAAAGGTGTGTTGATTAGTTTTACAACGACGTGTATAACCTCAACGTAAAATAAACGAGAATGCTAGCATTATTAATGCACTATTTGTAACGACGTATTACAGCGCAACTGTGTTTCGTGTTGAGTGATTGTTTTTTTTATTGTTTTTTTATTTTTATTTTATTTTATTTTTTATCTTGGTGCCCAGAATCTCCTCTGTTTTTTCCCTCCTGTGGAGAGCAACAAAGGGTCTGTAGGAAAAATTTCGTCAAAAATCGCGCTAATGCACCACGTGAAATATTTCCTAAGTAATAGGGTTATGACGCTGGAGTAGCATATGTCAGTTACAAAAATCTGAAAAATAGAAATGAGAGCTTGGTACTCAACATGATCTTCTAGAAAATCATTGTAAGTGCGGTGTGCAAGCACAGACTGAAATTAACTACAGAGTGAAATTAACTGAAGAAACACGAAAGTAATAAGGATAGCAACAAAATATTGCAATAAGCTTATCAAAATTGATATGAAGGAATTCTACTCCCTTGGAAGCAAAATAACACATAACGGACAAAGCAAGGAGCCCACAAAAATTGGATTGGCAGAAGCAACTAAGGCATTCCTGTTCCATTAGTATCAAATTCCAATGTCAATCTGAATAAGAAATTTCTGAGAATGTACGTTTGGAGCACAAAATTCTGTGGTAGTGATGGTGGACTATGGGAATTGAGAAAAGAACAAAATCGATACGTTTGAGATGCGAAGGGTGTTGGAAATTGGGTAGACTGAAAATACAAGGAACGTGGAGGTTTTCCGCAGAATCGCAACATAAAATGGTTCAAATGGCTCTGAGCACTATGGGACTTAACTTCTGTGGTCATCAGTCCCCTAGAACTTCGAACTACTTAAACCTAACTAACCTAAGGACATCACACACATCCATGCCCGAGGCAGGATTCGAACCTGCGACCGTAGCAGCCGCGCGGTTCCGGACTGCGCGCCTAGAACCGCTAGACCACCGCGGCCGGCCGCAACATAAAGAAAACTCTAAGAGAAAGGGGGCAGGACGATAGGACAAGTGTTAATACATCAGGGAATAGCCGCCATCGTATCAGAGGGAGTTGTAGAGGACAAAAATCATAAGTAAGACAGGAATTGTAATATATCCAACAAATAATTGAGGGCATTGTGTGCAATTGCTACTCTGAGGTAGAGACGAACGCACAGGAGAGGAATTCGTGGCAGGCTACATCAAACCAATCAGAAGACTGAAGACAAAAAAGCAATACGTTTTACTCTGACTGCATATCTATAAAATTCCGTTATTTCAAAGAAGAATATGGGTGTTTCATAGTTTGTTAAAGTGCCTAATTCTACTGTTAGTACCAGTCTTTATTGACAGTGAAAATTTAAACCTGCATTCTTAATGGATGATAGAAGATCAGTGCCAGATTTCTCTTAATGTACTACTGAGATTGTAGATGTTAAACAAAATAAATTATGCGTACGTCGCAGTGGGCTAGGACGTACATTAGACAGAAAACTGACCTCTTATAGCAAAAGAATGATGTTCATACCAGCCTTCGATTATTAAGGTTTTACATGGGTCTCATAAATTTCTTCTGAGAATGCTGGAATAGTTCCTTCGCAGAGACAACGATGGATCTTGGATACATGGAGGCTGTGTGTCCTTCTTTTAGTTCCACACTAACCCTTAACAAGTCAGACTCAAGTCTGATCTACACAATGCAGAAACGCGCTGTGACGTTTCTGTTAGTTATTCAGAAACGCGCTGTGACGTTTCTGTTAGTTGTCACTATGGGTCGCTATTTCACTTTCCTGCCACAATTTCGCAGTTATCTTGTGAGTATGCTAGAACAGTCTGTCTAACACCTACGAAAGGGATACACTTCCATTTTTATCGGCTTCGACTCTGTTGTAGTGTAGAGCAAAACAACAGACATATATTTCTTTTTTATACGTGCTCATACGGCCGTTAAGTGGATGAAACAGCCATTTGAAATATGTGTTTCATATTTCTGAATAAACACTGTTGAAACGGTAACAGATGTTAAAGAATTTCTGATAAATGTCCTAGGTTTTTAATATATATTACAATGGTGTACACAGATTTATCGAAAAAGTTATTTTTTTCCCTAAATCCTCTCCCCTGCACCTCTGTTTTGTTTTTCATTTCGACATTTGACTATTTGACTAATAGGAACACAAACAGTAGCATTAGTACCGAATTGAACATGCATGGTGAACTGTTATTCCAAAGACGCATTTGACAGAAGTAAACTAGAAATATCTCCATGTCGATGTACGCTCGCCCGTTCGGTGTCTGCTTCAGTACCAGTAGTCATGTAGGGTTGTTCAGTAAGTTTTACCCACATAAATACATTCTAAATATATATTCTACGTATAGTGTTCTATACAGTGTGGTCCATTGTTAGTGACCGGGCCAAATATCTCACGAAATAAGCATCAAACGAAAAAACTACAAAGTACGAAACTTGTCTAGCTTGAAAAGGGAAACCAGATGGCGCTATCGTTGGCCCGCTAGATGGTGCTGCCGTAGGTCAAACGGATATCAACTGCATTTTTTAAAAATAGGAACCCCCATTTTTTATTACATATTCGTATAGTACGTAAAGAAATATGAAGTTTTAGTTGGACAACTTTTTTCGCTTTGTAATAAATGCCGCTGTAATAGTCACAAACGTATAAGTACGTGTTATCACGTAACATCCCACCAGTGCGGACGGTATTTGCTTCGCGATACATTACCCGTGTTAAAATGGACCGTTTACCAATTGCGGAAAAGGTCGATATCGTGTTGATGTATGGCTATTGTGATCAAAATGCGCAACGGGCGTGTGCTATGTATGCTGCTCGGTATCCTGGACGACATCATACAAGTGTCCGGACCGTTCGCCAGATAGTTACGTTATTTAAGGAAACAGGAAGTGTTCAGCCATATGTGAAACGTCAACCACGACGTGCAACAAATGATGATGCCCAAGTAGGTGTTTTAGCTGCTGTCTCGGCTAATCCGCACATCAGTAGCATACAAATTGCTCGAGAATCGGGAATCTCAAAAACGTCGGTGTTGAGTATGCTACACCAACATCAATTGCACCCGTACCATATTTCTTCGCACCAGGAATTGCATGGCGACGACTTTGAACGTTGATGAAGATGAAATGTATCCCTTGGGTAGGTTTGCTGGTGAGCAGGTAGCCCTCGGTGGGTGGTGGGACGCCGGAAGCCTCTCTCTAATCTGCTTTGTTGACAGAAAGACAGTCGCTGGGGCGGACCTACTCTGTGTGGTGGGGGGGGGGGGGGAAGTGGACAGTTCACGGAACTCGGGCAACAACACAGTGTGAGGCTTTTGAAAGCAGACTGGCGCCTGCGTCCCTGGGGGTCGATGAACGCCACGACCTGTCCACAGCCCCTTCAGAACAACTGAGCGCGACATTTTTTGTTTTATGGGCAACTTCAAAGGTTCAGACGCACAGGTATCACCTGACCAGCGAGGGAATATCCGTTACGTTCGCTCTAAACGTATGGTTCCACCAATAGAACTGCATCGCTCTGGACAGAGTTTCTGGTCCATAAGGTTGGCCAGTCATGAAGGCCGAGCGAGGAGGCGCAGTGGTTAACACGCTAGACTCTTTCGGGAGGACGATGGTTCAAACCCGCGTCCGGTCACCGTGTTTTAGGTTTTCCGTGATTTCCCTAAATCGCTTCTGGCAAATGCCGGGATGGTTCCTTCGAAAGGGCACAGCCGACTTCATGCCCCATTCTTCCCTCACCCGATCGGACCGATGACCTCGCTGCTTGGTCCCGTCCCCCGAATCAACCAACCGAACAACCAATCATGAAGACACTGCTCCAGCTGAGTGCCAGCTTCATATTCAAAAATGGACATCTTATCTTGCGTGCAAAAGGAGGGAAATTACCTGCGCTTACCCTGCTTTTCATGAACTGAACAATAATTTTCGCTGGTTACACTGCTAACCGCATCCCCTCTGTGCAGAGTTTTTGTAGGGGAGGGAGAGCTCTGTTCTAGGCCCTCGTTGGAGATGGGTACTGCTCCGGGCCGATAAAGAGAGGCTGTCATCTCCCGTGGCTTTTACTGCTGGTCGGAGCACGGTAGCTGTTTAAGGGAATGTAAGTAGCGCAACTGCGGTTTCGCGAGTCAGCTTGCTACTTCCTTATTTCGCCACTCAACTTGTGTTGCTCATTTTGATTATATTTGTGGCTTCTTCTTGTAACGTTGACTTTGATTGCGCTAGATGCCCAGATAAGTAGATCTTGTCGCGCTAGTTCCGTAGTTTTCCACAGTTTTTTTGCTACCTCCCAGAATGTAATTTTATTTGAATTGTACGTAACTTTTCTCTCTGTTATTCTCACTGTGATTTATATCAGTCATTAGAGCCAACAAATAACTGTTAATCTTTTCTTGTCTTAGATTTTAGAGTCCTTTAACTCGTCCTGCACGTTTAAATGTATTTGATGTGTTATTCCTTTCGATACATCGAAATTAAACACATAACCAGTTTGTAGTTGCCATACACTTCTTTATTACAAGCACATGCTGTTAATGAAACCAAGAGTAATAACGATTATAATAAAAGGCAGCTGGCCTACAGAACCAGCAGCAGTACTCAAGATTAGAACATTAAGCATTTAAGTGGAATAGACACAGATCCATTACAATGGAATGTAGTCGAATTAAGTCGGGTGATGCTGAGGGAATTAGATTAGGAAATGAGACACTTAAAGTAGTAAAGGACTTTTGCCATTTGGGGAGCAAAACAACTGATGATGGTCGAAGTAGAGAGGATATAAAATGTAGACTAGCAACGGCAAGGAAAGCGTTTCTGAAGCAGAGAAATTTGTTAACATCGAGTATAGGTTTAAGTGTCAGGAAGTCGTTTCTGAAAGTATTTGTATGGAGTGTATGGAAGTGAAACATGGACCATAAATAGTTTGGAGAGGAAGAGAATAGAAGCATTCGAAATGTGGTGCTACAGAAGACTGCAGATGATTAGATGGGTAGATCACATAACTAATGACGAGGTATTGAACAGAGTTGGGGAGGAGTTTGTGGCACAACTTGACTGGAAGAAGGGATCGGTTGGTAGGGCATGTTCTGAGGCATCAAGCGATCACAAATTTAGCATTGGAGGGCAGCGTAGAGGGTAAAAATCGTAGAGGGAGACCAAGAGATGAATACACTAAGCAGATTGAGAAGGATGTAGGTTGCAGTAGGTACTGGGAGATGAAGAAGCTTGCACAGGTTAGAGTAGCATGGAGAGCTTCATCAAACCAGTCTCAGGACTGAAGACCACAACAACAGCAACAGACATAGATCTTTCAAAATTTACTCATCCAAAAAAAAAAAAAAAAAAAGGTGATTCAAATGGCTCTGAGCACTATGGGACTTAACTTCTTACTCAACTAATTTTCACTAATTAAAACAATGTTCATAAAACCACCATTAATCAACTTTAACTGACATAACTGAATGCTTCATGACTTACATAGAAACTGACTTTCACATAACTCATATCAAGTTCTGAAAATGCTTCCATGGATTCATCTTAAGCAACTGTAACAGATTACAAGTATCATCGGATTAATATACTCAACCAAGCTTCTCTTTAGTATTACTCAAAGGTACAAGGTCCACAAACATTTTATGGCCAGAATATAACAATAGCATATTAAATAGTATTAAAATGGAGCCGTTTCAATTTTTCGTTGAAATTTAGTAATGGACGCGAGCAAAGCGAAAGGTTCTGCCAGATACAGGAGATTCACGGACCAAAAGGTAAAGTAGAACTATACTCAACTTTGAGCCACAATTAAGCTTCCAGAAAACCACAACGCTCCACGTAAAAAGTGGAACTGCAGGACACTAACAACGTAACCATAGACACCGATCCAGGTCCTTAAATTTCCCTCTTCCACCGTGATACTCCGATCGGTGTTTGTTCGCGTCGACCACTGCCAATCATCTGGAACATAAATACATCAGCGTCAGACAATATTCTGGCTCATCATATACACAATAGATATCCGGCCAACTGGTTACAGCCGTCCGGTGAGGCCGAGCGGTTCTAGGCGCTTCAGTCCGGAACCACGCTGCTGCTACGGTCGCAGGTTCGAATCCTGCCTCGGGCATGTATGTGTGTGATGTCCTTAGGTTAGTTAGGTTTAAGTAGACCTCAGAAGTTAAGTCCCATAGTACTCAGAGCCATTTGAACCATTTTGAACCAACTGGTTGTAAATAACCCTCGAATTATACACGCCACAAATGAACCCAAGCAAAACTAGCCTACGTGACCACTTGCCCAGTAACGGCTCTTAAAATTTGATTAGCCAATTCTCTAGACAAACAAATAAAATATTAACGTAGAAATAGGAAAAATTATTGCGGCTCTCTCTTGAACGCCAGGCACAGACTTACGTACTACTTAGGATGACCTCTAGCTACGCATTAAGCACGGCTTCATGTCTATTTGATGTGCGTAGTTGGCACCCCCTTAAATACCATCAACATATCAGGCGGCCAGACCAAATACAGTGATAGTTTTCAGTGCACTCGGGTATTCAATTAACATGAACAGAGCCCACCAAGGGACAATTCGACGGCAGCTGCCCACATTCCTCCGCCGTACCGTCTCGGCCACTCGCCAGCGCCACACGTCACCCTCGCTCAGACAGCTGATACCCGAAAGCAAGCCCCAACAGAGCGCGCCCACCGCAGTTAAATAGCCATCCACCACAGATGCGAAGAATACAAGCAGGCATCGAAAATCTACTCACAGCGATCGGGATTACAATCGAGGGAGACTGGCGGCAGCAGCGCACAATTGCGAATATGGACAATCATCAGAATGGAATGAGGACAATGAAAATTTGTGCTGACCTGGACTCGAACCCTGATTTCTCGCTTATCGCGAGTGGTCGCCTTACCGTTGGCTATTCGTGCGCGACTCATGGCCAGGCCAAGACTTCCATATGTCGTCCACCATATGCTACAACCTGTACCCGTACATCCATTATTTATATTCCCGTACAGGTGAGACATTTTACCTGAAAGTCGCTTGATCGGTGACGATGGATAAATACGATACTGCAGTGCCTATGTTATTCCGAATTACTATGCAATGTACCTTAGAACATGCTTGCATGTCCAAAGATACGTTGCATCATAATTCGGAAAAACACAAGCACTGTTGTTTCGTCTCCTACATCTTTCCTGCTTAGGCGACCTCTTAAAAACGAAAATAACCGGTTGTATTTCCATTTGGTTCATTTCATTGGGTCTGTGCAGCCCTTGTGCAAAGTGGCCTACAACAAGGATAACTTATTTATCTTTTTTGTGAAAGTGACGAGCGTTGCAGTGTCTCGTCCTGCAACAATACACAGTACTCTTAATTGTTGTGTTACAGCAGCAAGCAGCGCTCGTGCTCGATTTGCATAACCGGCACTCAGTGATAGTGGTTCAACACTTAATACATTACGCATACGAGAAACGCTAACCATGTCCATGTGGACCCCGTGCTGTGCAGATGTGTGGCGGTGTCACGTAAGGAATAAGTTTAACGTACCGTCGATATGAGGGTGATTATAGACGGTGCTCTTTTTTCTTTTTATTATGACGAGAACAGGACTGGTGTTGACAACTTTGCAGGCAGTAATCTTAAGGAATTTAGTGAAACTCCGCTTTTCCCGTGTACTCGTCAAGTGCCGACTATAGTACCATAATTCTGATTTCTACGGCCGTGATCAGTCATCTGATTTAGCTGCCAGACATGCAGACTTTTTACCACTTTGAATAAACAGAGCGTTGCCCTAATAAAACAGTAATCAGTTCATTTCACCTAGCCCACGGAGTGGCAAACAAAGAACTGAATGTAATCTTTCGCAACAGCCTAGTCGACGCGCCATATATTTGAGTGTGATTCTCGAGAGATCCGTGGCATTTAGGAAACACCTACAACTGACAGAACTATAGCTGAAATGAAGAAATGACATATGAAGCAAACTGTCTGGTGAAAGCGCGGAATCTAATGCAAATACCGTAAAAACCACAGCACAAGCGCTTGTGTATTAGCTGCCGAATGCTGTTTTCCCGTCTGGAATAGAAGTAACCATCTCAATGAAACACATAACCATATAAATGACGCAATAAGCATTGTGACAGGAACTCTGAAATTCACATCAACATCATGGCTGTCAGCACTCGCACATCTCCAGCAACATGCAATAACCACGATTGAACGAAACACAAAAGATCCAGAGACCTACCAAGTCATGAAGCGTTGAACGATTTACAGTGCACTGACGTAATTCTAGACAACCTGCATGGGTAAACGATTGCCGTCTCGTCCTAGAAAACTATTATCTAAGAGAAGAAACGAGAAATCAATGGGCGTTCCTCCATGGTCGTGAGGTGGTGCATAAAATAGATCTTGCTGTCCAAACGTCGGGAGCGAACCAGCTACGACAAATGTGCAGCTTCCTCAACCGTATGAGAACTCCGTGACCACAGCAACATTACGTAAGTGAGTAATGACCTATGATGAGCAATGCGACTGAGACACATGAGAACAAACACCAGACCACGATTTACACAAATAACCCAAAGGAAACTTAATGGTTTCCTGGAAGGTATTATTATTATTACACATGCTTGCCTTCAGGGCAGTGGTTAGCTTGAACGTTCCTTGACTATCATTTTTTTTATTGTCTTCTTTTCCCCTGTCGAAAATCTCTTCATGACTGTGTTCGTGTTTCCTTTGCTCTATCCATATTTAGCCTCTTTTCTTCTTTTATTGTACTTCAAATTACGTGTCCATAATTTTGTTTTTAAAAAAGTGTCTTCCATTTATCATTTCAATACTGATTCCTGCTTGTTTTAGTTCTTCTATTTCTTGAAATCAATTTTTTTTCAGTTGAACTGTTTACTACATTAAAAAAGCCCTTTGTAAGTCTGTGTGGTTTATTTCAAATACGTGTCCATAGAATGTTAGTCTGCGTTGGCTGATCATGTCTGTGAGCCTGTCTGTCCGTTCGTATAATTATTTGGTTGGTTTCTTCATCCATATACCATCTCTGTGTACTCCTCCAAAAATTTTCTGAGGTTTTAACGTTCTATTTTTATGTCTCTGTGATGCCTGATGCGCCTATTGTGGTCGTTTCTGAGGCGTAGAGTGCTTCTGGTATTACAACAGTATTTTACTGCCCGAGATTGGCCCGTCTCGAAATATTTCTTTTATTGTAGTGCGTTCGTGTTAGTTTGTACGCTTTCTGAAGTTTTTCTGTTGTTTCGATGTTGGATGCCTTGTTTGATGCTCATATTTGTATATATTCCCCAATTATGTCATATTATCCTGCATCAATTTCACGTCGGGAAGAGAGTTGCACCTTGCATACCTTGGAACACTTCTCAGGCTTTCGCCACTAGCCAGCCTTGTAATAGAAGTTTAATATATTCACTTTTCGTGTGCTGCAGTCTTTTATTCAAGTTACCAAAATTACTCCGAAAAAGAAGGTATTTTCCACATGTGAAAACATGTTCCACCGTACAACATGGTCATGTACCTAGGAACAAATATTCTGTTGACATTGGGAGTATTTGCAGTCGAGAGAATCTAATCAATACTCTACTTAATAGTCTGTCTGTACTCTATAATTGTACCACACACTTACAATCAGTAACTAACAGCAGATTAACTTGAATTAGTATCAGCCGGCCGAAGTGGTCGTGCGGTTAAAGGCGCTGCAGTCTGGAACCGCAAGACCGCTACGGCCGCAGGAGTCATATGAAGTTAGCACCCCTTTTTCGAGAAATATACATTTTTTCACAGTTCTTGATAGATGTAGCATAGTTCTAGAGTTCTTTGTACAAAATTTCAATAGTTCTGCAGAATTTAGCGACGAAAACAACAATACTCGAAAAAATTTTCGTATCGAAAATGTTCTTTGGCAGTTTCCGCAAAATGTAAATAAGTACAAGAGTTCTGAGCACAGTTCTGAACAGAGCTCCAAGAGGTCTTTCGAAAATTCAAGTAACATTTTTTTGTGCAGCTAATAGTTTACGAGATAATTGCATTTTAATGAGAAAATCTTTTCACTTACTGTGAAGTTGGAACCCTTTTTTTCAGAAATATATATTTTTTTCAGAGTTCTTGATAGATATGGCATATTTCTAGAGTTCTTTGTACAAAATTTCAATAGTTCTGCAGAATTTAGCGAAGAAAACAACTAGCTATATTCAAAAATTTTTCGTATCGAAAACCTTTTTTTGTCAATTTTCGCAAAAATTAAACTTGTACAACAGTTCTGAGGACAGTTCTGAACAGAACCCAAAGAGCTCTATCGAAAATCCCAACAACATTTTTCTATGGCGATAATGGTTTGAGATAAATTGATTTAATATGGGACACACTTTCTTTACGGATAATATAAATATATTCGTACAACAGTTCTGATGACAGTTCTGGACACCACGTGAAGAGTTCTATCGAAAAACCTACTGAAATTTTTTTGTGCAGGTAATAGTTTAAGAGGTAATTGCAACTTAATTAAGAATTTCATAAGAGCTCCTACTGTGAAGCTGGCACCCTTTTTTTCAGAAATATATATTTTTTTCAGAGCTCTTGATAGATAAGTCATAGTTCTAGAGTTCTTTGTACAAAATTTCAATAGTTCTGCAGAATTTAGCGACGAAAACAATATTCGAAAAATTTTTCGTATCGAAAACATTTTTTGTAAATTTTCGCAAAAATTTGACTTGTAAAACAGTTCTGAGGACAGTTCTGAACAGAACCCCAAGAGCTCTATCGAAAATCCCAACAACATTTTTCTATGGCGATAATGGTTTGAGATAAATTGATTTAATATGGGACACACTTTCTTTACGGAAAATATAAATATATTCGTACAACAGTTCTGATGACAGTTCTGGACAGAACCCCAATAGTTCTATCGAATATCCTAATTACAATTTTTTGTGCAGCTAACACGTTACGAGATAATTGCAATTTAAGGAGGGAATCTCTTCACTTACTGTGAAGCTGGAATCCTTTTCTTCAGAAAGATATATTTTTTCAGAGTTCTTGATAGAAATGTCATAGTTCTAGAGTTATTTGTACAAAATTGGAATAGTCCTGCAGAATTTAGCGAGAAAAACAACAATACTCGAAAAATTTTTCTTATCGAATACATCCTTTGTCAATTTTGGCAAAAAGTAAATTCGTACGACAGTTCTGAGCAGAACACCAAGAGCTCTATCGAAAATCCTAAGAATATCTTTTTGTTGCGATGGTAGTTTATACAGTAACTGCTTTGATGTTAGACCCACTTTCTCCACAGAAAATGTAAATTCGTTCAACAGTTTTGATGAACAGTTCTGGTTAACACCTCAAGACTTCTATCGATAATCATAATAACATTTTTTGTGGTTATAATAGTTTGTATGGTAATTGATTAATTGTGGGGCACTCTTACTAAAAAAAAAATTATGTCTGTTCGTATGCTCTGATGCCAGCTCTGGATAGCATTGTAAGAGTTCTATCGAAAATACTAGTAACATATTCTGTGCAGGTAATTGTTTACGTAGTAACTGCCTTTATTAAGAAATGCTTATGAGCATTTCCCGTGAAGTTTGAACCCCTTTTACGATAAATATAAATTTTTTTCACAGTTCTTGATTTATATGCAATAGTTCTAGATTTCCCTGCTCAAAACACGAATAGTTCTACAGAATTTCGGGAAGAAAACATTAACTCGGCAAAATTTTGGTATGGTAAAAAATTATTTGTCAGTTTAGAAAAAATAAATTCGTATAACAGTTCTGTTGGAAGTTCTGGATAGCACCGGAAGAGTTGCATTGAAAATGATAAGAACATTTTTGTGGCGATAATAGTTTATACAATAATTGTTTTAATCTGATACTCACTTTATCTAATATAGCAAAATTCGTAGAATAGTTCTGATGACAGTTCTGAATATCACCCACAGAGTTCTACCAAAAACTATAATAACATTATTTGTGACGATGACATTATATGAGATAATTAATGTGGGACTCACTTTTGTCATGTAAAAGTAATAAATTCGTACAAAAGATCTGATGGCATTTCTTAATACGACCCTAAGAGTTCTACCGACAACTGTAATAACATTTTTTGTGGGGATAACAGTTAATGAGATAATAGCATTTTCGAGAGACCCACTTGGTCTACATTATAATAAATTGGCACAACCCTTTTGCTGACAGTCCTGCATAGCACCGAAAGAGTTCTTTTAAAAACCCTCATAACATTTTTATGGTGCCAGTAGATTATGAAATAGATTGTGTGTTCACTCTGCAGTGGGTGTGCGCCGATGTGAAACTTACTGGCAGATAAAAACTGTGTGCCGGACCGGGTCTCTAACCCCAGGCTGTGACGAAAGAATATCGTCACAATATCCTTTCGTCCAGGAGTGCTTCTTCTGCAATTTTCGTAGGACAACTTCTACGAAATTGGGAACGCAGGAGTTAAAGTACTGCTGGAGGTACAGCTATGAGTACGATCGTAAATTCTCACTTTTATTTTGGAAAACCGAAAATCGAAAACCCGGATGTATATTCTACAAAATAGAAAAAGTCTAAATGTTCAGCACTATACAAATGCCAGTACACCTTCTTAAGACTGACTGTAGTAACTGTAGGTGCAAGCGTGGGATGTGCACGCTTAGATGATTCAAGGAGAGAAGGCTCGTCAGTGCAAAACAAACAGATGGCTGAGAGAGCAGATACATTCACACGCGCCACTAACCAGATGGTGTCACACCTGTCGAGAATCGCACCAGAGGTACAATGAGCTGTGGTGGAGTGCTGTTGGCGTGGTTACTATGCAACTTACTTGATGGGCATCAATACACCGTTATTTTAATGTACAATACTTGAGAAACAATGTCATTCACACACTCCGAGTTCCTTATCACTCAGTACTAGACTAAATTCCCGGCCTAGTGATAAGCAGCCTATGTACCTCACCGACTACACATCTTCGTGTTATAAGAAAAAAAGAGAAAAATACCAAGGGACACAAAATATGAATCCGGATAAACCGGAAATCCGGATTACTGAGGACCAAGTAAACGAGGTTCTTATTTACAAATTTCGAACTTCTTATTAACTTTAATACTGTATCCCCTCAACATTATAACACCTCTATCAGTCATGTATTGAATTAGGATTTAAACATACTACTTAGTTCGTTTGTACGATATATTCAGTAAATATACTTACATTTCTATACATTGTAAAGACTTTTAACTATCGCTGTAGTGTAACTCATCAAACTTCCACACTTCCTTTCTAACTAGAACAAATGTTTGCAACAATATTAACGACAGCAATTTCAAATTTATTCGTTACACACAGCACATGTTTTTATGTATCCTAGCGGTTGGTGATGTTGCCACATAACTGTCATCCATGAGGGTCCTGGGCATATTTTTAGCTGTTAGTGGGTCCTGGATGTCCTGAGAGCCCAAAACAATTACTGTTTTACGTAATAAAATTCATCTGGTTCTTCGTGATTCTAAAAGTATACACTTCATGTGTGCCTTTCATTGTTGTATGATTCAGTATCGACGCTAATGCTCTCTTGATGAGATATGAGCCGACTGTTCGTTTTTATCCACAGTGCCCTTTCATATTTCATTTCAGCGATTAATTTATTTGTTTATCACCGTAGTAAATAGTACAAAGCTAATCTAGAATGTAAACTGCACTTAAATTCTGTTTGAACTGTTTAATAATCAGTGTCCGCTGTCTGAACGTCAAATTTCAGATCAATACACTGCGCGTGGTTGCGTTATTTTATAGAAATTTTATTATTGTAAGTGGGAAGTACTAGATAGTGTTGAAGAAATCCAAAGCATATTGTTCGAAGAGCATAATATTATTCGAAATTTACCTGTACCAATAGGTGCAGCCAAAGCAGCATTTGTGATGCTGTAATTACCTCGTAGACAACGATATTTGTCTATTGTAGTTTTGTACTCCAATCAGAATTTTGAGAGCATCAAAGCCTCATTTCAACGTGAGAGAGGGGTAAAATCAATAGATGATATTGAATTGAAAGCCTTCATGAGTCTCTTGTTTTTAATTGTTGTTAACAAAAGTAACAGATAAAGCCTGGAAGATCTGTGTGGAACTGATGGTGATGGCATTGAAAAATTTCACCTCGCAAATGAACATAAAACGTTTCAAATTTATTCTGGAGAGCCTTAGATTTTACAGTCGTGCTATTCGTGATGAAAGGAGACAATTAGACAAGCTAACAGCTATTCGGGAAATATTTACTGTGTTTGTACGCAACTACCACAAATCTTACACCCTTGGAGAAAATGTTACAGCAGACAAGAAGCTGGAAGGATTCTGTGGAAGGTACAGTTTTCGCCAATATGTATCAATCAAAACAAACGAGTATGGATCCTTAAGTATGGATTCTTAAGTATTTTACCTGTACAATTTGGAAATATACGCTGTGTTGCAACCAGAAGGATTTACCAACTGAGCAATAAACATTTTGATGTTGTTCTGTGACTGTGTAAACCTATATACCAGTCAGGTCGAAATGTGAAAGCGGACAACTGGTTTACTAGTACTGGAATGATAATAGAGCTATGAAGGGAGAATTTTTCTTTTGTTGGCATGATGAAGAAAAACAAGCGTGGAGATTTCTCTAGAGTTTGCTATCAGTAAAAGAAGGGATGCCCACATTTCCTTTTTTGGCTTCCACAAGACTGAACTCTAGTTCCCTCCATACCTAAAAAGGGGACGTGTGTGATCCAGGCATCACGTTTGCATGAAGATAATTCGATAGATGCTGACATTGTAGATAAACGGGAGCCATCCACCGTAAATTTTAAAATAGCGTTAAGCGTGGTATTTTCACAGCGCATAAGCCGAATGCTTTGTACAACGCTGCAAGAAATGTGCGCCGCTGGTCAATGGTTGTATTTTTGTAATGATCAGTACCGTTGGAATCTATGCACAAGTGATTTATTGTGGCAACAGTAAGAATTGTATCAGAAGGAAACGGTTCCTGAATCAGCTATGTTATACAATGTTGTTTTCTTCGCTAAATTCTGCATAACTATTGAAATTTTGTACAGAGAACTCTATAACTATGACTTATCTATCAAGAACTCTGAAAAAAATATATATTTCTGAAAAAAAGGGTGCCAGCTTCACAGTAGGAGCTCTTATGGGGTTCTTAATTAAGTTGCAGTTACCTCTTAAACTATTACCTGCACTAAAAAATTCTACTAGGAATTTCGATAGAACTCTTCACGTGGTGTCCAGAACTGTCATCAGAACTGTTGTACGAATATATTTATATTTTCTGTAGAGAAAGTGTGTCCCACATTAAATCAACTTATCACAAACTATTATCGCCATAGAAAAATGTTATTAGGATTTTCGATAGAGCTATTGGGGTTCTGTTCAGAACTGTCCTCAGAACTGTTGTACAAGTTTAATTTTTGCGAAAATTGACAAAAAATGTTTTCGATAGAAACATTTTTTCGAGTATTGTTGTTTTCTTCGCTAAATTCTGCAGAACTATTGAAATTTTGTACAAAGAACTCTAGAACTACGGCATATCTATCAAGAAATCTGAAAAAATTATACATTTGTGAAAAAAAGGGTGCCAACTTCACAGTAAGTGAAAAGATTTTCTCTTAAATTGCAATTATCTCGTAAACTATTAGCTGCACAAAAAAATGTTACTTGGATTTTCGAAAGAACTCTTGGAGCTCTGTTCAGAACTGTGCTCAGAACTCTTGTACTTATTTATATTTTGCGGAAATTGTCAGAGAATATTTTCGATACGAAAATTTTTTCGAGTATTGTTGTTTTCTTCGTTACATTTTGCAGAACTATTGAAATTTTGTGGGAAGAACTCTAGAACTATGGCACATCTAACAAGAACTGTGAAAAAAATGTATATTTCTCGAAAAAGGGGTGCTAACTTCACACGACTGGCCGCAGGTTCGAATCCTGCCTCGGGCATGGATGTTTGTGATGTCCTTAGGTTAGTTAGGTTTAACTAGTTCTCAGTTCTAGGGGACTAATGACCTCAGCAGTTGAGTCCCATAGCGCTCACAGCCATTTGAACCATTTGAAGTAGTATCATTTTCATGACAGATAAAATTGTTAAGAGATCAAAGAAATTCCATTAACTTACAAATATCACATGCTCCGTCGTAAAAGACCTTCTTTTGTTTCAAGATACACGATGGTGCACGACCGAAGAAATATGGATTAACTGTCCACTCATTATGTAACTAGTTTTAAAAACGTGTACTCGTAAAATTTATTTTCCCATTAAATTCTGTGGCTGAAGAATTAACAAGTCTTCCAATTACGAGACAGAACCATAGCTGGACCCTGTTATTCATCATTGATGGATCGTTTGAAACTTGCATAGGCTAAAAAAGACCAATGCTGGCGCGGAAAAATGTACTATTTCGCTAGGATAATGTACCATCGCACACATCAGCGGTAGAAATGGCGAAAGTGCTTGCACTGGGCTTTGAACTGTTTTCTCATCCGTCATACTCACCAGATTTAGCCCCAGGTGCGTTCTCTCTGTTCCCTTTTTATCAAATAAGGAAGTGATATTTCCAGACAACCAGTACTGTGTAGAGTTTGACAGTATCTATTTTTCGGGTGGGACGAAATAGCTCGAGGATCGCCGGACCAGCAATGGTAAAAAAAGCATTAAACTTTTTGTTTCCAGAACAACTCACGTTACTTCTCGACGTAGTCTTGTTTGAGGAATATGCCTCCACTCGCTGAAGTGCCACAACACGACGTAGCATGCACTCCACTAACGTCTGAAGTAGTGCTAGAGGGAACTGACACCATGAATCCTGCAATGTTGTCCACAAATCCGTAAGAGCTCGTTGCAAGGCATCCCAGATATGCTCAGCAATGTTCATGTCTTGAGAGTTTAGTGGCCAGCGAAAGAGTGTTCCAGGAGCCACTCTGTATCAATTTTGGACGTGTGAGGTGTCACATTGTCCTGCTAGAATTGACAAGTCCGTCGGAATGCATAATGGACATTAATAGATGCAGGTGATCAGAGAGGATGCTTAGGTACGTGTCACCTGCCAGAGTCCTATCTAGATGTATCAGGGGTCCCGTATCACTCCAACTGACACGCCTCACACCATTACAGAGCCTCCACCAGCTTGAACAGTCCCCTGCTGACATGCTGGGTCCACGGATTCATGAGGTTGTCTCCATACCCGTACACGTCCATCCTTTCGATACAATTTGAAACGAAACTCGTCCGTCCAGGCAACATGTTTCCGGTCATCAACAGTCCCATGTCGGTGTTAACGGGCCCTGGCGAGGCGTAAAGCTTTGTGTCGTGCAGTCATCAAGGAACCACGAGTGGCCCTTCGGCTCCTGAAGCACATATCCATGATGCTTCGTTGAATGGTTCGCACGCTGACACTTGTTGATGGGTCAGCACTGAAATCTGCTGCGATTTGCGGAAGAGTTGCACTTCTGTCACGTTGAACGATTCTCTTCAGTCGTCGCTGGCCCCGTTCTTGCAGGATCTTTTTCCGGCCGCACCGATGTCGGAGATTTGATGCTTTATGGATTCCTGATTTTCACGGTGCACTCGTGAAGTGGTCGTATGGGAAAATCCCCACTTTATCGCTACCTCGGAGATGCTGTGTCCCTCTGCTCGTGCACCGACTGTAGCACAACGTTCAAACTCTCTTAAATCTTGCTAGCCTGCCTTTGTAGCAGCAGTAACCGATGCAACAACTGCGGCAGACACTTCTCTTATACAGGCGACCGCAGAGCCGTATTCTGCCTCTTTACATATCTCCGTATTTGAGTACGTATGCCTATACCAGTTTGTTTGGCATTTCAGTATATACACTACTGGCCAATAAAACTGCTACACCACGAAGATCACGTGCTACAGACGTGAAATTTAACCGACAGGAAGAAGATGCTTTGATATGCAAATGATTAGCTTTTCAGAGCGTTCACACAAGGCTGGCGCCGGTGGCGACACCTACTACGTGCTGACATGAGGGAAGTTTCCAACCGATTTCTCATACATAAACAGCAGTTGACCGGCGTTACCTGGTCAAACGTTGTTGTGATGCCTCGAGTAAGGAGGAGAAATGCGTACCATCACGTTTCCGAATTTGATAAAGGTCGGATTGTAAGCCATCGAGATGGCGGTTTATCGTATCGCAACATTGGTGCTCGCGTTGGTCGGGATCCAATGACTGTTAGCAGAATATGGAATCGGTGGGTCCCAACGGCCTCGTATCACTAGCAGTCGAGATGACAGGCATCTTATTCGCTTGGCTGTAACGGATCGTGCAGCCACGTCTCGATCCCTGAGTCAGCAGATGGAGACGTTTGCTAGACAATAACCATCTGCACGAACAGTTCGACGACATTTGCAACAGCATGGACTATCAGCTCGGCGACCATGGCTGCGGTTACCCTTGATGCCGCACCACAGACAGGAGCGCCTGCGATGGTGTACTCAACGACGAATCTTGGTGCACGATGGCAAAACGTCATTTTTCCGGATGAATCCAGGTTCTGTTTACAGCATCATGAGAGTTGCATCCGTGTTTGGCGATATCGCGGTGAACACACACTGGAAGCGTGTATTCGTCATCGTCATACTGGTGTATCACCCGGAGTGATGGTATGGGGTGACACGTCTCGGTCACCTCTTGTTCGCACTGACGGCACTTTGAACAGTGGACGTTACATTTCAGATGTGTTACGACCCGTGGCTCTACCCTTCATTCGATCCCTGCGAAACCATACATTTCAGCAGGATACTGCACGACCGCATGTTGCAGGTCCTGTACGGGCCCTTCTGGATACAGAAAATGTTCAACTGCTGCCCTGGCCAGCATATTCTCCAGATGTCTCACCAAATGAAAACGTCTGGTCAATGGTGGCCGAGCAACTAGCTCGTCACAATACGCCAGTCACTACTCTTGATGAACTGTGGTACCGTGTTGAAGCTGCATGGGCAGCTGTACCTGTACACGCCATCCAAGCTCTGTTTGACTCAATGCCCAGGCGTATCAAGGCCGTTATTATGGCCAGAGGTGGTTGTTCTGGGTACTGATTTTTCAGGATCTATGCACCCAAATTACGTGAAAATGTAATCACATGTCAGATCTAATATAATGTATTTGTCCAATGAATACCCGTTTATCATCTGCATTTCTTCTTGGTGTAGCAATTTTAATGGCCTGTAGTGTCGTTCCTTAAGCCATATGCTAAATGAACTACTGTACCGTCTCTCGGTCTCTTCGGTGACTCTCGTGATGTACCGTAACTGTACCGTATATGATAGTCATGAAAGTGAGTCAGGAGCGCAGTTAACATTAAGGGCGATCAAATAGTGTTGTAGTCCTTATGGGTCAGTTGAGATAAGCGTAAGGGTCAAGACGAGCACGAGGCGGTGCTCCCAGTGTGCTGTCGAGGGAGCCGAAAAGAGAGGGCCTACGGCCGGGGCCGGCCGCGGATCCTGGAGCATCGCTGATCGCGCCGGCGATGACGGCGCCCGAGAAGAATCCGGCTTTGAGCGTGCGGAGGCCATCGCGATGCCGACACACTCGGTGAGCAGCGGACGAGCTCGAACCCGGGCTGCGCGCGCAGCGGACCGCGGCGGCGCTGCGGCTGCGCTCACAGGGGCTTCCGGAAGGCGCGCTGCGAAGGCAGGGGAGGAGGGCGACGCCGGGAGAGGCAGCGCCGGCTGGCGTCGTGACTGGGGACGCGGCACCGGCTAACGGTGTCAGCCGCGGCCCTGGCTGCTGCCGCCGCTCCTGCTGCTGGTTATTACCGCGACCAGTGGAGCGAGAAGTGGAGGCGGCGGGGGCGGCGGCGGCGGGGGCGGCGCGGAGGCGGTCACGGACTCGCAGGAGCGACGGCCGCAGCACGGCTAACAGCATGTGCTGCATGCTCCACTTGCGCGCAACTCGCGACGGGAGTGGGCCATTAAACGTAACAGCGCGTATTAAGCTAAGTAAAGCTCTCATCTACCCGGAAGCTGGTGCCGACACTCGAGCGGTGCACGAGCCGAGGCACGGACCTCACCTTGCCTTTGCACGTCCGCGAGCCAACGAATAAGACTTGCCTGAGTTTTCCATGTATCTGTGGCGACCTGAAAATTACGCCCGTGAGATTTGCCCCCACGGAAATTACTGCCTAGAAAAGTTCGAGGGAAGGTCCATTAATCCCACTAGTGAAATAGACTGTATAACTTATCATCCACTGTTTCTTTGAAAACGTAAGTTGTGATTTCTCCATCTTGTACGCAGAATCAACCCTTCTCCACTTCTAGGCCAGGAGCGGGCAGTTGGACTCCCGCCCATCCAGAGTCACTCTTCTCTTCAGCCAGTTACCTGACAAAAATGGCTCTGAGCACAATGGTACTTAACTGCTGTGGTCATCAGTCCCCTAGAACTCAGAACTACTTAAACGTAACTAACCTAAGGACATCACACACGTCCATGCCCGAGGCAGGATTCGAACCTGCGACCGTAGCGGTCCCGCGGTTCCAAATTGTAGCGCCTAGAACCGCTCGGTCACTCCGGCCGGCCAGTTACCTGACAAGCTGATAGTGGGGCAAGAGAGGAATCCCGATTGAGAATAAATGAGAGTGGCTTACCAGCTGCGGCATCCGCTTTACAACCAAGGGAAATCTTCCGAAAACCTTGGTCTGAAATAAGATACTAGAACCATATTACTTTATTTATGAGACATCATCCTTCGTTGCCCATAGTCGGAACTGGGCGATTGGAGCCATATTAATTTATTTCAGGCCATCATCCTCCGTTAAGGATGTTGTCTCAGCCGAAATGTACAACGTATGTATATGTAAATCCTACATGTATGAACAGAGTGAAATGTGTCTGTGCAGAGTCTATTTTTTTCCTCTTCCTTTCAATCCGACTCCTGGGAGGGCAGCCCTCGAGATCCGGCCTATTGAACAGTAGCGGTTCCATTCAGCCAAATATGAGAAAAGCTTAGTGGGGCAAAAGAGGAATCCCGATTCCGAATAAAAGAGCGTGGCTTACCAGTTCCGGCATCCGCCGTATAACCAAGGGAAATCTTCCGAACACCTTGGTCGGAACTAAGAGACTGGAAACATATTAGTTCATTTATTTCCTTCCTAAATTATTTATTTTCTTCGTTGCCCATATTGGAACCATATTAATTTATCTCGGGGCAACATCCTTCGTTAAGGATGTTGTCTCAGCCAAAACGTACAACGTATGTACAGGGTGTTTCAAAAATGACCGGTATATTTGAAACGGCAATACAAACTAAACGAGCAGCAATAGAAATACACCGTTTGTTGCAATATGCTTGGGACAACAGTACATTTTCAGGCATACAAACTTTCGAAATTACAGTAGTTACAATTGTCAACAACAGATGGCGCTGCGGTCTGGGAAACTCTATAGTACGACATTTTCCACATATCCACCATGCGTAACAATAATATGGCGTAGTCTCTGAATGAAATTACCCGAAACCTTTGACAACGTGTCTGGCGGAATGGCTTCACATGCAGATGAGATGTACTGCTTCAGCTGTTCAATTGTTTCTGGATTCTGGCGGTACACCTGGTCTTTCAAGTGTCCCCACAGAAAGAAGTCACAGGGGTTCATGTCTGGCGAATAGGGAGGCCAATCCACGCCGCCTCCTGTATGTTTCGGATAGCCCAAAGCAATCACACGATCATCGAAATATTCATTCAGGAAATTAAAGACGTCGGCCGTGCGATGTGGCCGGGCACCATCTTGCATAAACCACGAGGTGTTCGCAGTATCGTCTAAGGCAGTTTGTACCGCCACAAATTCACGAAGAATGTCCAGATAGCGTGATGCAGTAATCGTTTAGGATCTGAAAAATGGGCCAATGATTCCTTTGGAAAAAATGGCGGCCCAGACCAGTACTTTTTGAGGATGCAGGGACGATGGGACTGCAACATGGGGCTTTTCGGTTCCCCATATGCGCCAGTTCTGTTTATTGACGAAGCCGTCCTGGTAAAAATAAGCTTCGTCAGTAAACCAAATGCTGCCCACATGCACATCGCCGTCATCAAACCTGTGCACTATATCGTTAGCGAATGTCTCTCGCGCAGCAATGGTAGCGGCGCTGAGGGGTTGCCGCGTTTGAATTTTGTATGGATAGAGGTGTAAACTCTGGCGCATGAGACGATACGTGGACGTTGGCGTCATTTGGACCGCCGAGGCCGCTGTTGGATCACCTGCTGCACTAGCTGCGCGTTGCCCTCTGTGGTTGCCGTACACGGTCGCCCTACCTTTCCAGCACGTTCATCCGTCACGTTCCCAGTCCATTGAAATTTTTCAAACAGATCCTTTATTGTATCGCTTTTCGGTTCTTTGGTTACATTAAAACTCCGTTGAAAACTTCGTCTTGTTGCAACAACACTGTGTTCTAGGCGGTGGAATTCCAACACCAGAAAAATCCTCTGTCCTAAGGAATAAACCGTGTTGTCCACAGCACACTTGCACGTTGTGAACAGCACACGCTTACAGCAGAAAGACGACGTACAGAATGGCGCACCCACAGACTGCGTTGTCTTCATTATCTTTCACATCACTTGCAGCGCCATCTGTTGTTGAAAATTGTAACTACTGTAATTTCGAAAGTTTGTCCGCCTGAAAATGTACTGTTGTCCCAAGCATATTGCAACAAACGGTGTATTTCTATCGCTGCTCGTTTAGTTTTTATTGCCGTTTCAAATATACCGGTCATTTTTGAAACACCCTGTATATGTAAATGCTGTATGTATGACTGAACAGAGTTTAATGTGTCTGTGCTGAGTCTATTTTTTTCCCTTACTTTCATTCCCGTCTCCTGGGAGGGGATCGTTAGAGATCCGGCCTATTGGACAGTAGCGGTTCTATTCAGCCAAATATCAGACAAGCTGATAGTGGAGCAAAAGGGTAATACAAAATTGGGAATTACGGGAGGAGCTTAGAAGTACCGGAATACGCATGACAACCAATAGGAGCCTTCCGAAAACATTTGCCGGAACCAGAGTATTGAAACCATATCAATTTACTTATACAACAGCAAACGTCGATGTAAATGTTGTTTCAGCCAACAATTAAAATGTTGTGTATGTGTGAAAGAAATGTTGTTCCGGCCAACAATTAAAGCAGTGTGGGTGTCAATTATGAAGAACGATTCAAATGTAGTAATGGTGGGAATGTGTTTTAAGCGCTGATCCAACCAAGAATTAGGATGAAATATATGTTAGATGCAAGTGTTATCCAGCCGTCAATACCATGATGGGCGCATTACCTACATACGAATGCATAGAGACGTCTTAAATATGGTGTTGGTCCACTAGTTCGCAGACGTTTGTGTGCATAACTTACCTACAGATAGCGATTCATAGACTCTCACATGTTCGGGTTTTTTCCATACTTGTAGCGCAAGAAACAAAACTAGTCTGTGAGGGAACTCCACACATTTAGCACTCCAGCACCACACTGAATGTAACAGCAATATTTCTTCCAAGTGAGAAAGCATACTTAAAAAAAACACACATTTTCTGCATTCGTGGTACATGTAATATGCATAAAGTAGTACTGAGCAAATGACCAGGAGTATTCTCGTATATAGGTGTCATTAACTCACATGGTTTCTCCTCCTAAGGCTACATGAGCGTGTTCTCAACATGCTACTTCAAAATATGAAAACAGTTTTCATGATGATTGTAATTATGCAGGTCATTGTTAATATTGTCAAGTAGAACACATGTAAGCATTATAAAATTATATATTAATTAAAATATACTTGAAAATGACGGAGTACGCATCATAAAATAACTTACACAATTACAAACAAACAAAATTTTAAGGTAACAGACCGTAACATGATTTTTAATATTAGGACGGAGTATGAACCATAGAAGAAGAGAAAGTTGGATTTAAACATTAAAACTAATAGAACTAGTGAAAAATTTGTGTGTAAGATGGTGCATTGTAGTGCGCTACGTAGATCATTGATGGTGCGCTCTCTTCCGGCAGCAGGGTGTTTACGTTTCTGGTCATTTCGTGTCGGTATCGATGCGGCTCGGACAGGATGGCACAGCGACTCACTGCTAGCGCCAGCCGGAAGTAGCATTCAGGGTGATTGTTCCAGCGGTCATCAGCTGCGATGAGAGAGAACTTTCGGAATGCATGCAGACACTGACTCATCCGATGGAGGAAGACTCCCAGCGGGTAGGTAAGGCCAACACTCACTTGTTAGTGGACAGGTAGCTTCGAGCAACACCGGGCGCATGTTTCACAGATTCTTTTATGGACGTAAGTTTTAATGGTTCAAATGGCTTTGAACACTTAACTTCTGAGGTCATCAGTCTCCTAAGGAAATCACACACATCCATGCCCGAGTTAGGATTCGAACCTGCGACCGTAGCGGTCGCGCGGTTCCAGACTGTAGCGCCTAGAACCGCTCGGCCACGCCGGCCGGCAAAGTTTTAATGGGAGCAATCTGTTACTAACAGGAGTGTAGGCAACATATAGGATATATTTAAATTTCTAAATGAAGGCTGACACAGAGATCATTACTGAAGACGCGTCGACTCAAGTAAAATCCGGCAGCAGGCAGCCTGCATGTACCTACATTTGGGCGAACGAGACCTATGCGCTCTCGACTCCCAGAAAGGCAGCTGCGTTCGAGAGTTTTCACTGTCGTTTTAACTCTTTCAAACCGCTTACCATGATTTTTAAACTGTATCAGTAAGTTTAGAAGAGCACACAGAGATTCTTACATTGTGCTAACCAGTTAATGATTAACGAACAGCTGCATTACTACAGGAACATCTTCAGGTTGCTTGCAGTTAAACAACACAGGTAGCTAAACTAAAACTTAACAACTAATATAGGTAACGCACACTGACAACAGCCTTATACCACATATTCACCGAGCTGTACTAATGACGTAAATGGTCTTGTTGTTGTTTGTAACGTGAATCTAGAACACTAAATGTGGGAAAATGTTACATTCCTATTAAACCACTGGAAATTCAAAATAAGTCATAATTTTAAGATTACGCATTAGTTAATCACAATTATTAGATCTTCAGTGGTATGTTACATACCAAATTAAGTACAAAACGTCTCCTTTTATACCCTACCGCAATCGTAAATTCTACGAGCAGTTGGTAATCTAGGGTTAAAGACCAAATGTAGAAACAACGACTATAAATATTCTGCCGACCTCCTGCCGGAGGCATGACAAGCAGACATGACATGCTGCGTACAGTAACCTTCCCAGACGTGGTCGCTCCACGACAGAGGCAGACATGTAAATATAGTATTTGGCCTCTGCCTAGTGCGATAGTCGACTGTACGATCATAATCGTTGCAAGCAATGGCAAAACCTGAAGTACAGAACTGGTATTGAAGATTACACAATTTATCTAAACAACTGAAAAATAGAAACGAACAAAAGCTAACAACACAGTCAGGCATAGAAACGAGAGAGTAGGTAGCAGTGCTTACATCAAACTGCATCGTCATTTGACAGCTAAGACAGTAAGTGAATAATTGTGAAATACACTTGCGGAATAATTATGTAAACTGTATTAGTAAAGGTAATTATGATCCCAAACAACTATCATAACTGATAAATAAGCCATAAATAGGTTCAATTGTGAGTGTAGACTAGTTATTTTTTTCGTTTGTTTTTAACTGCTATGACATTGTATTAGTGAAAGATCATATCCATTGTTTATTGCAGTAAGTTTTATGGTCTGTATTTCTTCAACGTACAAAACTCCAACAAGCAACACATACCATAAATGAAATGAAATGAGCATTGTTGGGCGGGAGGCCCCATCCGGAGAAGTTCGGCCGCCCTAATTTCAGTCGACGCCACCCTGGGCGACTCACATGCAGGTGATGAGAATGAAATTGATGATGAGGACAACACAACACCCATTCCACCACTCCACAAGCGGTGAAAATGTCCAACCCGGCCGGGAATCGAACCCGTTCACGCTGCATGGGAGGCAAGCACGTAACCTCTAAGCTAAGTAGGAGGATATACCATAATGTATTGCAATAAACAATGGATATGATCCTTCACTCATTAACGCAATGTAAAAACAGACTCAAATTACACTCACAGTTGACAGCAGCCCACAAGTGCAATACGTAAAAATGGCTTGTCTTTGTAGAATGCCTGATAAATTAGCTACGTTGTTCAGAAACAGATGAAAAAATCAGCCTCAGCACCACCAGCAACCTAAGTAGCAGGCTTATTCACAATATAAAGCCGCCAAATACAGGTCTTAACACATCTGGCATTTATAAAATTACCTGCAGCCAATGCAGCAGACGTTACATACACCAAGCAGGTAGAAATTTCAAAACTCGATTTAAAATACTTACACACCTCTACCGACTAGACAAATATAACAGTTCAGCAGTACCTACTCATATTAAGCACAGAGGCCACCCTTTGAAACTCAAAGATAGACTCGTATAAACTTGAAATTCTGCGTAAGATCGAAAAATGTAGTGGAATGGCTACCACGAAATAAATACAAATTTTCATTCCTAATACAAGAAAATGGTGATACTGTTCTTAATGGGACATCAGAATACAAAAACTTACAATTCTTCCATACCCTTAAGCCGGTACAAATGAAATATATGTAAGATGTGTCAGTGTGAAACAAACGAGTGCCAAACTGTTGGTATCGGGAAATATCGCGACAATCGATACTCATCCACTCGCTTCGAGCCGGCCATATTATACCGTGTGCTCATAATTAAAAGTGCGGCTACTCACAGGGGTCGAGTGTGTGCTGTAGTTATTGTATGGGAGATAAAATTCAAAAGTATTTTAATGCGTTAATGCGAAACCGATTAACGCAGGGGGAAAAGTACCAATTTTGACCACTAGGTGCGAATCTGGCACTGTGAATGCAAGAAGGTCGTATAGAAATGTTTCCGTATGCAATGTATTAGGAACGGGACGTGGACATAAAAAGTGAAACAAGCGAGAATGCGGTGTGGCCGACCGGTTCTAGGTTTTTCAGTCTGGAACCGCGCGACCGCTACGGTCGCAGGTTCGAATCCTGCCTCGGTCATGGATGTGTGTGATGTCCTTAGGTTGGTTAGGTTTAAGTAGTTCTAAGTTCTAGGGGACTGATGATCTCAGATGTTGAGTCCCATAGTGCTCAGAGCCATTTGAACCAAGCGAGAATGATGTAATGCTGGTTCTATTATTAGCTGCCACTCACAAGATGCGGAGACGTCGTTGAGATGTTGTAGGGCGCCACATTTACGTCTGGTTGTAAGAATTGGAACAAATTTTTCCCCAGCGTAAATCGATTCCGCATTGACATATCTACCAAGTTCCACTTCCATACAATAAAATGGTTCTAAGGGCTCTGAGCACTATGGGACTTAACTTCCAAGACATCAGTCCCCTAGAACTTAGAACTACTTAAACCTAACTAACCTAAGGACACCACACACATCCATGCTCGAGGCAGGATTCGAACCTGCGACCGTAGCGGTCGCGCGGTTCCAGACTGTAGCGCCTAGAACCGCTCGGCTACCTCGGTCGGCTTCCATGCGATAATTACAGCCTACACTGCATCTCTGTAAATGCTTGCACTTTAATTATAACCATCCAGTTTTTAAGGTCTAATGTTTAAATCTATGGAGAAACGTTTGTGCAGTGGATGTACATCAACACAGTATTATATTAAGCAGTGCAATTGTGTAATGTTAAATAACAGCTCCCGCGTGTACCAACGATGCCGATGAAATTTCGGGGAAGTCAAATTCGTGAACAACCGACATATGAAAAAATTTATAACACGATTATCGGATGAACTGATGCAAAACTATCTCCATTCCACATAGTCTGTGATGTCAGTCACAGTAAAGAGGCACACCCCTCACGAGCAGAAGACCATACTACACAAAAATTTTTGGCTAACCACTGCTCACCCATTCCTCCGTAATACCCCAATAGCAACTCCAGCGGCAGAACAGTTCTAAGGTAATTTAGACTAAGTTTATATTGCAGTAACATGTATATCCATAAATACCTGACGATGAGCAAAACAAGCTCGAAACGCGCTGCAGTATGATGATACAACCACAAAATATGTAAATGTCATTGGTAGTAGGAAAAATGCAAATAATTGTGCCACACAGTCACGGTTTCGAAACTTAGCCGGCATGGGCACAATTGATTTTTTTAAACTGCTTCAACAGTTAAACTACCATGTCCACTAAGGGCTAGACTTACAAATTTCCGCGAGATAAGATCCAAGATGGAACAAGTTAAGGAAAAGAATGCATATAGCCTTTTGATTATTGTCGTTTTGCCCGGGTGAAGATAAAACTGCCATGTTGTTTTGAACACCACAGTGCTTTACTAAGCATGGTCCTATTGGAGGTAATGTCGTTAGATTTCTCAGATCTTTGAACTGACTCGCACAGCCAGTTACAGAAGAGGGGACGGAAGGGGTCTCTAAAATTTAAAGTATTAATGTACACTCCGAACCTAAGTGCTGTTTGGTATTTTTCCTCACTAAGAATCATTGACAGTGGTGACAGACTTGATGGATAAATATCCTAGGACAGACTGTAAATCGAAGCCCCAACTTTTGGAACCGTAGTCTGGCATTTAATCCCTCAGCCACCGAGTTATACATTGTTCTGTGTATGTTTATATATTTTTTTCGAGCTTGTAAACGTTTATATATAATGATTGTACGATGTTGTTGTTGTTGTTGTTGTTGTTGTTGTGGTCTTCAGTCCTGAGACTTGTTTGATGCAGCTCTCCTTGCTACTCTACCCTGTGCAAGCTTCTTCATCTCCCAGTACTTACAGCAACCTACATCCTTCTGAATCTGCTTACTGCATTCATCTCTTGGTCTCCCTCTACGATTTTTACCCTCCACGCTGCCCTCCAATGCTAAATTTGTGATCCCTTGATGCCTCAGAACATGTCCTACCAACTGGTCACTTTTTCTTGTCAAGTTGTGCCACAGACTGCTCTTCTCCCCAATTCTATTCAATACCTCCTCATTAGTTATGTGATCTATCCATCTAATCTTCAGCATTCTTCTGTAGCATCACATTTCGGAAGCTTCTATTCTCTTCTTGTCCAAACTATTTATCGTCCATGTTTCACTTCCATACATGGCTACACTCCATACAAATACTTTCAGAGACAACTTCCTGACACTTAAATCTATACTCGATGTTAATAAATTTCTCTCCTTCAAAACGCTTTCCTTGCCATTGCCAGCCTATATTTTATATCCTCTCTACTTCGACCATCATCAGTTATTTTAGCTCCCAAAGTAGCAAAACTCCTTTACTACTTTAAGTGTCTCATTTCCTAATCAAATTCCCTCAGCATCACCCGACTTAATTTGACTACATTCCATTATCCTCGTTTTGCTTTTGTTGATGTTCTTTTATTTATTGCGTGTGAAGAAATTGCCAGGTGAATTTTATTGTAAATCATGATCTAGCGATTAATAAATGTGACTACTCCCACTCCTAGTTCCCTAATAATGACTCTGTTTCCTGGCTTGTAAAACCGACAGCCTCTCACAACCTCACTGGAGCATGCAGCGCTGGGTGGTGTGACTGGCCTGTGAATCACCATCCGTGTAAAAGGACGTTGCTGTTTCGTGACATGAACAGGCGTGAAATGTCGTCCTGCGTGAACCATCTTAAGGGGAATAACGGGGTTAGGTTCGCAGTATGAGACCGGAAGCGGCCCCTCCGAGGGCAGCTGGGAAGGGGTAAGCCGCGGGCCGCCAGAACCTGCTGCGAGGCTGGAGCCCGCGCAATATATATCCGTCCGTCTCAGCTTGCAGTCCAGAGGTTCTGCGTCACCGTTACCCTATTTCTCACAGTTGTGGACAATAGCATGCGAAGACTGGGTGGTCGTCTGTCCCAGAAGCGGACCCCTGTTGAGACCTGAGAATCACGCAGGGCTAGGACGAAGGCCTCGCTACGAAGTTGACGACCGTACACAACTACCACATGTAGACCCATAGCTCTACGAAATGCGTGTCCAGTCTCGTAGTGACTCCACCACTTCACTCAATCCATATGTACATCATACTGTATCTCAATGACGGGAGGTTGCGTATTATGAGTGAGAGGCGAATGCAAAGTGTTTTCCAGTAAGTCGATTGAACTACATCTACACTTACAATCCTTAATGAAATGCATCACGAAGAGCACTTTACAGCATAATTAACTGCTGCCTAATGTATTCCCTTCGCGCATATAGTCAAGGAAAAATTACTGTCTGTGCGCCTCTGTACTTACCTACATCTATCCTATTCTCTTCAGCCCTACGCGAGAAATAACCAGACAAACTGAAGCACAGACTACGACAATTAATGATTCTTTACGTTCATCCAGTTCATTCATTTAACAATTCTGAACTTTCTCCTCCTTTTTTCGGTTTCTTTTTCTCTTTTTTTTTTTCAGGTCGCTAATTAATGCTACTGTAGCTGTCCAAACGACGCGAAAGTGTCCTGTAGTATGTCACTAATATGTAACATTTCCACTGAGCATCTGCAAGTGTTAGAAAATAGTATGTAGTACAGCGCCTAATCTCCACATTAACATTTGTTAACTACTGGTTTTAATGTGCACTCATTTTCAAGAGTCTTAGACAATGAGACAAACCTAGCGTCACCGACAATGTCCAAACGCAACAAGAAATCTTCTTGTATACCAAATTGGTGCAACGCTTACAATCGGTGGTGAAGTCATCACTCAGCCACAGAGATTTTACAAGAAATTTATGTGTTTACAGAGCAGACTTGATCAAGAAATAAGGGTGTACAGTATATTACAATGAGACAACACGTCTTTGGATAGCGATATGCACATATACAAATAGCGGGCTTATCGCGTACACATCTACATCTACGTGATTGCTCTGCTATTCACAACAAAGTGCCTGGCAGAGGGTTCAATGAACCATCTTCAAGCTGTCTCTCTACAGTTCCACTCTCGAACGGCACTTGGGCAAAACGAGTACTTAAATTTTTCTGTGCGAGCCCTGATTTCTCTTATTTTGTCGTGATGATCATTTCTTCCTACGTAGGTGGATACCAGCAGAATGTTTTCGCAATCGGAGGAGAAAACTGGTGAATGAAATTTCATAAGAAGATCCCGTCGCAACGAAAAACGCCTTTGCTTTATTGATTGCCACTCAAATTCACGTATCATGTCTGTGACACTATCTCCCCTATTTCGCCACAATATAAAACGAGCTACCCTTCTTTGCACTTTTTCGATGTCATCCGTCAGTCCCACCTGACGCGGATTCCACACCGCACACCAATACTCCAGAATAGGGCGGACAGGTGTGGTGTAAGCAGTCTATTTAGTAGACCTGTTGCACCTTCTAAGTGTTCTGCCAATGAATCGCAGTCTTTGGTTTGCTCTACCCACAATATTATCTATGTGATCGTTCCAATTTCGGTTATTTGTAATTGTAATTCCTAAGTATTTGGTTGAATTTACAGCCTTCAGATTTGTGTAACTTATCGCCTAATCGAAATTAAGCTGATTTCTTTTAGTACTCACGTGAATAACTTCACACTTTTCTTTATTCAGGGTCAATTGCCACTTTTTGCACCATACAGATATCTTGTTGTTGTGATCTTCAGTCCTGAGACTGGTTTGATGCAGCTCTCCATGCTACTCTATCCTGTGCAAGCTTCTTCATCTCCCAGTACCTACTGCAGCCTACATCCTTCTGAATCTGCTTAGTGTATTCATCTCTTGGTCTCCCTCTACGATTTTTACCCTCCACGCTGCCCTCCAGAACTAAATTGGTGATCCATTGATGCCTCAGAACATGTCCTAACAACCGATCCCTTCTTCTGGTCAAGTTGTGCCACAAACTCCTCTTCTCCCCAATTCTGTTCAATACCTCCTCGTTAGTTATGTGATCTATCCATCTAATCTTCAGCATTCTTCTGTAGCACCACATTTCGAAAGCTTCTATTCACTTCTCGTCTACACTATTTATCGTCCATGTTTCACTTCCATACGTGGCTACACTCCATACAAATACTTTGCAGATATATTATCTAAATCATTTTGCAAGTCGTTTTCATCATCTGACGACTTTACAAGACGGTAAGACTTTACAAGGTATGAAAGGGCAGCGCATTGGCGGAGCTGAAATTTGTACTCTGGTGATACATATGAAAAGATTTCAGGTGTGATTACAGCCGCACGACGGGCATTAACTGACTTTAAACGGAGAAAGGTAGTTGGACCTAGACACAGGGACATACCCTTTCGGAAATCATTAGAGACGTCAGCATTCCCAGATCCACAGTGTCTAGAGTGTGCCGAGATTACCATCTTTCAGGTATTACGTTTCACCACTGACTACATAGTGACTGACGGCATCCTTTAACGACCGAGAGCAGCGGCGTTTGCATATAGTTGTCAGTGCTAACAGACAAGCAACACTGCGTAAAATAACTGCAGAAATCAATGTGCGACGTACAACGAACGTATCTGTGAGGACAGTGCTGCGAAATTCGGCGTTAATGGACTATGGAAGCAGATGACCGACGCGAGTGCCTTTGCTAACAGTGCGACATAGCCTGCAGCGCCTCTCCCTCGCTCGTGATCATATCGTTTGGACTCTAGACGGCTAGAAAACTGTAGCCTAATCTGATGTATACGGATTTCAGTTGGTAAGAACTGGTGGTAGGGTTCGAGTGTGACACAGGCCCCACGAAGCCACGGATCCAAGTTGTCAACAAGGCACTGTGCAAGCTGGTGGTTGGTTCAAATGGCTCTGAGCACTATGGCACTCAACTGCTGAGGTCATTAGTCCCCTAGAACTTAGAACTACTTAAAACTAACTAACCTAAGGAGATCACACAATCCATGCCCGAGGCGAGATTCGAACCTGCGACCGTAGCGGTCACGCGGTTTCAAACTGAAGCGCCTAGAACCGCACGGCCACACCGGCCGGCAGCTGGTGGTTGTTCCATAATGATGTGGGTTGTGTTTACATGGAATGGACTGGGTCCTCTGGTCCTATTGAACCGATCGTTGACTGGAAATGGCTATGTTCGGCTACATGGAGACCATTTGCAGCCAAACAACCATGGAATTTTTATGAATAATAATGCGCCATGGCAGTGGGTTACAGTTGTTTGCCTTTGGTTTGGAGAACATTTTGAACAATTCAAGCGAAATATTTGGCCACTCAGCGCCCGACATGATTTCCATCGAACATTTATGGGGCGTAATCGAGAGGTCAGTTTGTGTGCAATACCCTGTACCGACTATACTTCCGCATTTAATGACGGCCATAGAGGCAGCATGGTTAAATATTTTTTGCGGGAGACGTTCAGTCCTTGCCACGACGAGTTGTATACAGGGTGTTTGGGGAGGAAAGGTCAAAATTTGAAACAGTGATAGTATAAGTAATTCTGAACAAAAACTGTTATATGAACATAGGTCCGCAAATGCTTCGTTAGGCAGGTATGAATATTGAAAGGAACTTTAATTCAGCAGAATCGATGTGCACAACGCGAACGTATACGCAGTACAGCTGAACCGTAACGTAATTTTCTTGCAAACAATGCACGGCTACATGCCATATTTACGCAATGCAACCTACCACGCATTATGGTCATGTGAGGTACGTAGCACAATCACCCGTTGTTTGCGCAGTTGTGCCGTATAAGCCGCATTATGTAGTGTATCGGTTACTGATCGGTTAGCTGTGTAGTGTATGATGTTAACTGTGTTCGTAGAAGCGCTGCTAACAATGCCACACGTTTACAGTAATGAGGAATTCGCAGATATGGTGTACGTTTATGACTTCTGTGACGGTAGTGCTACTGCTGCAAGCGAAGAATCCCACAGGCGCTTTCAGACTCGACAGTTACCTGATCGCAGGTTGTTTACCAAAGTGTTTGTCACTTTGCGTGCAACAGCCTCTCTTCTAAGTAGACATTTTTCGTCCGAGCGTGCACTTCAACAAACATTGCAAGAACAGGAAGAAATTATCGCAAGTGTTGAGCGAAGTCCCAGTACGATCATACGAAGGATGTCTCTGGGTATGAATGTCCCACAGATACGTGTATGGGAAACATTACATGCGGAAAACCTTTATCCATTTTACATACAGCGTGTTCAACTTCAATTCTGTAGCTGGGTAATTGAGAATAGTCATTTGCTTCCATACATACAATTCACTGACGAAGCACAGTTTTCACGACATGGGATAAACAACACACGCAATAATCATTGATGGTCACGGGAAAATACACATGCATCGGTGGACAGCAATTACCAAGTTCGTTTTGCCATAAATGTTTGCTGCGGCATGATCGGTAACCTTTAGATAGGTCCATTTATTATCAATCAGCGATTGACGGGAGAGAGATACCTGCATTTTTCGGAACTATTGGAAGACGTTCCTTTAGCAAGCGAACTGGAATGTACTCATACTTTCAACATGCTGGTGCCCCTCCACACGTTACCGTACGTGTGAGGGACCATCTTAAACGCACGTGCGCTAATCGCTGGATTGGTCGTGGCGGTGCTGTTAACTGGCTTCCAAGATCTCCTGACCTTACACCTTTAGATTTCTATTATGGGGTTGGGTGAAATCAGAGGTGCGCAAAGTGAAGGTAAATACACGAGATGAAATGCTTCGTCGCATCGTGGACGCTGCTGAATTGATTAGGAACCAACCATAGGCAACTGAAAAAGCAACACAACGTGTTATCGCTAGAGCGCACACGTGCACTGACGTTCGTGGTGGGATATTCGAACCTGTTCTTTGAACTGTACAACATCTTGTAGATCTTATAGGTTTCCTTGAGACATCTAAGTCTCTTCATTATCTACGATAATGATCGAAGCAGGGTAAATGAATTAAAATTTGTGCTGCGGCCGGGACCCGAACCCGGGTCTTCTTGCTTGTTAGGCGGAATTGGAAAAACCTCGGTCACTACTGCGGAGGCATAAAGAATAGCTTGAAAGTTTTGTGCAGGAGACGAAAGAGTAAATTACTTGATGCACTCCAGAGTATGAAAATATTTCTTGCCAAGAGGAGTAAAGATGAATTATTACTCAGTGAATAGTGTAACCTCCCCACCGTAATTTTATAAGAAATGTAAGTGACAATACTTAATACAAATGGGAGCCGAGTGTAACCTCCCCACAAAATTTTTAAAGAAAAGACGATACTAATTAGAAATGCTGATGGACATTGCTCTATGCGTAACCTGCCCACAATGAAATGTACTGACAATGGCAACAAAAATGTGAAATTCGCAATCTGACTCAAATATAAATTCCTCATGAAAATTTAAAGTCCATTCAGTGATAAGGAAATTCAATTAAACCGAAATATCGGTCTTTGGCCCTGTGTAAAACAATCAGAATTAAAGTCTTACCTCAGAATAAATGGATGTCACATATCTGCTCTTGTTGTTGCGCACCGCTTGGAGGAACTGCATTGCAAATAATAATATTGACTTTTTTTTTGTGATTTTACTGGAATTTTTCTTCAAAAGAAGTGGAATGAAATGGGAAGTGCAACGAAATCTTGAGTTCAATAAAAAATTAAATTTTTTGAGAAAATGCTTTTGAAATAAAAAAAAATTATTATTGGGAGACTTGTTGGACAATAATTACAATAAATAAAATTTTTCATTATCTAATGATTATATTAATTAACAGTATACCTTATTCCTCATCTTGACCAGTGTTGCCGACCGCCTACATCACACAACCGCACTGGGCTGCTACTACTGACCGACCGCTCTGCATGACGACTACAGACAGAGTACTGCTCTCAACTAGACAGAGCTACAGACTCGCAACGACTGACTGACTGCTACTCGCAACGACAGACTCACAAACTGAGAACCGCTCGCAACACTCGCGCGGTCAAGCGCATACTCTCTGGTCACAGATGCTACAATGCCTCGCCATCGCTGCTGCGTTACATACGTGTTTCATAACCCTCCACTGGGGGGGCAAAAATTTGGCAGCGATGGTGAGTCATTTGGACTTGCCAATCGCGGCAAAATTTTTCTTTAATTAACAAAATCCTACAACTTACAGAATATTTAAATGTTGTGCACACGCACTAAGTACAAAATATATCAGACAAAGACAAAATGTGAGTACAAAACATAGTAGCAAATCAGAAAAGTATATACAAATTATTTGACAGATAACAAAGTGCACAGGCACTGAAAAAATTCTTTAGCATATGCAGAACCAATGAACAGACTGGCAAAAAATATTATGTTGACAAGTGACATAAGTGTACTCGCATTGGAGTTCAGCGAATCGAAAAATGTATAACCTATGAACATAAATGATGTTACCAAAAAATTTTTTCTTTATGTGACAAGAATCAGGATAGGAAAGGGAAGGATTGCATCATGGTTGTAGCACTTTAGATTGCACACAGCTGCTCTGAAAGTCCATATCTTTCCACAGAAGTACAACACCAAGTGACACAACTTGAAGTTCTTTTCCCATCAGAATTTATCAGTGTAGCCAAGACACTGAACTGTCGTAGTAATGTTCCATGTTTTCATTTTGGCAGTATGTTACGTACACCAAACAGTGGGACCATAATAATGTCTTCATCGCTCATGGTGGTGGACAGCATGTCGTGTCAACACCACACTCTTACAAGGCACACCAACGTAGAATTAGTGCAAAACCAAAGATAGTGCTCCATGATCACTAGGATAAACAGGAGAAATGGACATTGCAGTAATTCAGGGTAGTTAGCTTATGAGGAGAAGGACATTATGTCACATAATATTGACAATTACAGACTTAATTAGTAGTTTGTGGCATTCATAGCCCAGTTATTGAACATTTCTGTACCAAGTATGTAGTATTACAGAAAAATGTTCATTGATTGTTTTACATAGAATCAGTAGCCTTCTTTTCCTGGTTACAAAGCATTATGAAATAATCGCATTCTTTTCAGTTACAGAGTATAATTAAGAATCATTAACCTTCTCCTAATTACAGTTAATTAATCATTTGTCATTCCAATAATCATTAGCCTTTGCCTAATTACAGTTAATTAATCATTTGTCATTAATTAATCATTTGTCTAATTACAGTTAATTAATCATTTGTATAATCCCATTTAATTAATCATATTAATCATTTGTCTAATTACAGTTAATTAATCATTTGTCGTTAATTAATCATTTGTCTAATTACAGTTAATTAATCATTTGACTAATTACAGTTAATTAATCATTGTCTAATTACAGTTAATTAATTAATCATTTGTCATTTCAATATAGTAAGAATTATTAGCCTTAATTAATTACAAAGCATTATTAAACAGTCACATTCTTTTCTGGTTACAAAGTATCAACATTGGAAACAAGAGCTAATCAATGGCATAATTAATCACAATTCTTCAAGTGACAATTATTGGCACTCAGTGGCCAGCAAGTATTGAATAGAATCATCATTCAGTATTATTCAGGTTATTACGAAGTCATTATTAAAAATCAGTTAATTACAGTCAAATCATTAATAATCACAGGCAGTATAAGTGGTATCATTACAATAAACAGTGGCAGTTATTAGCTAGTGACAAAGCATCATTTTGAATATAGTCTCATTAAGAGGTCATTAATCAAGTGACATGCTATTCAGAGTTGATCAGTATTATTCAGAATTATCATAAACTAGTGACATTATGTGGGACTGGTAATACATGTTTTTTGTTAGCAATGCATTGCGTTGGGATCGATAATTAATTGCTGAAACATAACACTATTTGCTTTTGACCTATTGCAGCAAATGAGGATAGGTAACGTCATTCGTCATGAGTCAGCTGTAGCAAGATTATGTAACAAGGCAGTACATGTGATCACATTTATAAATGATAAACACAAATGGGTAAAAAATATAAAAATGCAAGTACTAGAACAGGTATAATAACTAACAGGTTTAGTAAGTATCATGAAAAAAACTTCTCCTGGAAAAATTACAAAAACGGATTATTGACCTGAAAGAAGAAACGCACACTATGCTGAAAAGTAGTGAAACTTCGAATTAACAGGTAGTGAAATGTGTATAAAAATGTGTTCCATAGCTGTCCTTTCCAAAACTTTCAGTCATCCTACTATGCAATGTAACACCTGCTGTCAAAGCAAACTGCAACAAATACTTAAATAACTACATAACATAAATACACAACTTCAACATTATCCTCATCTGTAAAGAAAACTTCATTATCCATATCATCATAACTTCACTATTATCATCATCTGTAAAGAAAAACTTCATTATTCATAATACCATTTCCTTCATCATTATTCATCAGTATTCATTATCATCTGCAAAAAATCACTTCATTACTCATTACATAACTATTCCTTATCTCTAGCATATTTCATCACTAAAACTAAGATGTGTAGTTCTCTCTGACAGCCTGCATCAATCACCTTGTATTCTGAAAGAAAAAATTAGTTAAGACTGCTATTCTTCGATGAGTATAGTATATTCTTGTTAATGCCTGTTAATCCTGATCCATTTACTCTTCCTCATAAAGTTATTGCATCTCCTTTCGTTTATTCCGTAGGTGAAATTCCCATTTATGTTAAATTTATTTCTTAGAATCATCATTCCTTTCTGAAATTGATGAACAAAGATTAATGTCCTGCATTTAAATCATATACCCCCTAGATAATGACTGGTTTATGGTAACATAATTAACCCTACAGCATAACATGACAGAAAACGTAATATGTCAAAAACATTGACAGTGTTCAAAAACAAAAATATACACAGAATAATACAATGCAGCAGCAAAAAAAAAAAAATGTGAAACAGTCACGATGTTGAGATGTCATAAGGCAAAAAAAAATGTCAAAGTCGACTGGTGTGTGTTATATCTTAACTATTTCATAGTCCATACAAACAAAACTGGAGTACAATCATATACACAAAAAAATGGAAAATGTGCACGGTCTGATGTGTAACGACAAGAAAAGCGACCTGCTAACCTTACCTTGCCGGGCACTTGCCAAGAAAAAATACGATAATCATCAATAAGTAGTCACATAAATATAATTGCAGAAATATTCATAAATGTGTAAATTCATCTGGAAAAATATGCATGGTCTGATGTGTGACGACAAGAAAAGCGACCTGCTAACCTTACCTTGCCGGGCACTTGCCAAGAAAAAATACGATAATCATCAATAATTAGTCACGTGAAATAATTGCATTAGTAAATGGCATCATAGTGTGTTGAATCATACAGTGGTTTCACTCAATAAACGGTTTAATGTTTGATATATGGTGATTGCCTTTCGATTTTCTGGTTCTCAAAGTTTCGACGTGTACAACATTGGGGTGAGGGATGCTGCGAATCCGATATGGACCTGCGTATAGAAGTTCAAATTTACTGCACTTACCTTTTAATTTGCTGGATAAATAGTGTGTACGCACTAATATTTTCTGTCCAACGTGAAAGTCTCGGCGTTTACAAACCTGTTTTTGCTGTCTTCTCCGGCGCTCTGCGGCACGTTTGAGGTTGTTCAGCGCAATGTCAATTATTTCGTGGTGTCGTAGGCGACGACTTTTGGGAAATTCTATTAATTCTTTAATTTTGTTCGGTGGTTCAACGTTTTTCAGTATAACAGTCGGAGATAGCATAGTGGACTCATTTGGAATGGAATTAATTACATCTTGGAATGAGAGTATGTGTGTATCCCAATCAATATGTCTTTTGTGGCAGTATATTCTACACAGTTTACCAATTTCCTTCATTAATCTTTCACAAGGGTTCGAAGAAGCGTGGTACTTGGATATATAGATCGGAGAAATGTTTCTGGCTCGTAACATGCGTGTCCATACGCTACTACGAAATTGAGATCCATTGTCAGAAATTACTTTCATTACATGCCCTACATGAGATAGAAAATGTTTTACAAATGCTTTCGAAACAGTTTTAGCAGTAGCTTTGCGTAACGGAGTGAAAGTAACAAATTTTGAAGTGAGCTCAACAGCGACAAAAATGTAGCAAAAACCTCTGTTAGTTCTCGGAATCGGACCAAAAATGTCTACTGCGGCCATGTGTCTTAATTTAACAGGTATAATGGGATATAATGGAGGAATATGTGAAGTGGTGTCTGATTTAGCTTTCTGGCAAATTTTACAAGACGCTAAAACTCGTCGTATACGTTTCTCCATGTTGGCAAAATAACAGTTCTGTCTCAGTATAAGAAAACATTTTCGTGCTCCGTAATGTGCGTAGCTTAAATGAGTGTACCAAATTAATTTGTTGACCAGTTCGTCAGGAATGCATAATAACCAATTGTTGCTGTCAGGATGAGAGCGGCGAAACAAAATGTTATTGCGTACAGTGTAGTGGTTTCTAATCGTAACATTATTCTTATCTTGCCAAAGCTGTTTAATTTCTTTCCACACATTGTCTTTGTTTTGTTCTTGTGCTATGTCCTGTAATGACGATGAAATAAAGTTTTCAAATGCAACTTGCTGAATGTACATGACACTGAAATTTGTTTTGCAGAAGTTGGTTGCTACGTCTTGCTGATTGTTGCCGAGAGAACGCGATAGTGCGTCTGCTATAACATTTTGTGTACCGGGAATGTGAACTATTGTAAAATTAAAGTCCTGTAAATACAGTTTCCATCTACTTAATCTATCGTGAGTGAATTTGGCTGAAAGTAAAAATTGTATCGCTCTGTGATCTGTGTAAACTGTGGTATGTCTGCCATAAAGAAAGTGCCTAAATCTCATAAAAGCCCATACAACACATAATGTTTCAAGTTCTGTAACAGAATAATTTCGCTCAGCAGGTGACAAAATGCGACTTGCAAATGCGATGTTTTTAATTACTGTAGAACCATCTTCTTCAATTTCCTGGAAAATGTGTACGCCTAAAGCGGTGTTGGAGCTGTCAGTGGCAATGGAAAAATTTCTGGTGAGATCTGGGTGCGATAAAAGTGGAGCATTCAACAGAGCATGTTTCAGGTTCATGAATTCAGAGTGTGCTTGCTTATCCCAAGACCAAATACTGTTTTTACCTGTTAATTGACATAATCTGGGTGTGTCTAAAGCAGAGTGATGAATAAATTTACGAAAAAAGTTAATTAAGCCCAAAAAACTGCGTAATTGCTTCTTCGTCGTAGGAACACTAATGTCACGTAGAGCCTGAAGTTTTTCTGGATCAGGCGCAATGCCTTCTGCTGAAATTACGTGTCCAAGAAATTTTATGGAAGTTTTGCCAAAATGCGATTTACTGAGGTTAACTGTAAGTCCTTGTGCATGAAAAGTTTGCAGCAGTTGTTCAAGAATCAGATTGTGTTCATACCAGTTAGCTTCTGCGATAAGAATGTCGTCTACATACGTCGTAATTCTGTCTTTAAGTTCTGTCGGAAGTATTGTGTTCAAACCGCGAATAAAAGCTGCAGAAGAAATAGTTAAGCCGAACGGTAATTTGCAAAATTGATAACAGTCACCGAAACAAAGAAATGCTGTGTATTTTCTGCAGTTCGGATGAAGTTGAATTTGCCAAAATCCCGATTTCAAATCTAGTGTAGAATAAATAGCTGTACCATGAAATTTCTGTAAAAGTTCCTCTAGTGTCTGTGGTCGATCTGTTTCATTAATAATAATGTCATTAATGTGACGTGAATCAAGTACAAGGCGAAGTGAGCCATCTTTTTTCTTAACAATATGCAGCGGGTTTATGTACGGACTAACTGCTGGTTCAATAATTCCTTGGTCGAGCATATCCTGCAATTCTTTTTTAACTTGTTCTCTGTGAATATATGGAATGGGATAATGCTTTGCTTTAAATGTGTCGTGCGGTTTGACTTGAAATTCATACATAAAGCCGGACATAGTACCAGGAATGTTGTCAAAAACTGGAGCTTGCTGTAAAAGAATTTTGTGTAATTGCGTTCGTTCGTCGTCTGTAGTTGCACTGCTCTCTTTAACCTTATCAGAAATTAACTGCATAACGTCGTAGTCAGTTTCGTCTGGAGTATTATAGTTGTGTACGTACGTATCCGTGAACAATGTAGGATTACAGTCTATGTCACGTGTTGCGGAAATGACCTCTGTGCGGTTAATTGTTTGCTCTTCCGCAGATAGTGAGTGCTGAAATTCTAAAGCTAGTTGTACGTTTTCATCCTTTAACATTAAATAAGAATTCTGAAAATCAATAACTGCGTCGTGTTGTACCAGAAAATTCGTACCTAAAATAACGTCTGTTGTCAATAAAGGCACAATCCAAAAATTAGAGTGAAAAGTATGACCTCCAATACGAAATGATAAATGCGTCTGTAATTTAACGTCTACACCTTTACTCGATACTGCTCCTTTCACTTTTGTTTTGCCTAAAGGTAACGTCGGATAAGTATTCTCTTTGTTGCACTCGTTGAAAGTCTCCTCATTAATTACTGATATAGGTGATCCGGAATCGATTACTGCTGAAAATTTCGATGAACCAATTTTAATTTCGATAACAGGATGTGAAATGGTTTTCTGAATAACTGGTCTTTCCTGTAAAAGAGTGTCTCTGATGTCGTCAAAAGTAATTACATTTTCGTGAACAACATTTTGCGTGTCTAAGGTAGTGCTCGTGTTATTAGAAGATGCGTCCTGTGCAGTATTTAGTCAGATTCTATCTGACGTGTTATTATTATTAGGAGGATTCTGTGGCATTTCGACTATTTGAACGGTCCTATTACTTCTTCCAGGCGTGTTACGCTCTGGATGGTACCTACTGTCGGGTTCATTCATGAGAATATGTTCTTGCGTATGATTTTGCTGTTGGTATGACCGATTGTCGTTAGATGTTCGCTGAAAATTGTCCTCATTACTTTTACGTCTGTCGTAATAGTCATTCCTATACGGTGCATTACGATAGGAATTGAAATACTGTCTTCTTTGTACGTAGTTGTTTCCTTGCTGACGTACGTTACTATTTGTTGGACCAGGGGCTATACGTCCACGCGGCGAAACATTAAAGCCTGGTTGACCTTGTGTATTCCATTGTTGGTTAGGTATGTTAACCGGCTGGTTTTGATGTTGTTGTTGTGAAACACCTCTATTGTTACTAAAGTGTTGTTCCTGTTGCTGAAAATTTTGACGGTATTGATAATTAGAATTTTGCCTGTTATTAAAGTTCTGGTAGTTATCGTTCCTAAAGCGTCTGTTATCTTTCCGATTGAAATTACGTCCCTGATCATAATTGCAGTACTGTTGTTGACCTTGGTTGTTACTCGAAAAGTTTTTGTTTACAAAAGAATAATCGGATTGCTGTACTTCCAAGAGCTGTAAAAGATCTCTGAATGCTGAAATGTTTTCTTTTTGCTGGCCCGTTAGAAGTGACACTCGTAATGACCGTGGTAATTTAGAGATGCATAGTTGTATAAGTGCGGATTCACTGTACGGTTCACTTAGGTACTGGTTTTGTTGTACCATGTGCTCAAAAAATTGCGTTACACTGGGAAAATTTGAGTTTTCATAGTTTGGCAAACTAATTAGTTGATCTTTAATTCCGCGCTGTGTCGTCTTCGACCAGTACGCTGACAGAAAAGCATTCTGAAATTCCTCTACCGAGTAACACTGTCTCGCGATCGGTCTCATACGAGTTGCCGGTTCGCCTTCCAAAAAACTGCAAATAAATTCAAGTTTATGTGTTACAGGCCAAGTCGGTGGAAGAGCAAAGCTAAACTGTTGAATCCAATCCAGTGGGTGAATCTGCGTTCTATCGTTTTTAAATATTTTGAACTTTCTTACTGACAGAAAATGTTTATAGTCGAAATTATCATCTCTGTGTAATGAAACAGGTTCAGGATCGTAAGAGAATCTATTGAACTGCGGTTGATCGGAATCTAAGTCCCGTACTCTCTGTAGATTACCCAAATTATACGCGCTGCGTGAGTCTGACACATGTTCATAAAGTGGCGTCTGTTGTGGTATGTTATTAACTGACATGTTTTTCATCTCTGTTACTTCTTGTTGTAAATTTGATAACTTCCGACGTAACGTGTTGTTAGATGAATCGATTTCATTAATTGTCTGCTGTAAATTTTGAAATTCAGGTGTTTGGATAAAAGAAACCGGTGCAGTATCGTCTGATTTATTGTCATTAGTATTTTCGATAACATCAATACGACTGGCCAATTCATCACATTTTTCAGTCAGTATCTTAACCTGATCATCGGTTTTAGAATCAGACGCATTAATCTGTTTTTGTAACTTACGCGTAGTTTCGCTCAGTTTTTTAACATCAGCTTTGATGACATCGCAATCCTGTGTTAGCTCTAGTTGTTCGAATCTATCTGTCACTGTTTGAATATTTACTGTGTGTGTATCTGTTTTTGCTTTAAGATCAGAAATTTCATCCCGTAATTCTGCGTTCAATTGTTCTATGGTATTAATTTTGTCGGACACTGTAGTAATATTATTGTCTACATACGTCTTCGCTTTCGCGAATATTTTACGTTTGTCCTCTTGTCTCTGTACAGTGATTGTTTCCATGACTTGTCGTTTTACTTTGTTTTGATCTTGAATAAATCTGCGGAAACGCGTATTACTGTTCTGTATGTGCTGACTAAAGCGCTCGTTAATCTGAGTGTTCTGCTGTTCGAATTTCGCGTCTATCTTTGCGTCCATAGTGCGCGAAAGTTCTACCGTCATTGCTTTAAACTCGTCCCGTAATTGTGCAGCTTTTTCAGAGCATTGTTTAGCGACTCCGCTAATTTCGTCTCTGAGTGTTTCTGTTGCGACTGTTTGCATTTCTCTTAATTCTTGCGCAACAGATTTAATTTCTTCGCTATTTTTTTGTGAACACGCCTCAATTTCCGCGCGCAACTGTTCCTTAGTGTCATTGCACTGCGCGGCAACGTCTCTAATTTGTTCACTAAGCTGTCTGGAATTGTCGTCTAATTTTTTATTAAGTTGTTTGAGATTTTCTTCATTATTGTCAAGTTTCTCATTAATTTTATTAAATTTTTTATCCTGTTCACTAAATTGTTGTTTGAGATCTTTACTACTGTTGTCTATTTTCTCACTTTGCCTTTCATTCTGTTCTATCAATATTGTCATAAGTTGCTCCAAGGTGACATTACCTACTCTATTCTCAGTACTGTTTAATGGTGTACCTGCAGTTGTCGCGCTTTGTGTGACCATTTGGTCATTTTGCAACTTACAAAAAGGATTATCAGTCGGCCCTACACTGTCACTCACTATTTCAGAATTAAATAAACCCGTCGTACTTTGTGTATCCTGTTCATTTTCATTAGACAAATTTGTCTGTTCGTTACTTGAGTTTTCCAAATCGGGTGTGCTAATCCGGGCAGCGCTCATTACAATAGAGCGTTCCGCGTCATCAATTGTCGTCAAATTAACAGATGAGACAATTGAGTTCGTTTGTTCATTATCAAGGTAAAAGTCATCACTAGTGGTTGGAATGCACTGATTGTTAGTGAACGCAGGATTGTCATCATTACACTGCGTGTCACAATTACTATCGGTCACGCTGTTTAAGTCGGTAATTTCATTCAAAATACCTCGCGATACACTATTCACAGTCTTTCGCGGCATTTTAACAATAGTCACAATATTCACAAAACAATAAGCACAAATGCAAAAGCAACACACAAATACAATAGAGCAACGAATTGCCGTTGACCTGTAGAAAAAAAAGTTACAAGTTAATAAAAGCGTTGCGCCAAATCCTAATTATATCTAAGCAAACAAGAGCAGATATTTGACTGTTGTTCAAAAGACTCTCAACGAAATACGATCCTGGACTGGGTGTCGCCAAGTGTAACCTCCCCACCGCAATTTTTAAAGAAAAAATAAAGCAATACTTAATAGAAATGGGAGCCGAGTGTAACCTCCCCACAAAATTTTTAAAGAAAAGACGATACTAATTAGAAATGCTGATGGACATTGCTCTATGCGTAACCTGCCCACAATGAAATGTACTGACAATGGCAACAAAAATGTGAAATTCGCAATCTGACTCAAATATAAATTCCTCATGAAAATTTAAAGTCCATTCAGTGATAAGGAAATTCAATTAAACCGAAATATCGGTCTTTGGCCCTGTGTAAAACAATCAGAATTAAAGTCTTACCTCAGAATAAATGGATGTCACATATCTGCTCTTGTTGTTGCGCACCGCTTGGAGGAACTGCATTGCAAATAATAATATTGAATTTTTTTTTGTGATTTTACTGGAATTTTTCTTCAAAAGAAGTGGAATGAAATGGGAAGTGCAACGAAATCTTGAGTTCAATAAAAAATTAAATTTTTTGAGAAAATGCTTTTGAAATAAAAAAAAATTATTATTGGGAGACTTGTTGGACAATAATTACAATAAATAAAATTTTTCATTATCTAATGATTATATTAATTAACAGTATACCTTATTCCTCATCTTGACCAGTGTTGCCGACCGCCTACATCACACAACCGCACTGGGCTGCTACTACTGACCGACCGCTCTGCATGACGACTACAGACAGAGTACTGCTCTCAACTAGACAGAGCTACAGACTCGCAACGACTGACTGACTGCTACTCGCAACGACAGACTCACAAACTGAGAACCGCTCGCAACACTCGCGCGGTCAAGCGCATACTCTCTGGTCACAGATGCTACAATGCCTCGCCATCGCTGCTGCGTTACATACGTGTTTCAATAGGACAACGCAGAATGAAAAGCGTGGGGAGGGCAATGGACTCGTGCAGCTCGTGTAGCGCTGTTCCCTATCGTGCTTTGGTGGTGCAGTGGTTAGCATTTCTGACTAGCAAGCAAGATGACCCGGATTCGAGTCCAAGCAGCAATACAAATTTTAATTCATTTCTTCTGCTACGATCATTATTGGACAACATCTGTACGATAAGTGTTAAGGCCGTTTGTAAAAGACGTGGTACGTCTTCTTCAACTGAATTCATGTAACATTATGTACTAAATGCAAAGTAAATAAACATAACGTAAAAATGTGTAACATAACTTTACTTCTCTGTAACACTGTTTTCAAAAAAATCACGTTACGGCCCAGTTGTACTGCATATAGTTCCTGTTATGCACATCAGTTTTGCAGAATTAAAGTTCCTTTCAATACCCATATCTCCCTAACGAAGAATCTGCGAACCTGTGTTCATGTAACATTTTTTTGTTCAGAAATGGTTATAATATCACTGTGTAAAATATTGATCTTTCCTCCCCGAACACCCTGTTGGGGATGTGGTCAAATATATCTTAACAAAATTCCAAGGGATTTCATAATATGATGTAAAGTGAACACGGCCGGCCGCGGTGGCCATGCGGTTCTAGGCGCTGCAGTCCGGAACCGCGGGACTATTACGGTCGCAAGTTCGAATCCTGCCTCGGGCATGTATGTGTGTGATGTCCTTAGGTTAGTTAGGTTTAAAGTGAACACGGCCGGCCGCGGTGGCCATGCGGTTCTAGGCGCTGCAGTTCGGAACCGCGGGACTATTACGGTCGCAAGTTCGAATCCTGCCTCGGGCATGTATGTGTGTGATGTCCTTAGGTTAGTTAGGTTTAAGTAGTTCTAAGTTCTAGGGGACTGATGACCTAAGATGTCAAGTCCCATAGTGCTCAGAGCCATTTGAACCATTTTTTGAAAGTGAATACGGAGGGTATCAAAGCTGATAAATCTGCGTTTGTACCGATTTCGGTAGCCTCGGTCACTACTGCGGAGGCATAAAGAATAGCTTGAAAGTTTTGTGCAGGAGACGAAAGAGTAAATTACTTGATGCACTCCAGAGTATGAAAATATTTCTTGCCAAGAGGAGTAAAGATGAATTATTACTCAGTGAATAGGACAACGCAGAATGAAAAGCGTTTATCCCTTCTTTCAGAATCTGTTTTAGAGAAATAACGTAAGTGTAGTGTTTGGAAGGTAGAAGACGAGGTACCGGCAGAACTGAAGCTGTGAGGGCGGGTCGTGAGTAGTGCTTGGGTAGCTCAGTTGGTAGAGCACTTGCCCGCGAAACGCAAAGGTCCAGCACACAGTTTTAATCTGCCAGGAAGTTACATATCAGCGCACACTCCGCTGCAGAGTGAAAATCTCATTTTGATAACGTAAGTCGTTCATTTCACTCTGTAAGTAATTACAATTAAAAAACATAACTTAAAGAAGGCGACAGTTCTTCAACACTCCTTAGCCGTTTAATATTACATTTTATTGCCCCTGTAGTTTCAGATTCAATATTACTTTACATTGATGAGCCAAACATGACGACTGCCCATCGCGAGATTGATTATCACCTGATGGCACTTAAGGCACGTGACGCAGTGAGTAAAGTACGTAACTGGAGAAGAGACGAATGGGGAAACTTTGTACCGACGATACAGGCCGCAAATGGAGAATTCCACAGACAAAAGCCAGCGTCTTTGAGAAAGAGCAGGTTGTTATGGCCTGGCGCCCAGGAACGAGTGAAACGGCGAAGCTAGTCTGCTGTTGGCGTGCTGCTGTCATCAGCATCTACTGGAAGTGACTGTAGGTTGTCAAATTAGATACCTTTCAGCCGTCTAGTTTCCAACCAAATTTTATTTGGCAACCGGTTTCGGCGTTTTACAACGCTATCTTCAGGCCCTGACCGACGTGTAGAAAGAATCTGCTTCGGTTATGATCAAAACAGGGGCCAGCAATACTGGTCTTAGTAGAGTTTTGCAATGGTGATCACTTCAACCATCACCTGTCGACTGATGGTTGAAGAGATCGCTATAGCAAAAATCTTCTAAGAGCATTATTCTCGGCCCCTGTTTTGATCACAACCGAAGTAGATTCTTCCTATACGTCGGTCAGGGGCCTGAAGCTAGCGTAGTAAAACGCTGAAACTGGTTGCGAAATAAAATAAGGTTTGACACAAGACGGCTGAAAGGTATTTCATTTGACATCCTCTGTCGAACAGCCGAGCCCCGCAATCATCTCCAAAAAGACACAGTGACTGTAGGTTGGCAGAACCACATGTAGGCGACACAGTGTTGGGCGTCCACGCTTCATCACACAAGTGCACATTGGAAGCTTGCCCTCTCGCTAAAGCAGGATAGGCGGTGATCTATGGCAGATCTGCCGACACTGTACAATGCTCGTACAGACACAAGCGTTGCAGAGCACAGTGTCCAGCGCATTTAGTTAGATATGGGGCTCCACGGTGGACGACTCGTTCGTGTCTCCAGGCTGGGCAAACGATTCCCGGCCGGGGTGGCCGAGCGGTTCTAGGCGCTACAGTCTGGAACCGCGCGACCGCTACGGTCGCAGGTTCGAATCCTGCCTCGGGCATGGGTGTGTGTGATGTCCTTAGGTTAGTTAGGTGTAAGTAGTTCTAAGTTCTAGGGGACTGATGACCACAGAAGTTAAGACCCATAGTGCTCAGAGCCATTTGAACCATTTTTTTTTGGCTGCTGCCCTTTGTGTATGATTACGCTTGTGTGTTCTGTCAGGGATATGTCAATTTCTAATTTGCAATTTGCTTATATTTCACATTGCACAGCCTTTACTGTTTAAAATAACCCTTCGTCTGCTCAATAACTGCAGTAACCAATGATTAATTATGAATTGCTTTATGGTATATATAATATTTCTATTCGTGTGTTTCTTGTATAATCTGTTTGCAAAATTTCTATGACGGATTGGTGGTTTCACTGGTATTTGTAAGCGTTCTGCCAGTTGGATTATGTAAGTAGTTCTCTTGTAGCTTTGAGTGGTACTGTCAGCAACGTTATATTAGATGTACTACATACAACTAGTGATATAATACGAGATTACTTTTGTGGTCTTGTGCATTACCTTTAATTTATTCTGATTGTAGGACATTTGCCATGCACTACAAGTGCAGAAACTAAATAAATCTGCATTTCGCTGCTAGATACACAACAATTATGCAAACGGTCAGTAAGAGAGAGATACGCGAACGCAATCTTATTAATCATTTCCGTGAACTAAAAACATGAGCAATGATATGAAGCTACCTAAATCGTGTGCATAATTTACTGCGCATGTAGCCAACATCGAATGAAACTCATAAAATGACTCCAGAGTGTCTCTGCTGTTTACTTGCTGCACTAAAACTAAAACTTTAATATTGGACATATTTGCCTAGTTTTCACACCTTTATTAATTAGTTACAGCAGAGTTGCTGAGCTATTGCTACCGTGGATACATTTTTTAAATATATCGTAGGAGGAACAGCTATATTTCAAAGGTGCGTGGGAACCTCGAAAAATAAGTTACACGTGTCACCCCACGCTAAGACCAGGGCTCATTTTAAAGTGTTGTGTTATCAATTAAGATAGGAAAAATATTAGCTGCTAATGGTTCACCCAATGTGCAGAAAATGAGTGTCTGGGAGGTGCAGAGATCAACCTTCTACGAGATATATGTATTACACTTCACAAAATGGCCATCGTCGACGTTCAGAAAAGGTTCAAAACAAGCCATTAAGTTGCACAACGTACTCCACATGAAAAATGGTGCGCCATTGTGATGCCAAAGGTTCGCACCATCAAGAACGAACTCTTTGGGAGTTACAAACCGTGCAGGACGTTCAGTTAGGTATCCACGCTTAAGGAATGCATGTCGAGTCATACTGGCGTGCCGGAGAAATGATGAAATGTGACGGCATGCGACCGAATACGAAATAGTCTGTCTGGAACTTATCGTTTAAGGCGCAGCTGCTAATAGTGCGGTAATAAGTTTTATAGGTACAACAAAAAAAAAATCCAGAGGCTGAATTCATCCATTGGTTCCAGGTGGTATCAATTTCTGTGTCACACATTTTTCATCACGGATAGTTTTCTCTAAAGGAGTATGATTTTTATACGCACGGCAGAAATGACACAAAAGTTAGTTATCTTGACCAGTTATTGGCCAAACGCTGTGCATACCACGGTTGTAGTTGTCTTACACCCATTTTCCGACTCGTGGTGGCTGTGGCCTAAATATTCCCTACTGCCCTTGCAAAATCACTCGTGAACAAGAATCGTAGTGGACAGAAAGAAGGTTCAAAACAAGCCATTAAGTTGCACAACGTACTCCTCATGAAAAATGGTGCGCCACTGTGATGCCAAAGGTTCGCACCATCAAGAGCCTACTCTTGATTTACCATCCGCATTAAGAGTCGGGATAATTGTATACGAAGTTTTTAAGGCAGTGATGTTAATTGATCCTGATACTACTCTTTCGATACCTCTAATTTCCAGGGTTCTTTTTACATATATTTGCTCTACATATCCCGATGGGTTGGATTTGAAAACAGATTTCTTACTGAACGACGTTTATCTGACCTACAATTTTCGGAGCGACTCCGCTTTTTGATGTGCATAACACAGCTGGTCACCGTCATGCACATCCTATAAATTGTATCGAGCATTCTTAAAACGAGAAAACACCAGTTTTTGCAACGAGTACGTCTTGTCCTCCATTCATTATCCCTAGTTTTTCTTATGCACTACACGGTCATGTTGCTGTGGACTTACTGGAAATATGCTCAAAACTGTTTCTTTTTACTATGCTGCGGATGATCTTCCATGTACGTAATAACGTTCAGTGTCCGCTACTTGGACAACGATTGTCCTTTACTACGTTTCTCTGGAGACGGATTTTGTAGCTCCCTGTCCGACAAGGATGATGAACTACGTGGTTCGACACCTGATTCAGTATCACTTTCACTTATTGAGCACGTATCGTACACCTCTTGTACATTGTCCGTACAGTCGAGCGTGTACGACACCACACATTCCACTGAATCATCTTGCGGAATCGCTAATATTTCGTCTGTTACTACTTTCTCACTCTCCGAAATTCCTTGGTTTTCTTTCTGAAGACATGTCAATTTCGGCAACTGTTGTTGTAGGTATAATGCAATGTTTTCATCGTTTATCGTTGCCATTGCTCTGTTTCGTATCAACACCACTAGCAATGTAGCACTGTTGTGAGTTACTCGTCGATTAACCAGTTCAACTCCGCTACGTGACCTCATGCTGCGCTTACTATAGGATACTTCCAGCCCCGCCCCTATTGCCTAAAGCAGCCAATATTGTGGTTGCATGAGAGACAATATGTGGGGCGTCGTATGCCGTAAATATCATTGGCTTTTTGCGACCTTGCACTGAAGGGGGTTCCTTGTGAGTTTCCCGCAGACATATGATTCTGCTGCGGTATGGATAACAGATGTATCTTCCCGTGCGAACGAAATGGTGCGGTAGTTTTTGGAAACGTACTACATAGTTGAAGTGCGTGGGACAGTTTGACTTTATTTGCACTTAGATTAACCGTAAAATACGCAGTGTCACATCCAGCCATAGTGAAATGGTACCATCAAATTGACCAAGGCCCCATAGACGTGGGTAATGATCGGAAGAGAAAGCCATAACATCGACCAAAGAACAATATCGATACAGTCTTTTCGGCAAGATAAAAGAACATTCACAGGGAAAAAGGTTTTCAAACGAAGAGGACATTCACGTAGCTGTTCTCGAATGTCGAATGTCTCTGAGATCAAGAAGCGGAATTCTATCGTTGAGGAATTGAACGATTCGTAGAAAGTTCCGACCGTTGTTTCAGAGACCTGGAGACTGTGGTAAATATAGCGTCACGTTTCTGTATTATTTTGAAGTGTAGTGCAGCACTCAACACAAGTTTCTTACCGTGCTATAAAAAAGCGTAACTTACTATTGAAGTCTCCTCGTAAGTACCACGTAGGTCTAATGTAGTTACCATATTAATAAAGTGCAGTTTATGTATTGATTAACATCTAGACACAGTGAAATGAAGGCATAAGATTATAGGGCTAATTTATTTTAGTGTATTGTCACCTGTTTTCAGACAGATGCTAGACAAATTCATTAGTGTGCTGCCAGTCGTTACACTGAAAGTATAATTGTTTCAAGTTATGCTCACATACAGATGGCGTTTAGATATGGCAGTTTACAGTAATTTCCTTCGTATTATTAAGTTTTCCAAAGTACTGTTCTTATTGTATGGTGCTCATAAATTTCCTACAACGCGGCGATTCGTTAACATTTTAGTTTCTCTAAGAACGAACAAAAATTAAGAAGATTGTACCAGAAAATAAAAACAAACAATTTAGTTTCTACAAATATTTCAAAGCGCGACAAACGGACAGTTTGCGAAACTTTTTCGAAACACTCTTACATTGGTGCAACAGCAAGCCATTTTGCTGTGCCACCACAGCATAATATACTAGAACAGAGTTTCGGCAATACGATAAAGTATAGCACAAAGTTTAATAATTAGTGGTAACTACCCTTCCTTTCCCTACAGGGTAAGAAGTAATAACAAGAATAATAACAATAACAATTAAATTAAAAAAAAAATAAGCGCGAATAAAAAAATGGTTCAAATGGCTCTGAGCACTATGGGACTTAACTGCTGAGGTCATCAGTCCCCTAGAATACAGAACTACTTAAACCTAACTAATCTAAGGACATCACACACATCCAGCCCGAGGCAGGATTCGAACCTGCGACCGTAGCAGTCGCGCGGTTCCGGACTGAAGCGCCTAGAACCGCTCGGCCACCGCGGCCGGCTAACCGCGAATAATCTTGCGCTTCTCTCTTCAAAGCTTTAAGCGAGCTTCATTCCAGATATTGAATTAAATTTGCTATAATGTATACGAGACGCAGACGCAAAATTCACAGTACGTTTCAACTGGCTCTGTCTGTACAAGAGATATAATGACATTCAAAACCTGCAGGTCACTTGCGGGCAAACCTTACGTTGGTGCCAAAAACCCCGTTGTGTGTATCTGTATGTTTACCCCACGGGATATTCTTGCTCTACGTCCATGGAGGTAATAATAATAATAATAATAGTAGTAGTAATTTCGTGTGTCTCACTGGCTTGGTGCAAGTCTTTCAATTGGACGCCGCTTCTGCGACTTGCGTGTCCTTAACCTACTCCAGTTATCCAAACAGGGAAAAGAGGACCTAGCGTTTAATGTGGACTCCGAACAGGTGTTGTTTTTGGCGACTTCTCACATCGTTAAGAAGTGGAAGTTAGTGTAAAACCCACAGACAAAAATCCAAGGTCCGCTGGGATTCGAATCCGCAACCTTTTAGTGTCCAGTCAAGCAGTCAAGTGCTTTATCATTTTTTTTTATTTTTGTTCGGAACTGCTACATCTCCAGCTCCGACTCCATAGAGGTATAATACAGGTAGCTGCCATGATGACACAGACATGAAGCCGACCTCCGCCGTGTCAGCAGCCGCTAACATATGCTTCTGGTGGGGAAGTGTTTTGATAAAAACTGCCAGCTTGCATCTTTTACATATGTACTACCCGTTCTTATTATGGCCTAAAACGTAAAGGAATCTGTGGTGTCACCGCCAGACACCACACTTGCTAGGTGGTAGCCTTTAAATCGGCCGCGGTCTGTTAGTATACGCCGGACCCGCGTGTCGCCACTATCAGTGATTGCAGACCGAGCGCCGCCACACGGCAGGTCTAGAGAGACTTCCTAGCACTCGCCCCAGTTGTACAACCGACTTTGCTAGCGATGGTTAACTGACAAAATACGTTCTCATTTGCCGAGACGATAGTTGGCATAGCCTTCAGCTACGTCATTTGCTACGACCTAGCAAGGCGCCATTATCAGTTGCTATTGATATTGTGAAGAATGTACAGACAAGAGCTACGTTCAACATTAATGGATTAAAGTTAAGTATTCCACCAGTTACATCCTTTTTTTCTAGTCTAACTACCTTGTCCTGTTCCAGACCTCACGCCAGCCTGCGTGAGCCTAAACGCGTGCCTTTCGGCTCCCTCCATATCCCGTGGGTTGGCTCCTGCCAATCCACAACAGAATCACATTTCATTCGTAAATGGCGTCGTTCAAGCGATATTTTCTTTTGTACACATGAATTTCTCTTGCGATTGTTACCCTTGCTTTAATGGTTTTATTTCTGTAATTAATTTTAGATTTCCTATCAACGCAGATTCAAGAGCGTGTAACAAAAACGTTATTGGAAACGTGTAACAAAAAGAATGTTTCATTAACAAGGCCAAATGTAAGTAGGCTGTTTAGGTTTTTATGTTGGTGACGCCACTAGCGCTCTGTATTAAAACCGCTGACTGCGCTGTGTGCAGTTTGTGGCTGGTTGGACTCATTGTTGGAATATCCGTTAGTGTAGTGTTGGGCAGTTGGATGTGAACAGCCCGTAGCGTTGGGCAGCTGGAGGTGAGCCGCCAGCAGTGATGGATGTGGGGAGAGAGATCCCAGAGTTTTGAGAGGTTACTATGAGCGGGCGATCTGGAAGTGTGTCCGTCAGAAAAAGGAAATTTTTAAGACTGGATGTCATGAACTGATATATATATATATATATATATATATATATATATATATATATATATATATATATATATATAATGACTTTTGAACACTATTAAAGTAAATACATTGTTTGTTCTCAATCTAAATCTTCCAATTGCTAACTATTCTTATCAGTAGTTAGTGCCTTCAGTAATTAAAGTCTTTTATTTAGCTGGCAGTATTGGCGCTCGCTGTATTGCAGTAGTTCGAGTAACGAAGATTTTTGTGAGGTGATTCATGAAAGGTATAGGTTGCTGTTAGTCGGGGCCAAACTTTTGTAGGGATTATTGAAAGACAGATTGCGTTGCGCTACAAATATTGTGTGTCGGTTTAGTGATGATCAGAATAAGTAAAGAGAGAACTGTCTGAATATGATCAGAGTAAATAAAGAGAGAACTGTCTGAGTACGTTGAATTTTGCTCAGCTGTTTGAAAATCAAATAACGTAAGAGTTTTTCCAGCAATGTCATTCTTGACATACAAAGGGGAAGTTTCAACCTTTAAGACCACAAAAACATCTGAAAATGCCTTCATGACGCTGTGTTATTCACGAAAGCTCTATAATATTTACTATTTAAAACAACTGTTGCGTGAACACGATAGAAATTAATAAAATAATAGAATGAGATTTTCACTTTGCAGCGGAGTGTGCGCTGATATGAAACTTCCTGGCGGATCAAAACGGTGTGCCGGACCGAGTCTCGAACTAGGTGCCTTTGCCTTCCCCGGGCAAGTGCTCTATCAACTTTTTTTTTTTTAATCTCATTTTGTTCGCTTTTGTTCGTCGCAACTGCTCGGGGCGGACGTCGTAAGACACCCTTTTAAGTTCGTTATTGATCGATTAACTCAGTTTTTGTATTACAGAGGGCAGCAACCCATCTGAGCGAACACGCTGAGCTACCGTGGCGGCTATCCAACCGAGCTTCACAAGCACGACTCACGCCCCGGTCTCACAGCTTTACTTCTGCCGGTACCCCGTCTTCTACTTTCCTAACTTTACAGAAGCTCTCCTGCGAACCTGCAGAACTAGCACACCTGAAAGAAAGGATATTGCGGAGACATGGCTTAGCCACAGCCTGGGGGATGTTTCCAGAATGAGAGGTTCGCAGAAGAGCTACTGTAAAGTTAGGTAAGCAGGAGACGAGGTACTGGCAGAAGTAAAGCTGTGAGGACGGGGTGTGAGTCGTGCTTGGGTAGCTCAGTTGGACGCCGGCACGGTACCTCAGCGTGTTCGGTCAGAGAGCCGGTTGGCCTCTGTAATAAAAAACTGAGTGGAAGGATCAACCACCGAAATTGAAAAGGAGCTCTTGCGAGGTCCGCAACGACCAAACACAACGATCAATAACGAACAAAATGGGGAAAAAAAGGTGGTAGAGCACTTGCCCGCAAAAGGCAAAGGTCCCGAGTTCGAGTCTCGGTCCGGCACACAGTTTTGATCTTCCAGGAAGATTCAACTGTAAATAATAGTTTGCTAATGTTTAAGGGCTACTAACATTCCAGCACCGACTTCAAAGCAATTTAGGGCCACCCACTCTACTTATACTTTCATGTCTATGTCAGAACTCTGCGATACCATTCGCAACTGCTAACGCCACAGGCACTATTTTACTTCAGAGATAGCCTCCGGTTGTTGACATTTAGAAGGTAGCGTAGGTGCCGTAGCTGGAGACGCCGTCTAAGGACAACTTGGGCCTTCAGCCTGCGCCGAGCCGGCTATGAGCACTTCGTGTTCGCAGGGCGGGGCGGTTTTTGCGCCGAGCTAAGTGGTATCGCGTTGCATCAGCGCGTTTGTTTATTTTCCAGCGGAGTGGAGCGGAGCGTCGCACCGTGAAGTCATCTGCAGCTGGGCTCTTCGGCCTTTCTTCTGGCCTTCCGCGACTGCGACTGCGCTCGCCGAGTACCGTCCTAATAGATGGGTGCCGCTCTCTGGAACTGGCATAATTACCCGTTTGTCTCTGGAAGAGGCACGCTTTACAGCGGCTCTGCGCACTTCTTGCTGTCGGTCTTGTGAATTCAGTTCTCACGAATACAAAACCTGTTCGCTATTGTTCTAGAAACGCGAACGCCTTCGGCAGCGGAATATGTGCCCGTAAGCAGAGTTCTCGCCTCCTTGTCTACAGAGTGCTTCAGAATGCTTGAGTGTAGGGAGCAGCGAGCTGTTTTCGAATTCTCTGTCTCCTTGTCTGATGATGATGAAGTCCTATACTCCTTAACAGAGCGCAGGGGAACGATACGGGAGGCCAGCACCGCCGTACTAGGCAAGGTCCTGATGAAGGTGGTTTGCCATTGCCTTCCTCCGACCGTAGTGCGGATGAATGATGATGAAGACGACGACACAACAACACCCAGTCATCTCGAGACAGGCGAAATTCCCTGACCCCACTGGGAATCGAACCCGGGACCCCGTGTTCGGGAAGCGAGAACGCTACCGCGAGACCACTTGCTTCGGACTCTCCCTGTCTACAGGTTGCTTACGTGAAATGTAACGTGAATACCTCTTTTTATTACAATGAAACAACGAAGGAAGGTTATACGAGGATCAATCCAAAACAAATGCACACTATTTTTCTAAAAAAACTGTTTTCATTCTGCATGTGTGAAAGTTTTACAGTGTGAAGATAATCCTTCCCGCTTGTTTTCAGACTTACTTCAACCTGTTCCCGTGAGTGGCACCGTCACAGCATGTCGTCGAGATGGCTGCTACACTTGACGTTCGTCAGAGGCAATGTGCTGTCATCCAATTCCTGTGCTGTGAAAACGAGACAGTGGGAAACATCCACAAGTGGTTGAAAAAGGTGTATGGAGATGATGCTGTCGATCGCAGTACAGTTAGTCGGTGGGCAAGCGGGTTACGTGATGAAAGCGGGCACGGCAGTATTGAGGATTGTCCTCGCAGCGGCAGGCCTCGTACTGCACACGCTCCAGACAATATGCAGAGAGTTAACGAATTGGTGACTGCTGACAGACGCATCACAGTGAACGAATTGTCACGCTACGTTGGGATAGGGGAAGGAAGTGTTTGCAGAATACTGAAAGTGTTGGCGTTAAAAAAGGTTTGTGCCAAGTGGGTTCCCAGGACGTTGACAGTGGTTCACAAAGAAACAAGAAAAATGGTATGCAGCGAATTTTTGGAACAGTACGAGAATGGTGGAGATGAATTTCTTGGAATAATTGTGACACGTGATGAAACATGGTTCCATCACTTTTCACCAGAGACGAATAGGCAATCAATGGAGTGGCATCATGCAAATTCACCCAAGAAAAAAAAATTCAAAACCACACCTTCTGCTGGAAAAGTTATAGCTACAGTGTTTTTCGATTCCGAAGGACTCTTGATTGTGGACATCATGCTAAGTGGAACCACCATAAATTCTGATGCATATTTGACGACACTGAAGAAACTTCAAGCTCGACTGAGTCGTGTTCGACCACATCGGCAAAAGCAGGATGTTTTTCTGTTGCACGACAATGCACGGCCACATGTCAGTCGAAAAAACAATTGAAGCGGTCAAAAAACTCGGATGGACAACACTGAGACACCTGCCTTACAGTCATGACCTGGCTTCATGTGGCTATCATCTCTCTGGGAAACTGAGAGACTCTCGGGGACTGATGACCATAGATGTTAAGTCCCATAGTGCTCAGAGCCATTTGAAAGACTCTCTTTGTGGAACAAGGTTTGAAGATGATGACTCCCTTGTGCACGCTGCCAAACAGTGGCTCCAACTGGTTCGTCCAGAATTTTACCATGCGGGTATACAGGCGCTGGTTCCAAGATGGCGTAAGGCAGTTGAGAGGGATGGAAATTATGTGGAGAAATGAAAATATTGTTCCTAAAGGATGTATCTACACACTGTAAGACTTTCATACATGTAGAATAAGAGATGAATTTAAAAAAAAAATAGTGTGCATTTCGTTTGGAGTGACACTCGTGGTTTAAGTGCTTCTCACAACACGGTCATAACTGCAGAAACACGAATTGGGAATTGAGAAACATCCCGTGGTCTTAACTGACAAACTATTTCCGCTATTACATACACGGTTTTACCAACACCACCGAAGCCCTGTAGCAACAATTAGAATATGGAGCCTATGTCATAACTGCCTAAAAAAAACGAAATTAATTGCTCTCGGGTATCTATGCCACCGTGTGTGACGATCGCCAGAAATAATCTGTTGGGCGGACACGCAGAACGTACAAAACCTACAAAACAGTCGAAATCAGTAATCCGAAAAAATGACTCATATGATGTCTCTTAACAATACACGGCGATCTAAAAGTCATGCACGTCAAATCCTAATAAAAAGAACATTATTGTCCTTATCAGTAACAAACGCGCGAAGTTGTTTTACCATGTTTAAGGAAACTTTATGGAACATGTTGACACTGACGTTGTCGAGCTCCGTTGTTCCTTAGTTCTTTAGTTCTGCCAATGTGTGTGGCCTGTTTTTGTAGACTTTTCCTTTAAGACAGCCCCACAGGAAGAACTGAGACGTTAAATTGGGAGAAGCGGTGACCATAAGCCTTCACAGATGATTCCGACGCCAAAAAATTCGCTTGCAAATGAATAGTATTATTAGAAGTGTAGGCATCGTTGCAACAGTAACAATGACCTGTCTCAAGATGTCTTGATAGACAAAACCGTTCACTGTAGTCTGAAAGAAAATAAAGCCCACCATTAACGAAGCGATACAACACAGCCGGCCGCTTGTGGCCGAGCGGCTCTAGGCGCTTCAGTCTGGAACCCTGCGACCGCTACAGTCCCAGGTTCGAATCCTGCCTCGGGCATGGATGTGTGTGATGTCCTTAGGTTAGATAAGTTTAAGTAGTTCTAAGTTCTATGGGACTGATGACCTCAGAAGTTAAGTCCCATAGTGCTCAGAGCCATTTGAACCATTTGATACAACACACCACACTCAAATCTTGTGACGGTGCAAGGTATTTTACAGAAAAACATGTAAATTTTGGATTCATCAAATTCTTGTGTTTTGACTACTCAGGTACTCGATAAATTAAAGTCGTATGGCATGAGTTACTGGGAGATTCCGGAGGGCATGTTCAGCCACCTGAGTTGGAAAGCTGTTTTCTATCCTTCGCTCCCATAGGCGCCTTTCCTTCCCGAAGTGTGAGCATTGTGTCTCGTTGAAGTGCAGGTGGCTGTAATTCGTGTATGTGTTTGTGGTGTGGTGTTATGTATGTATTAGATGATGATGTTGATACAAGGATGACACCCGGTGACAACACATAGCCTGTCCCACTCGAATATCCCCAAGGGGGTCGCCGACGTTAACGTTTCCATCCGACGAACGGATCTCCCGCCAATAGTGTCGCGTGCCTTCACTACATGAACATCTGCAGACAGGTTTGGATTTTAATCCACGATAACGGCGCAACAGCACGCGGCGTTCCTTTACGGTCACCCATCCAAGTACTAGTCACGATGCACGATACTTCAGTTATCTGACGGGAACCGCTGTACACACCGCAACATGGCCGGTGGATTTCCACTAAGGTGAAACCACATGCTTCATTAGTGAAGAAAAGTCGATCCAGTTCTGCGATTCCATGGATGTCAACAAATGACTCCAACCATGTACAGCAGCATTCTTTAACCGGTGTCTTGTATATACGCACAGTACAAACATGATATAAACGAAATTTTAACTTCTGCATCGCTTTTTGCGCACTACTGCACGAAATCTGAAATCGGGCAGATAGTGTGCTCGAATATTTTGAAGGTGAACGCAGCATCGAATACCTTACCTTGGTCAATTTAGCGTCCGTTAAAACGACCGGTCTGCCCATTCTCTTCTTTTCTGCAATAGATACACATTTCCGAAAACGGGCGATTAATCTCATTATTGTTAAGTTGGAAATTTCGCACGCCATGCGTCTACGACACTTACTTAAGAACGACTAGCGTAATACTGCTGAGCAGTGAAAAATCATTGCTCTTGGGAAAACGACATGTTTACCAAACAATGAACTGCTCAATACTACAGGCGTCATATAATCTACACTCATTACATTGGCGTCTTCCTTTACTGTCGGTAACATCTGTGGTACTATCACCCAGTGGCTGATCGACTGAATGCAGTATAACTCCTATTTACGGGTACATTTATTTTCATGTGCGTGACTTTTTGATCGCATGTGTTAATAGTAGTCGTGGTGCCCTCAGACATCATGATAGTAATTATTAAGTAACATATTTGTTGAACCCCTCGCAAAATTGTAAACATTTCGTCTGAGGTCACCAGTACCATTTTTAATATAATGACGACGGAATCCATACGAATCACTTTTTTATACTTATTCGGACTACCGGTTTGGACCTTTCTTGCCTCCTGTCTTTCATCTACAGACCCGTGGGGCGCAGCTCCCCCCCCCCCCCCCCCCCGACCCCCGTCGGAGGTTCGAGTCCTCTCTCGGGCATGGGTGTGTGTGTTGTCCTTAGCGTAAGTTAGTTTAAGTAGTGTGTAAGTCTAGGGACCAATGACCACAGCAGTTTGGTGGTAACAGAACAAGATATGTGGAACGCTCGCACCAAATTGGCCTAACGTGATCTAAAAATACATACAGTCGCAGTATACAAATGAAAACGATATAAAATATCATAAATCAGTCCACATTTAATTAGTGCGAATCGCAGTTTATCAGCTTTATGTGAAACTATGGGCAGCTATACAAAACTATAAAAGTTGTGGAAATTGAACTATAAGGAAAGTTATTCATTTCGTCACATGCCTGACAGTTTACACCAGAGCCTTCATATTATAAAAGCCACCCTATAATAACTTAAAATTTCAAAGTAAAAGCCTAACGAAATAAAGATTTTTAAAATACATATACTTAACATATTACAGCTAATATTTATATATTACTAATTACATTGAAACATGAAAATGCTTACAGAAGAACAAATCCAGGCAGACTTAAGAGCGCACAACGTGCAGTAGGGTGAGCGTCGACACCGTCACTGCTGTTTGTTTACGCACGCTGCAGCCGGTATGCTGTAAATTGCAGCCAGTGAAACTTGCGCCCAGAAAAGGTTTAGGAAAGGTCCACTAATCTTCCTGTGCGAGTTCCACAACTTGCCCGAGACGTAGAAGGGGCGACGGCTCTAGCGTGTTGCGTTGATGAAGAGGAACCAGTCGCACGTCGTTAGTGTGCACTGTTCAGATATCCAGATCGCCTTTGTGCGCATCATACATCAGACAAATTTTTCAAGTAATCTTTTAACATAACGCAACTTTAAAAGGCCTCTGCAAGGGTAATAATTGTATGTAAGGCTTTAGAATGGTCAACGGAGGATTCTCTATGAGACTGATTACTTCACCGATCTGAAAATATACAGGGTGGTCCATTGACAGTGACCGGGCAAAATATCTTACGAAATAAGCGTGAAACGAAAAAACTACAAAGAACGAAACTTGTCTAGTTTGAAGGCGGAAACCAGATGGCGCTATGGTTGGCGTGCTAGATGGCGCTGCCATAAGTCAAACGGATATCAATTGCCTTTTTTTAAATAGGAACCCCCATTTTTATTACATATTCGTGTAGTACGTAAACAAATATGAATGTTTTAGTTGGACCACTTTTTTCGCTTTGTGATAGATGGCGCTGTAATAGTCACAAACATATGGCTCACGATTTTAGACGAACTGTTGGTAACAGGTAGGTTTTTCAAATTAAAATACAGAACGGAGGTACGTTTGAAAACTTTATTTCGGTTGTTCCAATGTGATACATGTACCTTTGTGAACTTATCATTTCTGAGAACTCATGCTGTTACAGCGTGATTACCTGTAAATACCACATTAATGAATAAATGCTCAAAATGATTTCCGTCAACCACAATGCATTTGGCAATACGCGTAACGACATTCCTCTCAACAGCGAGTAGTTCGCCTTCCGTGATGTTCGCACATGCACTGACAATGCCCTGACGCATGTTGTCAGGCGTTGTCGGTGGATCACGATAGCAAATATCCTTCAACATTCCCCACAGAAAGAAATCCGGGGACGTCAGATCCGGTGAACGAGGGGGCCATGGTATGGTGCTTCGGCGACCAATCCACCTGTCTTGAAATATGCTATTCAATACCGCTTCAACCGCACGCGAGCTATGTGCCGGAAAAATGGTTCAAATGGCTCTGAGCACTATGGGACTTAACTTCTGAGGTCATCAGTCCCCTAGAACTTAGAACTACTTAACCCTAACTAACCTAAGGACGCCACAAACATCCATGCCCCAGGCAGGATTCGAACCTGGGACCGTAGCGGTCGCGCGGTTCCAGACTGTAGCGCCTAGAACCGCTCGGCCACCCCGGCCGGCCGGACATCCATCATGTTGGAAGTATATCGCTATTCTGTCAAGCAGTGAAACATCTTGTAGAACATCGGTAGAACATTACGTACGAAATCAGCATACATTGCACCATTTACATTGCCATCGATAAAATGGAGGCGAGTTATCCTTCCTCCCATAATGCCGCACCATACATTATCCCGCCAAAGCCGCTGATGCTCCACTTGTCACAGTCATCTTGGATTTTCCGTTGCCCAATAGTGCATATTATGCCGGTTTACGTTACCGCTGTTGCTGAATGACGCTTCGTCGCTAAATAGAACGCGTGCCAAAAATCTGTCATCGTCCCGTAATTTCTCTTGTGCCCAGTGACAGAACTGTACACGACGTACAAAGTCGTCGCCATGCAACTCCTGGTGCATAGAAATATGGTACGGGTGCAGTCGACGTTGATGTAGCATTCTCAGCACCGACGTTTTTGAGATTCCCGATTCTCGCGCAATTTGTCTGCTACTGATGTGCGGATTAGCCGCGACAGCAGCTAAAACACCTACTTGGGCATCATCATCTGTTGCAGGTCGTGGTTGACGTTTCACACGTGGCTGAACACTTCCTGTTTCCTTAAATAATGCACTATCCTGAGAACGGTCCGGGCACTTGGATGATGTCGTCCAGGATACCGAGCAGCATATATTGCACACGCCCGTTGGTGATTTTGATCACAATAGCCATACGTCAACACGATATCGACCTTTTCCGCAATTGGTAAACGGTCCATTTTAACATGGGTAATGTATCACGAAGCAAATACCGCCCGCACTGGCGGAATGTTACGTGATACCACGTACTTTCACGTTTGTGACTATTACAGCGCCATCTATCACAAAGCGAAAAAAGTGGTCCAACTAAAACATTCATATTTCTTTACGTACTACACGAATATGTAATAAAAAATGGGGGTTCCTATTTAAAAAATAACGCAGTTGATGTCCGTTTGACCTATGACAGCGTCATCTAGCGGGCCAACCATAGCTCCATCTAGTTTCCCCCTTCGGCCGGCCGGTGTGGCCGTGCGGTTAAAGGCGCTGCAGTCTGGAACCGCAAGACCGCTACGGTCGCAGGTTCGAATCCTGCCTCGGGCGTGGATGTTCGTGACGTCCTTAGGTTAGTTAGGTTTAACTAGTTCTAAGTTCTAGGGGACTAATGACCTCAGCAGTTGAGTCCCATAGTGCTCAAAGTTTCCCCCTTCAAGCTAGATGAGTTTCGTTATTTGTAGTGTATTCGTTTAATGCTTATTTCGTGAGATATTTGAGCCGGTCACGATAAATGTACCACCCTGTAGGTTGGTGAATTACGCTTTTTGAAATATTACACTATTGGAATTACACTTCTGGAAAAATGGCACATGCCTGCAATGACTACTAAGAGATCTGCAAAATGCATGCAAACTGACATAAAACGAAAAATATGTTTAACGTCAGTTGCGTGAACATATCTTTTACAGACACATATAACTGCTCCACAGGTTTCCATATAATTTCACTAACTTTCTGATATTGCAGAACTAAACTTCAAGCATTGGAATGACCTGCCCGTATCCAGAAATCTCTAAGTTAGTCATTAGTCATCATTATGATATCGGCAGACGTGACATTAAGGTAGGCCTCCTAACTTATGGCGTTCTATCACAAGTTTCTACTGGTTGAAAAGGGAACAGCATTCGTACGAATGCTTTTACCTCTCACGCCAATATTGGTTTGAAAAATACTGCTTTTACATATTTTGATCATTCTATTGCAGCAAGGGTAGATCTCAGCCTTCCTGCTACATACCTGCGGTCACGTGGTCAAACCTCGCCCGAGAGAAATGTATTCGTATGAGAATGTTCTGAATAACTTCGCTGAAAATTACTTCGAACGGTTACCCAGAGATGGGGCAACGTCCTAGATCATATAGTACCTAATACACCCAATACAAAAAATACTCAAAAAGAAAGGAAGCCGAGAAGATGGTATGAATTTTATTTGCGCAGTTTATTTTTAATTCCAAAGATGAGGCTATGATAAACGAGTGTAATTTTAGAAATGGAACCTACTCACTGGAAGAACGTTAGACAAATTGCATCGGCCTAGGAGTGGGCTACGTCCATTAATAAATGCACTATCTCTGTGCCAGTGAAGAGAATGAATTGGCAGGAACTAATCTTTTATCGTCGCTACTTTGCCAGGAATTGCTCGCCTGTTCGCTGGTGGCCACGCGGGATTGCCTTTCTCCCGCGCAGTGCAGCAGCGCAGATGTAGCTGTAGACGGCGCAGACACTGTGCAGAGGCGCGCCGGCTAGTCCCCACCACTACCAGTACCAGTACCACCACCACTGCGAGGCCAGCGCTTCCCCGCTCCGCCTTAATCCGGGCCGCGCCACCCGCCAGCCCGGAATTCAATATCACCGCTGAAAGGCCCGGCGCCATTCTTTGGCATATATTAAACCCACCAGCATCGATCTGCGGGTCGGATCCCTCCCGCCCGCCAGCTCAAATTGTGCCGGCGACGCGACGGATTGCGATCACTCTGCGAGGCTTTACTCACACACACCGCTCTCCACCATAAAAACTCTCCACTGTATTTCGGCACCTGCAGTCGTTTTAGCTTCTCGTATGGGAATTATCGTGACCAAACCTGGCAGATGTTGCGCATCGCTCTACATTTGAAATTCTTAAGGTATTTTTTCTCTTATAGGGGACGATTGCTATCGATGGTCCGACTCGATTTCTCCGTGGATATTCACAATAGGCCAATTACAGCAGTCACTGAGAGTACTCCGTGTTGCCAAAGATTCGCCATCTTAGTGTGAACGGTTCCATAAAGCAACAGTGAAGTAAGGTAAGATTTGCACTACGTTCTTCTAATAGATGATTATTAATTATTGGAATGTCTTATTGATAAGTAACTGTGACCAAATTTCTGAAGACATCTTTGGAAAATGAGAGCAATTCACACCACTTTGTCATATTCACAATGTAAAGTAACGTCCTGAGCGTAAAGATTAGGTATTCTTAAGCAATGCCATGCAGTTTGCCTCGAATGAGTCACTTGGAATTTTGGCAAGGCTTATGTAGGTCACTACGGACAAAATTAAGAAATCGTTTTCATTATTTGTTTTATAATAATTTCTAAGGGTTTTGGGACTCAGTCAAAGACAACCTTCAAAGGCGACATCCTTATTTTTAGCCTCCTTATTTTCGAATGTACAAGGTGTGACAATAAAGTAATGAGACAGATGTGAAAAAAAAATGTTGCTTACCGTTTTAGTCAAGTATAGTGTTGTCTCCTTCAATGTAGTTCCCTTCTGATTGCACACACTTTTTCCAGCGCTTCCGCCATTGATGGTAACATTTCTGGAACTCATCTTCTGTAATATCCTCCAAGACCCTCGTCACAACTTTTTGGACATCTTGAGTTGTTTGAAAATGGTGTCCCTTGACCGCCGTTTTGACTCTTGTAAATGGAAAAAAGTCACACGGAGTGATATCTGGTGAATAAGGTGGATGTGGTAGTAATGAAATTTGTTTTGAGGGTAAAAATTGCTGTACTGACAGAGCAGTATGGGATGGCGCATTATCGTGATGCAGAATCCAATTATCAGCAATGTTGGCACAGAGACGAGGAACTCTTTTACGAAGTCTTTCTAAAATTTCTTTGTAGTAATATTCGTTAACTGTTTGTCCAGCAGGCATCCACGCTTTATGAACATTTCCCTTGTAATCAAAGAAGCACACAAGCATGAATTTCACTTTTAACTTTGACATGCGAGTTTTTTTGGTCTGGGTGATCCCTTTGAGCACTATTGCGAACTTTGGCGTTTTGTATCCGGATCGTACAGAAAAAAATAACTTTCATCACCAGTGACAACACGGCTCAATAATTTTGGATTGATTTCCGTTTGCTCCAACAGATCGACTGCCACATTTTTCAGTGTTTCTCGCTGTTGAGGTGTAAGATTTTTGGGGATCATTTTGCACAAATCTGTGTCATACCAAGATCTTAAGTTATTAATAAACGAACCGTTTCTCTATTGATGTTCAGTTCTTCTGCAATCATAATCATTTTCACGGATAATCTTCGATCCGATCGTACGAGTTCCCTGGCCAAGTTGACATCCGTCCGTGAGGTTGATCGTCATCCACTGCGGTCTTCATCTTCAACATTCGTTCTGCCTTCCTTAAACATTTTATGCCAATGAAAAACTTGAGCTCTTGACATAACCTCCTCTCCAAAAGCCTTCTGAAGCTTACCATAAGTTGTCGTTGCATTTTCTCCCAACTTAAAGCAAAAAGAAATCATATACCATTGCGCAATATTATGGGATCCATTTCCGTGAGCCGGCCGCGGTGGCCGTGCGGTTCTAGGCGCTGCAGTCCGGAACCGCGGGACTGCTACGGTCGCAGGTTCGAATCCTGCCTCGGGCATGGATGTGTGTGATGTCCTTAGGTTAGTTAGGTTTAAGTAGTTCTACGTTCTAGGGGACTGATGACCTAAGATGTTAGGTCCCATAGTGCTCAGAGCCATTTTTTCCATTTCCGTGACGAGAGACGTAAACATGTGTTAACTTATTAACAAAATCGGTGCCAATGGATTTCAGCTGGTATTATCGACCATTATGTCTTTTCTAGTCTGTTCAGAGTACTGAAAGACTTTCCAACAAATGAAGCGGAAGTCACAAATGACATACATTCGGAATTTCTAAAATCGTCGAGGCAAGTGGTAACCAAACTGTTATTCAAGTTGACCACCTACTGTAGAGGGATACCATGAGAGTTCCGCAGAAAATATCTTCATTATAGTTCCAAAGACAGAAAGGGCAAATATCTGAGAGAACTACTGCATAATCAGCTTATCATCTCGTGCACCAATGTATCTGACAAGACTTGTATATAGAAGAGTGGAAAACAATAATAACGATCTATCAGTTGACGACAAGGTGACTCTAGGAAAGATAAGGGTACAAAAGACGAATATCTGACGTTGCCCTTAACAGCGCATGCAAAAATCAAAAGAAATCAAGACTGTTTCATAGATTTACCTACAAAAATGAGTTCGACAATGCAAAATCGTGTAATATGTTCTAAATACTCAGGAAAATAAACTGAGGTAGCACAAGTCATGGGATACCTCCTAATATCATGTCAAACCTTCTTTTGCGCCGACCGAAGTGGCCGAGCGGTTCTAGGCGCTACAGTCTGGAACCGCGCGACGGCTACGGTCGCAGGTTCGAATCCTGCCTCGGGCATGGATGTGTGTGAGGTTCTAATGTTAGTTAGGTTCAAGGAGATGTAGGTCTAGTTGTACCCGCGGTCTAGGGGTAGCGTCTTTGATTCATAATCAAAACGTCTTCGGTCCCGGGTTCGATCCCCACCATTGCCTAAATTTTGATAAATAATCAGAATTGGCGGCCGAAGACTTCCGGCATAAGTAGTCAGCCTCATTCTGCCAACGGCCTTGTCAAAGAGGGCGGAGGAGCGGATAGAGGTTCAGGGCACTCTCTTGTCCTAGGGGTGGGAAATTGCCCCTAAAGGCGGAAGAATCAGCAATGATCAACGACATGAGGATGCAGAAGGCAATGGAAACCACTGCATTAAAGACACGTAACGTGTATCCACAGGACATGTGGCCTGTAATTGAAGAAGTGTCATGATGATCTCTCCATTGGCAGAAGATTCCGGAATAGTCCCCCATTCGGATCTCCGGGAGGGGCTGCCAAGGGAGAGGTTACCATGAGAAAAAGATTGAATAATCAACGAAAGGATAACGTTCTACGAGTCGGGGCTTGAGATGTCAGAAGCTTGAACGTGGTAGGGAAACTAGAAAATTTGAAAAGGGAAATGCAAAGGCTCAATCTAGATATGCTAGGGGTCAGTGAAGTGAAGTGGAAGGGAGACAAGGATTTCTGGTCAGATGAGTATCGGGTAATACCAACAGCAGCAGAAAATGGTATAACAGGTGTAGGATTCGTATGAATAGGAAGGTAGGGCAGAGGGTGTGTTACTGTGAACAGTTACGTGACCGGGTTGTTCTAATCAGAATCGACAGCAGACCAACACCGACGACGATAGTTCAGGTATACATGCCGACGTCGCAAGCTGAAGATGAACAGATAGAGAAAGTGTATGAGGATATTGAAAGAGTAATGCAGTATGTAAAGGGGGACGAAAATCTAATAGTCATGGGCGACTGGATTGCAGTTGTAGGGGAAGGAATAGAAGAAAAGGTTACAGAAGAATAGGGGCTTGGGACAAGGAATGAAAGAGGAGAAAGACTAATCGAGTTCTGTAACAAGTTTCAGCTAGTAATAGCGATTACCCTGTTCAAGAATCACAAGAGGAGGAGGTATACTTGGAAAAGGTCGGGAGATACGTGAAGATTTCAGTTAGATTACATCATGGTCAGACAGAGATTCCGAAATCAGATACTGGATTGTAAGGCGTACCCAGGAGCTGATATAGACTCAGATCACAATATAGTAGTGATGAAGAGTAGGCTGAAGTTCAAGACATTAGTCAGGAAAAATCAATACGCGAAGAAGTGGGATACGGAAGTACTAAGGAATGACGAGATACGTTTGAAGTTCTCTAACGCTATAGATACACCAATATGGAATAGCGCAGTAGGCAGTACAGTTGAAGAGGAATGGACATCCCTAAAAAGGGCCATCACAGAAGTTGGGAAGGAAAACATAGGTACAAAGAAGGTAGCTGCGAAGAAACCATGGGTAACAGAAGAAATACTTCAGTTGATTGATGAAAGGAGGAAGTACAAACATGTTCAGGGATAATCAGGAATACAGAAATACAAGTCGCTGAGGAATGAAATAAATAGGAAGTGCAGGCAAGCTAAGACGAAATGGCTGCGGGAAAAATGTGAAGACATCGAAAAAGATACGATTGTCGGAAGGACAGACTCAGCATACAGGAAAGTCAAAACAACCTTTGGTGATGTTAAAAGCAACGGTGGTAACATTAAGAGTGCAACGGGAATTCCACTGTTAAACGCAGAGGAGAGAGCAGATAGGTGGAAAGAATACATTGAAAGCCTCTATGAGGGTGAAGATTTGTCTGATGTGATAGAAGAAGAAACAGGAGTCGATTTAGAAGAGATAGGGGATCCAGTATTAGAATCGGAATTTAAAAGAGCTTTGGAGGACTTACGGTCAAATAAGGCAGAAGGGATAGATAACATTCCATCAGAATTTCTAAAATCATTGGGGGAAGTGGCAACAAAACGACTATTCACGTTGGTGTGTAGAATATATGAGTCTGGCGATATACCATCTGACTTTCGGAAAAGCATCATCAACACAATTCCGAAGACGGCAAAAGCTGACAAGTGCGAGAATTATCGCACAATCAGTTTAACAGCTCATGCATCGAAGCTGCTTACAAGAATAATATACAGAATAATGGAAAAGAAAATTGAGAATGCGCTAGGTGACGATCAGTTTGGCTTTAGGAAAAGTAAAGGGACGAGAGAGGCAATTCTGACGTTACGGCTAATAATAGAAGCAAGGCTAAAGAAAAATCAAGACACTTTCATAGGATTTGTCGACCTGGAAAAAGCGTTCTACAATGTAAAATGGTGCAAGCTGTTTGAGATTCTGAAAAAAGTAGGGGTAAGCTACAGGGAGAGACGGGTCATATACAGTATGTACAACAACCAAGAGGGAATAGTAAGAGTGGACGATCAAGAACGAAGTGCTCGTATTAAGAAGGGTGTAAGACAAGTCTGTAGCCTTTCGCCCCTACTCTTCAATCTGTACATCGAGGAATCAATGATGGAAATAAAAGAAAGGTTCGGGAGTGGAATTAAAATACAAGGTGAAAGGATATCAATGATACGATTCGCTGATGACATTGCTATCCTGGGTGAAAGTGAAGAAGAATTAAATGATCTGCTGAACGGAATGAACAGTCTAATAAGTACACAGTATGGTTTGAGAGTAAATCGGAGAAAGACGAAGGTAATGAGAAATAGTAGAAATGAGAACAGCGAGAAACTTAACATCAGGATTGATGGTCACGAAGTCAATGAAGTTAAGGAATTCTGCTACCTAGGCAGTAAAATAACCAATGACGGACGGAGCAAGGAGGACATCAAAAGCAGACTCGCTATGGCGAAAAAGGCATTTCTGGCCAAGAGAAGTCTACTAATATCAAATACCGGCCTTAATTTGAGGAAGAAATTTCTGAGTATTTACTTCTGGAGTACACCATTGTATGGTAGTGAAACATGGACTGTGGGAAAACCGGAACAGAAGAGAATCGAAGCATTTGAGATGTGGTGCTATAGACGAAAGTTAAAAATTAGGTGGACTGATAAGGTAAGGAATGAGGATGTTCTACGCAGAATCGGAGAGGAAAGGAATATGTGGAAAACACTGATAATGAGAAGGGACAGGATGATAGGACATCTGCTAAGACATGCGGGAATGACTTCCATGGTACTAGACGGAGCTGTAGAGGGCAAAAACTGTAGAGGAAGACAGAGATTGGAATACGTCAAGCAAATAATTGAGGAAGTAGGTTGCAAGTGCTACTCTGAGATGAAGAGGTTAGCACAGGAAAGGAATTCGTGGCGGGCCGCATCAAACCAGTCAGTAGACTGATGACCAAAAAAAAAAAAGAAAAAAAGTCTAGGAGACTGATGACCTCAGATGTTAGTGCTCAGAGCCATTTGAACTATTTTGGTACATCTCATTCCATGAAAACACATCCAACACCATTGTGGAGCCTCCACCAGACTGCATATTCTTGCAACTTGGGCCCAAGGCTTTGTGGGGTCTGCGCCAAACTCGAACCCTACCATCAGCTCTTACCAACTGAAATCAGCACTCATCTGACCAGGCTACGGTTTTTCAGTAGTCTAGTGTACAACCAATATGGTCAAGAGACCAGGAGAGGCGCTGCAGGCTACGTCATGCTGTTGGCAAAGGCTCTCGCGTCGTTCGTTTGCTTCCATAATCCATTAATGCTGTATTTAGCCCTCTGTCCAAACAGATATATTCGTCGTAAGTCCCATATTGTTTCTGTGGTTATTTAACACAGTTGAAAGGTCTCTGCTGGATTCCTTTCATGTTAATTTCTTAAATCTGTTGTCATTTATGGCATACATTCCACTTCTAAATTTACTGTGGTGTTTCTGACTCTATCTGGGAGGAGACTGAGCAGTAGAACGTGTTACATTTACACATAAACAAGAACGATCTGTCACACTACTACACTCTAAAACACAGTTTATATGTAATTCATGTCACACAGTCGCATGTGGAACCTACATCGGTTTTCTTTTATGTAGTGTATATGATAAGATACTGTCATCCCCCTTCCCATCTGTGTGAAAGGATGAATGAGCAAATGTATTTCTAGTTGCATGTTTGATGGTAGTAGACAAGCCTGTCTGCTAGAGAACAGTAGGACCAATGTCGGAAAAGATAGCTACACTTTCTGAAAGGAAAGAGGTTTATGTTCTTGGTATGGTCCTGTCCGTCCCTTGTCATGTTGGTATAGGAAGATGCCTCTCTGGTCACTTCTGATTGTATTTGTGAGGCACCCTCTGTAGGGGTCCTCGCCAGTCCGTCCACGGCGAGCGTCGGAAGTAGTAATATCTACAGCTAAGCGCATATCTACTAAGTCCGTAGAACAATGGATTTCTTAAGTTCTGCGTAACTGAAAATTTAGTCACCTTTGTTTCAGGCTTAGATCTAATTTATCTTATGTTATCTTAAATTTCAATACAGTGTAATTCGAGTGTGAAATTCAGAATATCTTCCAGTAGTTGCTTTGTCACTACTTTGTGAGCAAAGTGGAACCATGTGTTGATGATCTGTAACTGTAACTAAGATCATCAATCTTAAATTCGAATGTGCTTGAGATTATAATGTCTCGTCTTGACAATATTTTTCAATATAGCAACTTTTCTTTGTGTTCAACCCACGTGGGGTGTACTTTGTGAGGCTAGTATCATGTGCTTATATAATTGTTTGACCCATCGGGTTAATAGTATGATGATAGTAACCAGTTCGAGGTTTTTATTTTGTAGATTGCATTTCGATGTAATTTATTTTAATTATCAAAATTATTGTGGAGTTACACTCTTTCCATAAACCAAGTTAACCATGTGCAGCATGTGGTGTAATCATCAAAGTAGCCCTCAGCTATTCTTTTCGAGAAGATTTCACAGACAATTAACATGAATTTAGTATACCAGTGCATGGTAATTTCATGACGGACAGGATTGCGCTGCGACCGTAACTTCTTTGGGCGAAAAGTGAATCGGTTTGTTGTAGTTAATTTTCTCTTTCATATGTTTCAATGTTCTTCGTGTGTTATTTTATGAATGCAGTGTTGTATGCAGTCTCCCAATCTTGGCTCCATATTTGATATGTTCGTAAGATTACGACCTCACATTTTCACAATCCTAAATAAGGCACCAGTTTAGTTATGAATCAAGTTTAATATGCTGAAATTTTAACAGAACAATTATCAATGTTAAAATAAATGTCCAAATATAAACTGATTTATTTCTTTTTATTTAAATTATGTTTATGTATATATATATATATATATATATATATATATATATATATATGACGTTGTCATAAGATGACTATTAAAAGATTATAATTAATGTTAGTCTGATTGGCAATTTGGTAAACTAGACTGGATACGTGGTGAAACAGTTGCTCAGTAATGCAAGGGTAACTTCCCAGACAGCTCACAGCTTTTAACCTGCTTTTATTACCTTGAATATCAGCACCGCTTTCAGAACAACTAATGCATCAACTTGACACATGGCGACCCTGCCAGGATCCATGTGGAATGTATGCCATAAATGACAACAGATTTAAGAAATTAACATGAAAGGAATCCAACAGAGACCTTTCACAGTGTTGCACCATGGCTCATAAAAATTTAATCATACCACAACTCTATGTTGTGGCCTGGAAAGACCAATCAGTACTGCCCGACAGTTGTGTCATCCTTTGACAAAGTCTTCACTGAATGCCGAATGGTGGGGTGTGGAATTAGCACACCACTCTCCCAGCCGTTCAGCCATTGTCGGCTCCCTTGACCTTCGAGCCCTTACTTCTCACTCAAATAATTCCTTAACAGTGTCATGAGGCTTAGTGCACCCCATGCCAGTCCTCCAACCAAGGAAAAATCCCTAGCAGTGCCGCAAATTGAGCCTGTTTTCCCCAGATAGCAGCAAGACACACCGACCACTGATCTTCATAGGTGGCCCATAAATGTTCACAGCAAACCGTTTCGACGTAACATCTAGAGCTGATAACAAAATAAATGTTTACCAGTTTTCGTCGAATTTATTGAATGTTCACAATATGGTGAGGGCACTCTACAGCAGTAAATACAGAAACGGGCTGTGCACTGACAGTACTTAGTTGTATTATGGCACTTTGATGGTATTAAACAGGGCTGATCACTGATTATTTTGTATGTTTTTATCAGTAATGCCATGGTAACAATGATCTCATATATGGGCTATTATAATAATTCTACGTTTCTTGGTGATGTTAAGTTAGTTGGATTCTGGTGACGGTTTATTAGTAGCTGTTGGTGTCGAATAAAAATTACGTTTTTTAAATACAGTTTTTACATCAAATTGGACTGTGTACTGTTTACCTTAGAATGCATACACGCTATTTTCATTAATTTACCCGCCATAACGTGTGTCTGGAAGAAGAGGGAATCTCTTGAAACCAATTGCAGCGCAGTATGCACAGTTTTTTCTTTATTCTTAACTGTTTATTGCTTCTCCCTGGGAGTAGAGTAATACAGTCTGCAGGACACTGTACTTAATGCTGCATTTTTCATTTGACCAGTGTGTGCACCAGTAGCTCCACACTATTCCTTTGATAGCACAACGCGATACGATACTATCTTCTCTTGGAGACATACTTCGCACATTAGTGTAATTTTGTGCATGTTTTACTAATAATTATGTTATTGGCTAGGATTGATAAATTATTCTCTCATCTACGCTATTACGTTTGGAGGTATTGACAATAATATACACACATCAAAAAAAGTTTTGCATCATCTCTGTTCTGAGAGTTCCGGAACGTGTACAGAAAATAGGAATAGAGATCAACATAAACCTCTTATTGCTCATGAAAACCACACATTACGAGTTGTACCACCATACAGCGAGACCTTCAGAGGTGGTGGTCCATATTGCTGTACACACCGGTACCTCTAATACCCAGCAAGACGTCCTCTTCCATTGATGCAGGCCTGTATTCGTCCTGGCATACTATCCACAAGTTCATCAAGGCACTGTTGGTCCAGATTGTCCCAATCCTCAACGGCGATTCGGCGCAGGTCCCTCAGAGTGGTTGGTGGGTCACGTCGCCCATAAACAGCCCTTTTCAATCTACCACAGGCATGTTCGATAAGGTTCATGTCTGGAGAACATGCTGGCCACTCTAGACGAGCGATGTCGTTATCCTGAAGGAAGTCATTCACAAGATGTGCACGATGGAGGCGCGAATTGTCGTCCACGAAGACGAATACGTCGCCATTATGCTACCGATATGGTTGCTCTATCGGTCAGAAGAAGGCATTCACGTATCGTACAGCTGTTACGGCGTTTTCCATTAACACCAGCTGCGCACGTCGGCTGCACATAATGTCACCCCAGAACAGCAGGGAACTTTCACCTTGCTGCACTCAGTGGACCATATGTCTAAGGCGTTCAGCCTGACCGGATTGCCTCCAAACACGTCTCCGACGATTGTCTGGTTGAAGCTGTGTGCGACACTCATCGGTGAAGAAATGTGATGCCAATCCTGAGCGGTACATTGGCATGTTGTTGGGACCATCTGCACCGCGCTGCATGGTGTCGTGGTTGCAAAGATGAACCTTGCCATTGACGTCAGGAGTGAAGTTGCGCATCATGCAGCCTATTTCGCACAGTTTGCGTCGTTACATGACGTCCTGTGGCTGCACGAAAAGCATTATTCAACATGGTGGCGTTGTTGTCAGGGTTCCTCCGAGCCATAATCAGTAGGTAGCGGTCATCAACTGCAGCAGAAATCCTCTTGCGGCCTGACCGAGACATGTTATCGACAGTTCATATCTCTCTGTATCTCCTCCATGCCCGAACAACATGGCTTTGGTTCACTCCGAAATGCCTGGACGCTTTCTTTATTGAGAGCCCTTCCTGGAACAAAGTAACAATGCGGACGCTATCGAACCGCAGTGTTGACCGTCTAGGCATGGGTGAACTACAGACAACACTAGCCGTGTACCTCCTTCCTGGTGGAATGACTGGAACTGATATGCTGTCGGACCCCCTCCGTGTAATAGGCGCTGCTCATGCATAGTTGTTTACATCTTCGGGCTGGTTTAGTGACACCTCTGAACAGTCAAAGGGACTGTGTCTTTGATACAGTATCCACAGTCAACGTCTATTTTCAGGAGTTCTTGGAACAGGGGTGATGCAAAACTTTTTTTTATGTGTGTATTTAGCAGCTTATTAGGTGAAACTCTTGACGATACTGTAAAATCGTAGCATTCCGTGAGGCAGTCACTTCTAATAGTAACGTTTTGGACGTATACAAAAAAAGTCAGTATTTAGAGAGCAAAGGTTGGGGAGAACGTATTTCAGGACGATGTAGATACTTCACCTTAAAAATAACAAATCCCATAATGGTTTCACGTTACAAGTAAGGACAGTGATATTTATATAACGAAAAATCCCAAGTAAACCAAGGAAATGCTAATGACGGACATCTCTTTCCGAAAGACGTATATAAAATAAAAATCTATAAAAACGAAATCCAGACAGTCGAAAAACGTTGACTTTAAATATGCCTAGGCTGTGTACCTTGTATTAAGTCTGATACTGAAGCACAAAATTTGCTATTCGTTTCCACTGAACACATTGACTTTCATTTTCAGACAAAATTTATAAAAGAAACTTAAGTGTGTACTTTATTTCTCTTTTTTTATAGTCGAGTGGAAGTTTGCAAAACAGCTCTGGAAGCAGCCATTGTTCATAACCATGAGATTTATTACATCCCTCGCACCGTGTGGAGTAGTATGCGAATGAAATTTGCAAATCTATTTCATATCGCTCTGTATCCTTACTTTGTTGAAATAAGAGGGAAACTTCCTAGTTCCGGCAATCGAATTAATCTGCAAATTTCCACACTGACTGAGTGCAGATAGATAATACTGTATAGAAAGGTTCCACGTCTCTCATTTGCTTTACAAGCGCTTGCTACAGAGAGAAGACACATGTCAAATTTAGAGGAAATATTTTCTCTCCGTTTTTAGTGTTGTGTTCCTCAATCGGTAAAAACTGAACCATCATAAGAATTCTTTGTTGTCCGACTGTCTGCCGGACTATTCAGACTCCTTTTTTTTTATCATGCACGGTTTGAGGTATCAGTTTGAAAAATGTATCATACACAAAACTTCAGTTGCTTCGCGGTGTAAAAAATTTAAGCTTCCAAGTGAATGCAGTCAAATAATACGGCCATTTATGTCACATATTTCCATACACACAAACTCACTCTTCAAAGCCTATAGGGTACTTTCCATTAACCTATACCCGAAAAATTTGACAAAAAGGAAGGTTTCAGCGCATAAGTACAGTAGAAAATTCGAAAAACCTACATTTGTAATTACGTTACACAAGAAATTATTTCTTTGCCATTCGTTTTCCGACTCTTTGTCTGTCTGTCCGTCTGTTAGTACAGGGTGTTTATAAATAAATATCGGAGTTTTAACGCATAATAATATTTATTATGTTAAACTTAGTTATAAATGATATGTCAAATGAAAGACCAACTCAAACAGTTTTACCAAGAACCTTATAAATGTTCAATGTGAGCACCATTTGTCACACGGCACACATCGAGTCTGGAACTCACACGACTGTGGCTGACAGATTTCCCGTGCTGTCTACCAAAACTGCAGAGCCTGTCAACAAAAGATGCCGAGACGAAGACGCTAATATGGACGAATCGCAGCTTGGAGAGAGGCGGAGTGAGCATCCTTTCGGTATCATTGCTGATATCCTAAGAAATGAATGGATTAACACATTGGGAGGCTTAACACAGTGTGCGAAGTTTAATCTTTTGCCAAGGCCTTTATAAATTTTTCCACGATTTTACTACCCCAGAAAACTGCTTCAGATAACTACACATGTCACGAACGTCATATCATCAACAGAGATCCATGGAATCACTAAATAACTACATGAACAGTAGTGCTACTACCCAGTCTCCCTTTGACACACTCCAAACTACTCCTCCATAGTGGATGACGAAAAAAGGAGTGATGATATTTCGGTCAAGAGGCCTACAGATACGGCTATTTATACGATACGAATGTATATTTCTAGTAACTGCTGGTGCAATCGGATTGCCTCTACCACCATTAGACATGCCATGTCCCAAAAATGCAGTAAAAATGTAACACTAGTATTGTAGACATTACCTGCGAACGGCCCAGATATTAAGCACGTAAACTTATTTTTTCGACGTGTTAATTATAACTTTATGACTAATCGTGTAAGTGAAGCAAAATAATTTGTCTGCTAGCCTCTCTAGAGGAGAGGAGAAAGTACCATCGTGCTACGTGAAGAACATGTGTGGTGCTGTCATTGGTTTTTCTTTGCTGGAGTGACACAGTGTACCCCAGAATCGTGAGCGCATTGGACAAGCTTTTCTTTTCTTAATAGAACCAGCATCTCAGTATTGGGAAAATCGGCAACTACATGAAAGCAATACTACATCCTTATAATACAAGAATGTCCATGGGCCTAACACTGAGGTATAAAAGCCACGGGATAGTTCCAAATATCGTGTCAGACCTTTTAATTTCCGGCACAGTGCAGCGATCAACGTGGCATGGATTCAATAAGTTGTTGGAAGTCCTCTCCAGAAATATCTAATCTTGCTGCCTCTATAGCCGTCCATAACTGCGGGAGTGTTGCCTGTGCAGAAAGTTATGTACAGACTGACCTCTGGATTACGTTCCTTAAATGCTCGATTGGATTCATGTCGAGTGATCTGTGTGGTCAAATCATACGCTCGAATTATCCAGAATGTTGTTCAAACAAATCGCGAACAATTGTAGCACGGTGACATGGCGCATTATCACCCATAAAAATTCCATCGTTGTTTGTGAACATGAAGTCCATGAACAGAACTGTTTGCAGTCAATGATCGGACCTGAGCACGCATTCCATTCTATGTAAACACCGACCACACTATTATGGAGCCACGACTAGCTTGCACAGTGCCTTGTTCTTGGTTTCGTGAGGTCCCCGCCACACTCGAATCCTGCGATGAACGCATACCAACTAAAATCGGCGCTCAACCGACCAGACCATGCTTTCCCAGTCGCCTACGGTCCAACCGATACGGTCGCGAGCTGATGAGACAAGCTGCAGGCGATGTCGTGCTGCTTGCAAAGACACTCGGGTCGGTCGACTGCTGGCATAGCCCATTAACGCCCAATTCCACCATACTGTCCTACGCGTACGTTCGTCTCACTTCCCACAGTGATTTCTGCGTTCATTTCACGCAGTGTTTCTTGTCCGTTAGCACTGACAACTCTACGCAAAACGGCTCTGCTCTCGGTCGTTACGTGGACGCCACCGGCCACTATGTTGTCCGTGCTGAGAGGTAATACTTGAAATTCGGTATTCTCGGCACACTCTCAACTCTGTGGATCTCGGAATATTGAATTCCCTAATAATATCCGAAATGGAATGTCTCATGCGTCTAGCTCCATCTACTATTCCGCGTTCAAAGTCCTAATAACTGTCGTGCGGCCATTTTCACGTCGGAAACCTTTTCACATGGATCACCTGAGTACGAATGACAGCTCCGCCAATGAACTGCCCTTTTATTCCTTGCATACGCGATATTACCACCATCTGTATTTTAGAATATAGGCATCTCACCTAATTATATGTATGTCGATATTGCTTCACATTCACCATGTATGCCATATGGTATTAAGTACATCACCAACTTTACGTTGCTGTCATCAATACTCATAGAACACTCTAATTTATTTTTGCTGTATCATTCATTCATTTCCATCGCACATCGTTCTAATGGCAATGTACATTTTATCGGAAGAACGTGGGAAAGGAAGACTGCAATATGACGTAGGCAGGTATGTCAGGAAAAAGGGAGATCAAAAACTTCCAAGACCATGAAATTTTAACAATCAAATAACACCAGAACGGTCACCTGGTACTACTATTGGACGTTCAAATGGATTTCACTTTCTCACCACCATCTATAAGCTGCCACAACATACAGAGCAAAACTGAGTTGAATTTCATTCCACACTTACCATGAATTGTTCAGTTATCTAATTTCCACAAAAAGCTCTATCTTTCAGTAATGTGAAAATTACTTAAACAATTTCATTAATTAATTCCTTAGTAAGTGGAACTCTGTGGTCGATGTTGCGAAGTGAGGTGGTCCATATTTCACTTGTGATCTGTTTAACCTACTATCAGCACTCTGTAGTGAGAAACTTTATATTTAACATGTTAACTTTTCAGCTGAGCCTTCACACCTTCAATGACTCATATTATTACTTAATTTCTTTGGTGGGTGTTCACTGTATGTTTCATAGGAAATCAGAGTAAATAAATAAAATAAGTGAAGCAGTGCAAAGGGTAGTGGCTATTCAGATGTGCTAATGAGCATGGACTCCAAACTCATGTGATTTATATGTCACTTACCTATGAAAAGTAACTGTTATTTTCACGTATTTCTATATGCGTTCCAAGGAGAAACAGTCATATCTTGCTGTTCTTAACAAATAAGTGTGTAAAAACAGAAGACATACGTGTAATTGTGAAGGTCTGGTATTTTACTCAAAATTTAAACATTATCGTAGTACTAAATGTCACTTGATTTTTTAGCGTGTGGAGTTGCAAGTTACTAAGCGTGTGTCGTACAGTATTATAGTACTTACATATAGCTGGAATGTCCATGTCGTTTCCACATTACATTCATCACATTTTTACAATAACAGGAGCTGTTACACATTGCAAAATTATAAAATTTGCCAGCAACCATTTTATATTATAACTGATGGTGTGGTTCCTAAATCACGTAACCATTTCATTTTCATAATCTGTACTATCTGTACAGGTAGCATCTTTGAACTTCCTAGTTCTAGGGTCTTTACCCATAACGTCTATGGAAACAAGTCAGATGCTGTGAATGAGTGTGCTTTTGAAGTTATTAACATCTACTCTGTCAAAGGCATAACATGGAAATGCCAATATATACCGTGATGTATAACGCACAGTGTGTAAAAAATCGAGATATTTTTGTGAAAATGTGGTGAATGTGCTGTGGAAACTACTGTTATTTAAGTACTATGAGACATTATAAAGCATGTCGCTTAGCAGCTTGCACTTGTTTCATAAAGATACATTTAGTCATCATGGGTCAACTGAAGAATGGGTACAGCCCGTCGGCTTTGACCAAAGACGTCATAGTTGACTCATAGATACTAATGTCATTATTTTCGAGCCATAGATAATAAATCGGTTATCTTCTGTGGAGAGGCGTCATCATTGTAAATTGAAGTAAATGAATGTGTTTTTAAAAGACAGTGCTAGACATTGTGTACGATTTTTGTCGCTTGTATTAATTTAAATGGTTTGTTCGTTGCAATTCATTCGGTACTTATTTTCATTCTTAGTGGATTTGAGATATTTTAAAAGGATTGTTTTTAATTTTCGACAGTTTCTTACGTTTTGATTTTCATTTGTAGCCGTGGATTTATCTGTTCCTATGAATATCGAAGACTTCAAGCAGGGTTCGTCAACTACAGTACGGAATAAAATTTTTGTCGACGACGTTATTTTTCAGTCGATACTAGTACTATCGAACGTGAAAAGACCGACTTACGAAAAATGACGTTTATAGATCAGCTGAAGAACAGGACACTAGTGCTAGCAAAGACGAAAAACGCGGCAAACGCTACACTGGCTTCCTGTATCTCAGTTCAACTACCGTAACTTCTCCTTTGAAAGTAAAGAAAGACGGTGCTGATAAATTTCTACGTTATTTGATACAGAAACAGCTGGGTAAAACTGAGCCGCGCGGGATTAGCCGAGCGGTCTCAGGCACTGCAGTCATGGACTGTGCGGCTGGTCCCGGCGGAGGTTCGAGTCCTCCCTCGGGCATGGGTGTGTGTGTTTGTCCTTAGGACAATTTAGGTTAAGTAGTGTGTAAACTTAGGGACTGATGACCTTAGCAGTTAAGTCCCATAAGATTTCACGCACATTTGAACATTTTTGGTAAAACTGAACGTACTCAGACAGTTGTCTCTTTACTTATTCTGATCATTTCTAAATTGACACACAATATTTTTGCTCAGGGCTATAAGTAACATTGTACTTTATGTTTCACGTATATTGCTTCTGTAATCTATAGGAAAATGGTTCAAATGGCTCTAAGCACTATGGAACTTAACATTTCAGATCATCAGTCGCCTAGACTTAGAACTACTTAAACCCAACTAACCTAAGGACATCACATCACACACATCCATGCCCGAGGCAGGATTCGAACTTGCGTCCGTAGCAGCAGTGCGGTTCCTGACTGAAGTGCCTAGAACCGTTCGGCCACAACGGCCGGCTGTCTGTAGGATATACATTTTAAGTAAAGTTACCTAGCTTATTCGCACCGTTTGTTTGCCTTCCTCGTGTGAGCGGTATCTGGAGCATCTCTCTGTAGCATCCAGCAGAAACGAGCCAACATAGCCATAGTCCACCATCCCGCGTGCCGCTGTTCTACATATACATCTACTTCTACGTGATTACTCTGCTATTCACAATTAAGTGCTTGGAAGAGGGTTAAAGGATCCACCATCAAGCCGTCTCTCTACCGTTTCACTCTCGAACGGCACGCGGGGAAACGAGCTCTTAAATTTTCCTGTGCGATCGCTGATGTCTCTTATTTTATCGTCATGATCATTTCTCCCTATGTAGCTGGGTGCCGGCAGAATATTTTCGCAATCGGAGGAGAAAACTGGTGATTGAAATGTCATGAGAAGATCCCGACGCAACGAAAAACGCCTTTGTTTTAATGATTACCACTTCAATTCACGTATTATGTCTGTGACACTATCTACCCTATTTCGCGATAATACAAAACGAGCTGCCCCTCTTTGTACTTTATCGATGTCATCCGTCAGTCCCACCTGCTGCAGATCCCACACCGCACAGCAATACTCCAGAATAGGGCGGACAAGCGTGATGTAAGCAGTCTCTTTAGTAGACCTGTTGCACCTTCTAAGTGTTCTGCCAGTGAATCGCAGTCTTTGGTTTGCTCTACCGACAATATTATCTATGTGATCGTTTCAATTTAGGTTACTTGTAGTTGTAATCCCTAAGTATTTAGCTGAATTTACAGCCTTCAGATTTGTGTTGAGAGGCACCCACGTGCCTTGCTCATACTGAGGCATCAAGCAGTCAGGCCTGCAAGATGAGTGGTCTGCCAAGCGAGTGGATTCATTCTTATTTATCGAGTAACATGAACTCTCGTACTCACAATTAAGTCACTAATCAACCTCCTGTATGAATAATACGCAACGGAAACGCACATCTGACTATCAGTAATTTACAGAACTCTGACTGTTCACTACGCACTGGCAATACCACATTTTCTTCTTTTTTTTTTATTTAACGGCTTTTATCAATACGTGGCCACGGCACTGAATATGAATGGCGCACACATTATAAATTCGGGACATCATGACAACACACAATTCGAAGGAAAAGTCCACCAATCTTTTTCTTTTCACTATCTTATTTATTCCGATAAATTCTATAACCTAAACACACAAATTCTATAACCTACAACAATAACACATAAGAAATTCCGCCCAGTGGGCATGGCTTTACATTGGTGATTCTCTACCTTATGGTCTCGTAATTATTTAACGCTACAGTGCACTTTCTGGATAGGATGGTGGATCTTTTATTATACCTCACACTTCGACTCTTACAATCATCATCACGAAACTTTCCTCCAGACCGAGCGGTACCGAAGGAACAAGCATAACCCACTAATCTTTTGAAACTACCTTGCTACTCTCCCATGCAAACCACACATACCCAAATTACATGACATACACCACACTACAACATGGAATACAATACAATAAATAGTCACAACACGATCACTTTCAGCTTTCCCACTTCAATTAGTATTTATCCCAGTTTCACACGACACTACCCCACTTTGTAATTCTACTTTCCTACTATGAACTCTGGAGATATATGCACGTCTTCCTGTGCAATGCAAGCCAAGTGGCTTTGCTGGATAGACGGCCGACTCACCTTGCTTCTCTCTCAGAGTTTGAATCTAGCGTCACACGGAATCATATCACGCAAAGTAATATTAAGAACATATTCATTACACACGCGAGTCCTCAACTGATACCATGGACGAGTACTTCTCTTTATCCTTTGTCTCATACACAGATTGAGACTCACACAGTACTCACCACGTGGAAGTACTCGTCTCTAATTTCAAGTCCTGCACACGCCATTTCTTAAATATTTCAACTTATGGTACACACGCTATTTCTTAAATATTTCAACTTATTGTACACACGCTAGTAATTCAGCTTAACTTAAGCACACGGAAGTATTTCCACTTATTGCTACACGTGGTTTCATTGTGACCGTTGGTCACTTCCGAAGATTACTGTGATCCAATTAATATTACCTGCCTGACATTTAATTCTCCCCACAAAAGTTCCTGAAATAGAGAAATTATTATTTCAAACTACTCTTAAATATTCCACATGCATACCATGTCTCCACTCTTTTGTCTTTACGGAGCACACCCAAGACAGGTCTTAACAGCACAAGATCCAGCGGCAGAGTGCTGAAACATGGCCGTTCTTCAGGTCCTCTCGCACCTCTGTCGAGGTGGGGGAAGACCATGCTACTGTATTGGTCAGCCACATTTCAGGCACTCAGAGCTCCGGTAAGTTTTATCTCTTTGGTTCCACCAAAGGTGGCGAAAGGATCGTCTCAAAGATGATCATATGTTCACATTCACTATCTGTGGTTAGCAGACGACCATACATTCATTCATTTCACAGATCTCACCAAACTGGATGTAGGGATTTATTTTCTGGGAGTGCACATGTGGTCAATTAAATAAATTAATTGTCATTCTTTCCCACACTGGTATCCGGCTTCACTGTATTAATTGAAATTTAGTTATTATTAGAAAAAAATGTGTTGTTCTGTCAAAAATAATGAAGTATGTTGTACCTATTTTCAATGTCGGGCGGTACTGTACCCTTTCAGTGTGACTTATCACGTAATCGAAATTTAACTGATTTCTTTTAGTACTCATGTGAATAACTTCACACTTTTCTTTGTTCAGGGTCAATTGCCACTTTTCGCACCATACAGATAACTTATCTAAATCATTTTGCAAGTCGTTTTGATCATCTGATGACTTTACAAGACGGTAAATTACAGCATCATCTGCAAACAATGTAAGACGTCTACTCAGATTGTCTCCTATTTCGTTAATATAGATCAGGAACAATAGAAGACTTATAACACTTCCTTGGAGAACGCCGAATTTTGCTTCTGTTTTGCTCGATGACTTTCCGTCTACTACTACGAACTGTGACCTTTCTGACAGGAAGTCACGAATCCAGTCGTTCAACTGAGGCGATAATGCGTAGGCACGCAGTTTGGTTAGAAGACGCTTGTGAGGAACGGTGTCGAAAGCATTCTGGAAATCTAAAAGTATGGAGTCTGTGAGAGAACTGTCCTTTTGGAATCGCTCGCTGTGCTCATTACTGAATGACCTCTGGGAACACATCGAGGTGCATCTTCAGGATCTTCCTGCAACCAGTGAATCAGTTGGTCCACAAGATCCCTGTAATTTTCGGGCTTCCTGTTTCCCAAGAACAATGTTGTCATGTTACGTAAACAACGCCGTGTTCCCCCAACACCTGGGATGTCTGTGGACCAATGAGCATCGCGTTTGTGATTTTCTGTGTGTTGAGCCGCGGAAATGTCATACACAAATGTTGAGAAGCTGTATCATCCCTGTACACAGCCTTAACAAAAGCTGACATGAGTCCCAACTTAATGTGCAATGGTACGAGAGCAATTTTGTTCGTATTCGCTAGAGGTTCTTCGGCAATATTTTTTGACCCAGATACCGGAGCTGTTCGTCTGCGTAGTGTTTACGCGACTGTGCTATTCACATAATGTAACCTCCTTGCAAAACCAGCAGCACTGCAAGGACTTCGAAATCTCGACATACTAGGCATTCATGGTTATTGCAATTAACACAGTTTACGAGGGATTTCAATATGGTATAGCTGCCTTCATGTAACGCAGCATATGTGACACGGATGGATGGCCGTCGATTACAATTGTGTAAGACTACTGCCCTCAGTCTTATTTTTGAGCCTCTAGTAGTCTGACCTGGTGTGCGTACTGTAAGACCTTCGGTACACACACCATCAGATTATTTGACTTGTCGCTCTAACGAAGTAGGCGAGTGTCAGCAATATGTCTCGTGGTCTTATCGTGGCGTGTTTATCTTCTGCCGTTAGGTCAGACGATAGAAATGCCACTTGCACGCTTAGAGTAGCAGATTGACGGTGACTAACGTTAAACAGAACTTGATTAATTTTCACACACATTTATTAAAATAATAAAAATCTTAGATATTACGTAACTTGATTCTGGATGTTGTTCACAATTGACAATCTGAAGTTCCTTTGGTCTTGGTACGTTAATCTTATTCTCACATATCTCTGATAATTGACAAAGTGTCTATACATTTCTCTTCATGGCTATGTACAGGGATATGATAATCTTATTAGGCGCAGACTGAAACTTGACTATAGACTGGTACAGACAAATGCACACTAATGCAGACTGATGCAGACTGACTAATCGGAGGTCTGTACACTCGTTATAATACCTCGCGCGTTCATGTATCACTGCGCGAGTGTGATCCGTGAGGAGAAAAGGTTCTACGTTGGCAGCACTCTCATTGGCCGCGTTACATATTAATACGCGGATCGGCGGAAGCAGAATTTGGTCCGTCTTTATGGCAGCGCCATCTCGTAGAGCGGAGACGGACGAGCGCTGCGCCTGCGATATTGTGCTTAGCGGGGCGCGCTCTAGTGGGAAAGTTGTGTACGCGCTGACTACGCGGAACTATGCACACAACATCTGATTTGTTTATAATGTTCAGATCTTTCAACAAACTATCAATGTCACTGCAGAATGTGATGTCACCTTCAGTACTAAAATGACATTCAAGTTTCCACGAACGCTGTCGAAACTAACACACGCGTACCGTGTCAATGAGGAAATTGCACTACTGCGGTCGTAAGGCCAAGAGTTCGGCTTCACAATTTGTAAGATCTACATCCCTAACATATCACAGAGTACACGCTATGTGACTTTGTGTGGTTCTACAGATGACAATATTGGTGTAAATGTAGCGTCAGTGTCAGTGGCGGATGACTGTCTTTTTTCGGCTGTATGAGTCGGTTCACCACCATCGCTATCACTGCTTGGTGGTGGCACATGGGGGAGAACAGGGACTGTCAATCCAGTGCCATAAGCCACATGACGTATGGCAGATGAGGTGTCAGGGTATTGAATGTTCCTCTTCCTCTTGGAATAGACTCCTTTTCCACACAAAAAGAGCAATCCGATACATAATTTGTGGGTTCACGCGAAATTGCAGACATGAAATGGCTTAAGGCAGTGTTGTCAAAGTGTACTGGAAGCGTCCAGCTAACTCACTTGCAGCAGAGGAACCTTGTCAGAATGACTTTGCATGTAGCTCTCATAATGCCCTCGAAGTATGACTGTGAAAAGTAAACTCCGTTTTTACTTGTAACCCTGAGCTAGGAGACAATTTTACTAATGATAATCGTGCTCAGTGCATCTAGATGCGTAAATCGCGTGTACATTCGTTTCTGTAAAATATAACAAGTGAAAATTTGTGTAATTCGGAAACCATGGCCTCCAGCGAAAACGGATTTGATTACATACACTACTGGCCATTAAAATTGCTACACAACAAAGATGACGTGCTACAGACGCGAAATTTAACCGACAGGATGAAGATGCTGTGATATGCAAATGATTAGTTTTTCAGAGCATTCACACAAGGTTGGCGCCGATGGCGACGCCTACAACGTGCTGACATGAGGAAAGTTTCCAACCGATGTCTCATACGCAAACAGCAGTTGACTGGCGTTGCCTGGTGAAACGTTGTTGTGCTGCCTCGTGTAAGGAGGAGAAATGCGTACCATCACGTTTCCGACTTTGATAAAGGTCGGATTATAGCCTATCGCGATCGCGGTTTATCATATCGCGACATTGCTGCTCGCGTTGGTCGAGATCCAATGACTCTTAGCAGAATATGGAATCGATGGGTTCAGGAGGGTAATACGGAACGCCGTGCTGGATCCCAACGGCCTCGTATCACTAGCAGTCGAGATGACAGGCATTTTATCCGCATGACTGTAACGGATCGTGCAGCCACGTCTCGATCACTGAGTTAGCAGATGGGGACGTTTGCAAGACAACAACCATCTGCACGAACAGTTCGACGACGTTTGCAGCAGCATGGACTATCAGCTCGGAGACCATGGCTGCAGTTACCCTTGACGCTGCATCACAGACAGGAGCGCCTGCGATGGTGTACTCAACGACGAGCCTGGGTGCACGAATGGCAAAACGTCATTTTCTCGGATGAATCCAGGTTCTGTTTACAGCATCATGATGGTCGCATCCGTGTTTGGCGACATCGCCATGAACGCACATTGGAAGCGTGTAATTCGTCATCGCCATACTGGCGTATCACCCGGCGCGATGGTGTGCGGTGCCATTGGTTACACGTCTCGGTCACCTCTTGTTCGTATTGTCGGCATTTTGAACAGTGGACGTTACATTTCAGATGTGTTACGACCCGTCGCTTTACAACTTCATTCGATCCCTGCGAAACCCCACATTTCAGCAGGATAATGCATGACCACATGTTGCAGGTCCTGTACGTGCCTTTCTCAATACAGAAAATGTTCGACTGCTGCCCTGGCGAGCACATTCTCAAGATCTCTCACCAATTGAAAACGTCTGGTCAATGGTGGCCGAGCAACTGGCTCGTCACAATACGCCAGTCACTACTCTTGATGAACTGTGTTACCGTGTTGAAGCTGAATGGGCAGGTGTATCTGTACACGCCATCCAAGGTCTGTTTGACTGAATGCCCAAACGTATCAAGGACGTTATTACGGCCAGAGGTGGTTGTTCTGGATACTGATTTCTCAGTATCTGTGCACCCAAACTGCGTGAAAATGTAATCAGATGTCAGTTCTAGTATAATATATTTATCCAATGAATGCCCGTTTGTCAATCGCGTTTCATCTTGGTGTAGCAATTTTAATGGCAAGTAGTGTAATTGAGCTACATTAAATTTCCTGCCAAAAGCTGCTGTTAAATTTTTTCTGTAGAACTAATGTTTTGCACGTTAGCGAGCGAGAGAATATGAAAATCTTATATAATATATTTATCCAATGAATGCCCGTTTGTCAATCGCGTTTCATCTTGGTGTAGCAATTTTAATGGCAAGTAGTGTAATTGAGCTACATTAAATTTCCTGCCAAAAGCTGCTGTTAAATTTTTTCTGTAGAACTGATGTTTTGCACGTTAGCGAGCGAGAGAATATGAAAATCTTATGCGTGGTATTTGATGTTGTGTGCTGCTGATAACCCAGCTGTAGGGGCAGCTGTATCACCCTGCGTAGTATATAACTTTTCAGTTCTTTTCACCATCGTTTGTGCATCGTTGATTTTCCGTGCACATTGAAACCTCACCCTTATAATCCATATGTCGCACACGCCGGTGTCGTACTGAGTATGGTACTCGTGCTAGTTCCTTGGGAAGACAGGAGCGGAGCAAATATCAGGTGTAATTAAACCTGTCGCAATGCAGGCGGGCACGCAGAGAACAGGTGACACCGGATGCTTCGCTAATACGCTTGCGGATGGCGCCGGGTCGTACAGTTCAAAGGCCAAATTAACGAGATGGGCTGACGCGCCGAGATAAAGGCCCCTGGCCGCGGCGGGCGCCTGAGAGCGGCGCCTCATCTGGCGCGGACATAGAGGGGTGTCCGGCTGTTTGTCCGGCGGCTCTGGCCGGCGCCGGCTCCACCGTCGGCCAGTGTTTTCGCAGCGGCCCCGCCGCTAATAAAGGGTCCTTAGCGCGCAGAGGAAGGGTCGCGGATTTGTTTGCGCCTCTGCCCTTTGTAGCGCGCCAGGGCCGGCAGCCGGCCACTCTCCGTCACGCGAGCAAATTGTGCGCGAGGCACTCTGCCGGCGCGGTGCTAATGCCACGTGCGGGGCGCGGCGTGTGTAGAAAGGCGGCGCACTCGTACAGGGAGGCGGCGGCTAAACAGCCCTGCGGCCATCTCATTTGCTGTCGAGGGCGAACCTGCAGCAGGCCCGGAACGTCGCTCCCAACGACGGGCCGGTGGTGTTAGCTGCTACATAGCGGCACCAATCATCTGAGTCGTGGCTCCCCAGGACTTGGAAGAGACCACCTCATCATCATCATTATCATTTAAGACTGTTATGCCTTTCAGCCTTCAGTCTGGAGCATAGTCGCCCTTATAAAATTCCTCCATGATCCCCTATTCAGTGCTAACAGTGCTGATGTTAAGCCTATGTAAGACGTCGTGGTCTCCTGACCTTCATTGCTTACATATTCCGCCCTCACAATCATATTCCACACATCAAGACGCTTCGTTCGAACCCAAACTCGATAAGATAAACTCAATGTTGTACGAATTCATGTAAACGATACGCAATTAACAAGTAAGCGCACCTTGGTTGAAATACTCGAGGCTGGCGTACACACACACACATTCCAGACACGACAGTCACAAAAGCTTTTAGTTCAGGAGAGAAACCGCACAATGGGACGCCGGTCCCTTCACAGGACGACTCAGCCTATGTCGACCGGTGTCCGCCCGTGTAGCAGACAGCGTGGGCCCGAGTGAAAGGGGGGAACGACCCAGTGTTCGGCTTAAAAGCAAATTCCACTACATTGTGTGGGAGCGGCCAGCCTACGCATTCTTTACACATAGCACGTAGCTTCAGAGGTTTTCACAGGGAGACAGCAAACGCCAAACGCCAATGCTACAGGTTTCCGTATTGGTCACCTTAAACAAAACGCCATTCTCCCGTTTTAGAAGAGCAATGCTGATTGGCAGACGATATTTCTGACGCCTTGAGCTGAAGGAATAATGGAAGAGACCGAAAGATATACCCCTTCACGTCTGGTGTGGAGAGGCGGCGTTCCGTTGACGCTCTTGGAGCGAGGAACAAGTCTCTCCTCAATGTTTCACTGGGAGAGCACCTCTGTCGAGAGCGAATCGAAGTGCTGCTCTATATTGAGTCCTTGCGTTGTTCACTGTGTTGGCCAACACACTTATTGTGCGGTGTGAACGGACAGAGTTATAGTTAAACGCCTGCGAGCGAATTTTGAGTGGCTTCGCGGTGGACTGGTTATCTGACCGGTGTACCACACCAATAGTTAGCCTAGGGGAGAATTGGAATCCTTGACTTCATCAAGGCATAGGGAGAGTTTGATTGTCGAAGGTCAATCCAGATAGAACGAGAGTTATCTTATTTGTCAGCAGCGATCGGCGCAGACAGCAGTCATCGCGGCTTACGGTATTGTGCGCTACAGCTATTGCAAGCCCCATATTTCCTCCACAACAGTACACTTCACTGCATTTCACATGCAACAGCCTCGATCGTACCTAGAAACATTCTAAAGGATAATTATTCAAGTTGAGTAGGCGCGCCTCTCAGCCATTCTGCCAAGTCAACAACCATCTTAAGCTTTGTATAGAAATTTCATTAGCGAATCCTATCCTTGAGAGGTAACTTCACATTCCGAAAAGAACCAGGATATAACTTGTTCAATTCATATCTAAAAGTGCCATTGTGATTTCTCAGAATTTTTGCAAAATAAATAATAAATTTTGTTAGTTTCATGTTTTTCTTACACTACCTAGCACTACTCCAGTACCCAAGTACCCCACTAGTTACGTAAGAAATTTTGTGAATTTTTGTGTCTTTTCCTTACAGTGGACGACTCCAGAAGATATATATTGCTGAAAGTTTTTCAGGCATTTCTCTTTAGAACGTTAGGAGCGTCTGTCTGACTTCTGTAGTAATGTGGGAGTGGAAATTGCATCTTGCAGGAGCCACAGGGTAAAGGGTACATCTCAGATTAATACGTTGCGCAGAATAACAGATCAACCCCATGCTCACACCTATTACCTCAAAATCATTCTTAACCGAATCCAGGTACCTTCTCCTTGGTCTACCCCGACTCCTCCTACCCTCTACTGCTGAACCCATGAGTCTCTTGGGTAACCTTGCTTCTCCCATGCGTGTAACATGACCCCACCATCTAAGCCTGTTCGCCCTGACTGCTACATCTATACAGTTCATTCCCAGTTTTTCTTTGATTTACTCATTGTGGACACCCTTCTGCCATTGTTCCCATCTACTAGTACCTGCAATCATCCTAGCTACTTTTATATCCGTAACCTCAACCTTATTGATAAGGTAACCTGAATCCGCCCACCTTTCGCTCCCATACAACAAAGTTGGTCGAAAGATTGAACGGTGCACAGATAACTTAGTCTTGGTACTGACTTCCTTCTTGCAGAAGAGAGTAGATCGTAGCTGAGCGCTCTCTGCATTAGCTTTGCTACACTTCACTTCCAGTTCTTTCACTTTGTTGCCATCCTCGGAGAATATGCATCCTAAGTACTTGAAACCGTCCACTTGTTCTAACTTTGTTCCTGCTATTTGGCACTCAATCCGTTTATATCTCTTTCCCACTGACATTACTTTCGTTTTGGAGATCCTAATCTTCATACCATAGCCCTTACATTTGTGATCTAGCTCTGAAATATTACTTTGCAAACTTTCAATCGAATCTGCCATCACAACTAAGTCATCCGCATATGCAAGTCTGCTTATTTTGTGTTCACACATCTTAATCTCACCCAGCCAGTCTATTGTTTTCAACATATGATCCATATATAATATGAACAACAGTGGAGACAGGTTGCAGCCTTGTCTTACCCCTGAAACTACTCTGAACCATGAACTCAATTTACCGTCAACTGTAACTGCTGCCTGACTATCCATGTAATGACCTTTAATTGCTTGCAAAAGTTTGCCTCCTATTCCATAATCTCGTCGAACAGACAATAACTTCCTCCTAGGAACCCGGTCATATGCCTTTTCTAGATCTATAAAGCATAGATACAATTCCCTGTTCCATTCATAACACTTCTCCATTATTTGCCGTAAGCTAAAGATCTGGTCCTGACAACCTCTAAGAGGCCTAAACCCACACTGATTTTCATCCAATTGGTCCTCAACTAATACTCGCACTTTCCCTTCAACAATACCTGAGAAGATTTTACCCACAACGCTGATTAAAGAGATACCTCTGTAGTTGTTACAATCTTTTCTGTTTCCATGTTTTAAGATTGGTCCACAAAAAAATGGTTCAAATGGCTCTGAGCACTATAGGACTTAACATCTATGGTCATCAGTCCCTTAGAACTTAGACCTACTTAAACCTAACTAACCTAAGAACATCACACAACACCCAGTCATCACGAGGCAGAGAAAATCCCTTACCCCGCCGGGAATCGAACCCGGGAACCCGGGCGCGGGAAGCGAGAACGCTACCGCACGACCACGAGCTGCGGACGATTGGTCCACCTGTACACATAAAACAACCTACAGAGAATGTATGATTTCTTTTTTTTAAATTTATTCATACGATTACAGTGTTCAAAGTGTAGTAATTAAAGCAGTTGTAGAGTGTAGTATCACACACTCATTTGTGACTCTCATTTTTCGCAACAGCCAACCTAATGTTTCTTTGACACATTTTATTCAAGTTATTGTTACGTTTTAAACTATTAAGTGTGCCTCAAAGTATTTACGTCAAAGCTCTAGACAGGTCGTCCACCGCTCGTGGTCTCGCGGTAGCGTTCTCGCTTCCCTCGCACGGGGTCCCGGGTTCGATTCCCGGCGGGGTCAGGGATTTTCCCTGCCTCGAGATGACTGGGTGTTGTTGTGTCGTCTTCATCATCATCATTCATCCCCATTACGGTCGGAAGAAGGCAATGGCAAACCACCTCCACTAGGACCTTGCCCAGTACGGCGGTGCGGGTCTCCCGCATCGTTCCCCTACGCTCTGTCACGGAGTATGTATGGGACTTCATCATCATCATCACCTAGACAGATCATGTCATGAGGAACTCGTGTCGTTAGATACAAACTGGTCGCTCACGCATGAAATGCATACGTAGTTGGGAATATGGATAACCAATAGTTGTATGGTTGTACAATGACGATGAAAATTTGGACTAGACTGGAATCCGTATTTCCCGCTTATCGCTTATCCTAAGGAATACTGCGTCGTAATTCAGAATAGCAAATTCACTGCAATATTGTGTTTATCTGCCTACACTGGGCATGCAACTTTGAAGTAAAATCTCTATCATGTATAGGAATATACGTACTGGATTTGCGAGTACAGGTTGTAGATGTACTGTTGAAGACGTACGGAAGTTGAGGTCTGGTCGTGACTAGTGATTGGATAGCCCAATGTTGCAATGTAAACGATTGTCACAAAACTCTAGGCGTAGCCTTGGAGGCCAATCCAGATAAATTCCTGACGAAAAACTGGTCACACATGCTTAATAAATTACGTGCTGCTTTGATCACTCCGATCGTGATTTGAACATAATACAGGAAGTTAAGACCATAGGGATCGCGGTTACAAGCAAGATGAATTATTTGGAGCAGATTCTTCCTGTATCCGACAATCTAACGAAGAATATACAACAAGCACTATGCTGGTTTCTTTTTAGAGGGCCCATTTCCAAAGTTCAATTTGATACATTAACTTTACCTACGTCCAAAAGTGGCCTTAACCTCATTAAGGTACCCAAAAAATGTGTCACCCTGCTCCTAAATCGCATCAGGAAGGAAGTTCGTACCCGGAGGACTATCATCACAAACCTCATCCAACGATGGAAGCCTCATAGCCTTGACCCACCCGTTGATATCACCGGCATTCCGTTTTATTACCAAAATGTGCGACTATACTACATGGAACTGAGCCACATCTGACACAACATCGTCGATAGCGACGGTCTGACCAACAGGAAACTTTATAACCTTATCATGACCACTAACCACAGGAATCGTCTCTAAGACAAATATCCACATATAACATGGGGTATAGTATGGCGGAATCTGCACAGCGACATGTTGCCGTCACGACTCTTGTACCATATGGAAGCAAACGAGAGGATGTTGTCTGGGTGGTCAGTATCCTCTCGCTACAACACAAATTGCACCCGTTAATTAATACATAGAACTTGACAATGAAGGAGATGACGAAAAAAGAAACCTTAAGTCAAACATAATGTAAATACACACACACACACACACACACACACACACACATACACACACACACACACACACACACACACACACAACCTTTGACATGGATTATTAATCTCAGGCATAGCCATAACTGTTTGGAAGTCATAATTGTTGCGTAAATGTTTAGCCTACATTAAGTTGTATATACTTGCAGGTGACAAACTCCAAGGAAATGCAGTCACTGTAAAAACGTAATACAGCAGGAAAAGCAAACCATTTGGTAAGACGGTATGAATACACAATTTTATATGTTCTTCAAAAACATGTAATTACAATTTAGGAACTAATATTCATATGTATTTAAACAGTAAAGAACGTTCCTTATGTTTAACAGCCATAATAACAAAAAAAAACTGACGATGTTGCAACTGCAGTGAAACATGTGTGGGACAAAAAACAAAATTGTGTTTTGCTAAAGGCGAACCCCACTGAAAAACGTATGTAATTGTTATAGCAAACACGGACAAAACAGCTTCAACATCGAGATAATTAAGCATTGAAGAGTAGATATACACTGTCCAAAGACGTTAATGTGCTCACCTGTCAAAAGCCTGAGCAACCATCTTTATCAGCGCAGGTTTTCGAGTCGTGCAGGTAGAGAGTTAGTGAAGGTCTGAGAGGTACTGACAGGAGTGAAGATCCCTACCAACTCCATTGCCCTGGCCAACTGGTTTCTCATTGAGGCTCCATGGGGCGAACCGCCCGATCGATGAGGTGCCACAGATTCCCGGTTGGGTTTAAATCCAGAGAGTTTGGTGGCCAGAGCAGTACGGTAAACTCATTCCACTGGTCTTCGAACCACGCGCGTACGCTGCGAACTGTGTGAGACGACGCATTGTCCTGCTGGTAATTGCCGTTGTGCCGACGCAAAACAAACAGATTATAGGAGTGGACATGTCCCCATTTGGGGAGCAAAATAACTGATGATGGTCGAAGTAGAGAGGATATAAAATGTAGACTGGCAATGGCAAGGAAAGCGTTTCTGAAGAAAAGAAATTTGTTAACATCGAGTATAGATTTAAGTGTCAGGAAGTCATTTCTGAAAGTATTTGTATGGAGTGTAGCCATGTATGGAAGTGAAACATGGACGATAAATAGTTTGGACAAGAAGAGAATAGAAGCTTTCGAAATGTGGTGCTACAGAAGAATGCTGAAGATTAGATGGGTAGATCACATAACTAATGAGGAAGTATTGAATAGGATTGGGGAGAAAAGAAGTTTGTGGCACAACTTGACCAGAAGAAGGGATCGGTTGGTAGGACATGTTCTGCGGCATCAAGGGATCACCAATTTAGTATTGGAGGGCAGCGTGGAGGGTAAAAATCGTAGGGGGAGGCCAAGAGATGAATACACTAAGCAGATTCAGAAGGATGTAGGTTGCAGTAGGTACTGGGAGATGAAGAAGCTTGCACAGGATAGAGTAGCATGGTGAGCTGCATCAAACCAGTCTCAGAACTGAAGACCACAACAACAACATGTCCCCAAAAACAGATACATACCTGCATTGATCCATTCTGCCTTCCAGAATGGCGAGATCACCCAGGGAATGACATGAAAACATTCCGCAAATCATAATGCTCCCTCCTTCAGTCTGAAGCCTTCCGACGATTGTTGCCGGGTGTTTACTTTCAAATGTTTCACACCAATGGAGCATAAAACACAATTCATCTTAAAGGCCACCAGACGCCATGTACTTACCAACGTTCGCCGAACGATCGTTGAGGAGAGACTTTTGGCAGCCCCTTGGCTCACAAAGGCGGTCAGTTCCTCAACAGTTGAAGTTCTATTCCCCCGTACTCACGTCTGTAGTCGTCGTTGACTAGTTGTCGTTCACCGCGGGCTTGTATGGACCGTGGTGTAACACATTCGCCTTGGCGACGGGTTTGGATAGCGCGATTTTGCCGTACACGGTATGCTTTAACCACGGCAGCACGCGAACTGTTTACGAACTTATCCGATTCGAAAAAGCTTCCACTGTTGGCCCAAAAGACAATGATCATGTCGAATTGCACGTCAGGTAAACCGCTCTGTTTCGACATTACGAGGCGATTGCACTATTAACTGCGACCTCCCTCCCTCCTCGCTCTCCACCCCGACATGCTTTTTATACCTACACTGCTAATGCTGCCACCTGCCATCTGTGAGTGATATTGTACGTTGACGTCGAACACAGGCGCAGGTCACATTGACGTGACTGTACCGTGTATTATTATTTGAAATAAGAAAATAATTTAATTACTTGCCTACTGTCGCTCTTCTATTTTGTCAAATCACCGGAGTTTTCTGTACCAAGTAACACCATCAGGCCATCCTACGATGAAAAGCACTGCAGTTAATTAATATAGTCCTTAGGAAATGTATTTATTAATTTTTTTCCATATTACAGTCAAAGTCTAGTACAAAGCGCAGACTTATAATTTAGGTGCCACTTACCCCTGTAGCGCAATCGTCAAAATGTCCGCCCCGATACCTAAGTGGTCAGCGTGACGGATTGCTGTCCTAGGTGCCCGCGTTCGATTCCCGGCTGGGTCGGAGATTTTCTCCGCACAGGGACTGGGTGTTGTGTTGTCTTCATCATCATTTCATCCCCATCCGGCGCGCAGGTCACCCAATGTAGCATCGAATGTAATAAGACCTGCACCGAGGAGGCCGGTCCTGCCTCGCAAGGGGCCTTCCTGCCAATGACGCCAAACGCTCATTTCCATCACTCACCAAATCACTCACCAAATCACTTCAAATTGTAGGTCAATATTCGCATTAAACAGATGCGAATAACCGGCGGAGGTGATAATCAGCTCCCTACGTATAGTGTTCACAAAGTAAAAGCTATGTATGGCCTATACTGCCTGACAAAAGAAGAAATTGAAGCATTCCGAAGTCCAACCTAACTTCGTACACGTACACACCACTGACAGGTTTCTAAATGGTTAAGGCTGCGTTTTCAATGCTATGTGACAGGTAGAACGGCCACCAGACAGCGTTAGTATTTCGTGTTTAGCGTTGTGTCCATACCCGGTAGGCTATGTAACGAGCGTGAGGTTTCAAAATGATTAAGGTTGCATTTGACAGTGACAGGTAGAACGGCCACAAGACTACGTTAGTGTTATTCATGTTTAGTGATGTGCCCATATCTGGTAAGCTACTTAACGAGTGTGAGAAGTGTCTATGAGGAGGACACGGATATGCCACATGATCGTATAAGACTGCGTTATCAGCATCTGAAAGAGTTTGAAATGAGCCACACTGTCGGTCTCCATTGAGCCATATGGTCGAATTTCGCAATATCCAGATTTCACTTGCGCATAAAACTTTCCCCCTAACGTTTCCTCTGCGAATGAGGGGGAAGTTTTCAAAGGGAAAGCGGCGAATTGCAACCAGAACTGGAGGGAGCGTCGAATACATAGGTAAGGTAGAGGGTACCACCGTCCATCACATTACGTCGGCTACTTGATTATCTCTGGTAACGCCAACATTCTCGATTGAAGGTAATTGATCGTCATTCTTACGATGCACATATCCAAATTTTGTCTAATTTAGCACCTTCCCTTTTTCTGTTAAATTTATGCTGCTTTTAATAAATCTCAATAGCCTCTCTATACATGTGCGCATGATAATGCGATGTCGATATGACTCTTTTCGCAGTGAATTTTATTTCATGATCACCCTCTTGGTAAACATGTTTCGCTGCAGATATGGATATATCGGCCCTCAAATTCTTGTTGCAGTTCGCCGGTTTACCTCCGAAGATGTGTTCTGCGATTGGAGGTGAAACGCTGGCGGTGTGTTTTATGCATCAACCAGGCTATCGGCTCGGATATTTCATGCGAATTCAGTACCGGTCATGAAAGCCTACGCTGTATGATCAGTATCCATATTTTTTTGGGCATCTGGATGTGACAGTGGTCTGATATTCGACTGCTCGGGACGTGAGGGTAGGAATATTCATCATCAAGATTCCGGTCTATCGCGTCTGACCATCATGAGGAAGAATCACAGTACCGCGCACCGGGAGAGTCGTAACCCTTTCACATCTGTTCCTGCCATCCGAGAACAGGTAGTGGAATCGTTTCACATTCTGTGTCGTCTTGCACATCTGGTCGCAGACTAGTAGCTCTAATAATTACGATCCCATACGTAGCTTGTTTTAACACCAGAACACAAACGTCTACGTTTTGAGCCATCGCTATACCGAGGAGTATGGAATGCTGATTAATGGTGTCATATTGTGTTCAGCGATGAATGCGGTCCTGCACAACCTCACGCGCTATTCGCGAGTGGAGTTGGAGAGCTCAGTTAGTGGTACAAAAATTACCGTCCGCCACACACCGTTAGGTGGCATGCGGAGTATGATGTAGATGTAGATGACCATCGTCGAAGAGTAGGGCACCAGTCTGGGTAGAGGTGACATTCTTCTAGTGTTTAGAGAATTACAGCAGTGTTACTCCTGTCGTCATAATGTGGGTGGTCATTAGATGTGACTTCAGATCACGGCTGGTGTGATTGACGGAACTCTGATGACACGACGGTAAGTCACGGACATCTCGTGTCCTCAAGTGTTACCTCTCATGTGACCACATCGCGGTGAGGTATTTCAAGAGGATAAAGCTTCGTCCACACAATGTACGAGTCTATGAACAGCATGTGTGCTTTTGAGGTACTGCATTGGGCAGCAAGATCCCAAAATCTTTCCACGATAGGTCGTGCGTGGAGCCTACTCGTATGTCAACTCTGTCCCAATGTCAGTGACCGTGATATCAAGAACCAGCTACAGTAGTTGTGGTCCAGCTTGCCTCAGGAGAGGATAAAACGGCTTTGTGATACCTCCGCCAATCGGATCAGTGCATGAACCCAGGCCAGGATGGATGCAGTGTCATGCTGATAAGTGGGCTCACGCTGCCAACTTCTTTGCCAATTTGACTCTATTTTGTAATCACTGAATTACATTAGATACATCAGCAATGCGTGAAGTTTCGTTTATTTTCCTCCTCCCCAACTGGGTGCTTCAGTTTCCTTATCAGACAGGCTAAAAAAAAAAAAAAAAAAAACATAAAACATGGAATATATGAAGACAAATAACAAAAACAATATATTCGAAACAGTCTCAACCGTAATGAAACACTAAGGACAGAATAACACACCTAAACTGCTAATTTTTCGTAGACAGATCTTATATGATTCGTTTCTCTGTGTAACATCGATCCAAACATGAATCATTCTAATCAGATGAACGTTGTCCTTAACATTATAACTATTTATTGCCCACTCATAATTATTTATGTTGAAAACATTATCCAGTGTTGTTTGACATTAATTTTATTGATGATAAAGAGACACACGTACTTCGGTAATCAAGTTTTCTTACTGCGCACTGACCGCTCGGGGTAGCCGTTGAAAACATTATCCAGTGTGGTATGACATTAATTTTATTGATGATAAAGAGACACACCTACTTTGGTAATCAAGTTTTCTTACTGCACACTGACCGCTCGGGGTAGCCGTGCGGTCTCGGGCGTCTTGTCCCGGTTCGCGCGGCTCCCCACGTCGGGGGTTCGAGTCCTACCTCGGGCATGGATGTGTGTGTTGTCCTTAGCGTAAGTTAGTTTAAGTTAGATTAAGTAGTGTGTAAGCTTAGGGACCGATGACCTCAGCAGTTTGGTCCCATAGCCCTTACCACAAATTTCCAACTTTCCTTACTGCGCCCCGCGGGTAAGGGGCTGCTTGTATTTCGACGTTGCATTGTGTACCACACTTAAGCTACCACATGGAAAATTAGTTTGTAAAACATATTTCCTGAAGAATAATTTAATTGTACAGCGTGACATCTATCATTGTAGAGGGGTTCGATGATGGTAAGTGGTATCGAAAGCGGTAGTCATTTGATGGAATAAAAATTCGACTGTGGAATCAGGCTAATAAAAAAATTCTGATCGTGTTGGTTCGAAACGGCAGTATGTCGCTAATGTGTACTTGAAATAAGTAGTAAATTTATATGTTAATTGCTGATTAATGTACTTCTTGGTTGAGTTTATAATATTCAGTTTGCGATATTTTCCAAAAATCGGGGTACCAAACCAAAGTCGGCGACACAAATCGATACTACAGACATTAGCGAGAGCTCGTTGCAGTCCGCAACGGCCTATGAGTGACACTCCAGAGGACACGGCCCCCCTCCCAGCATAGCAGCGTCCTCACGCTGACGTGAAGAGTGAGTCGAGCATGCAAGAGCTTAGGCCAGTTTGTGACCTCGTCTGCAGGAGTCAACATCGCAGTATAGGACTAACGAGTTGTTAAAGTTTCTGATGAAATGTATTTCCGTAAATGTTGCATTCTGTACTGCGAGAGAACAGTTTGTTAATTTGTGCATCAAGTGATGCTTTCATTGTCAATGACAGACGTAAATTAGCAAGGTATCCTGAGGCAAAGAAGTGAATCAAAGGACACTTTTTATTCTTATCTGATAAAGCGAACTAATATGTCATGTGAAACTTTCTGGCAGATTAAAACTGTGTGCCGGACCGAGACTCGAACTCGGGATCTTTGCCTTTCGTGGGCAAGTGCTCTACCGACTGAGCTACCCAAGCACGACTCAAACCCCGTCCTCACAGCTTTAATTCCGCCATTACCTCGTCTCCTACCTTCCAAACTTCACAGAAGCTCTCTGCAGGAATTAAAGCTGTGAGGACGGGGCGTGAGTCGTGCTTGGGTAGCTCAGTCAAATGGTTCAAATGGCTCTGAGCACTATGGGACTCAACTGCTGTGGTCATAAGTGCCCTAGAACTTAGAACTACTTAAACCTAACTAACCTAAAGACATCACACACATCCATTCCCGAGGCAGGATGCGAACCTGCGACCGTAGCGGTCGTGCGGTTCCAGACTGTAGCGCCTTTAACCGCTCGGCCACTCCGACCAGCCGGTAGCTCAGTCGGTAGAGCACTTGCCTGCGAAATGCAGAGTTCCCGAGTTCAAGTCTCGGTCCGGCACACAGTTTTAATCTGCCAGGAAGTTTCATATCAGCGCACACTCCGCTGTAGAGTGAAAATTTCATTCTTTGATATGTCATGTGTTTTAGCTTGATGGGCTTTCTCTCAGAGGAATCAAAGGACCCACTGCTATGGCCGAACGATTATAGTCTGGTCACAACAAAATTAAAGGAGGGAGTGGGTGTACATACGCAGAAAGGAATACAAAAGAGAAAGGAAGTAAGTCTCATCCAACATTCTCTAGCCAGAGAAAACCATAAGGTGTAACACCGTACCAGTAAACTTAGGAGCAAACACCGTCGCGCACGGTCACCCGTCCCACCCGTAGGCTACGTGGCGGCGGTCCTCTGATCACGTGTAGAGACCGACCCGCCGGCGAGCTGCCTGCTGGCCGACGCTCCACCAGACAGCCCTTAACGCGGACGCCCCCTGTGACGGTTTGACGTATGAGATCAACAAAATTGCGGAAGCTATTTTCCGGTCCAATCACCTCGATTTTCCGCCTGGCTCGTCCCCTTTTCTCTGGCGGCGGCGCACGCAAAGCCAGCAGCCACTTGCCCGATCCCCTCCCCTCCCCCTCCACCCCCCCCTGACCAACCTCTGCCCCCCATCCGTCTGTCGGATGCGCGCGACGTTAAGCCAGCTCCACCTCTGCCTCCGATGTCTGATTTGCCGCCTTCCCAGGGGCTCCTCACTACCTCCCAGGCTGAGCGGTAATTTCAGATCCGGCAGCGAGCAACGGGAACAGATCTTTGGTGCGCTGAGCTATTTCCAAAGAACTGACACCAGATTTCTTACGAACGTTATGTCAGCATCATCTACTGAGCCGCGACCGTTTTTAAGGGACTGAAAACGATTTAGAGACAATAATTAATAAGACTCGTGATCGTGTGTACCCTCTTATTGATCTGTATCAAATTTGGGACACAGTTCACTCAATCTAGTTTTTAAATTTATTGACTGTGTAAGTAGGCTGGTTAGGTTCTTATATTGGTAACGCCACCGCCACGTAGCGCTCTGTATGAAAATCACTGACTGTGCTGTGTGCAGTCCGTGGCTGAGTGGCATTGTTGGAATTTGCTATTGTAGTGTTGGGCAGTTGGCTGTTAACAGCGCATAGCGTTGCGCAGTAGGAGGTGAGCCGCCAGCAGTGGTGGATGTGGGGAGAGAAATGGCGGAGTTTTGAGAGCGGATGATCTGGACGTGTGTCCATCAGAGACAGTAAATTTGTAAGACTGGATGCAATGAATTGATATATATATATATATATATATATATATATATATATATATATATATATATATATATATATATATATATATATATATATATACTCCTGGAAATTGAAATAAGAACACCGTGAATTCATTGTCCCAGGAAGGGGAAACTTTATTGACACATTCCTGGGGTCAGATACATCACATGATCACACTGACAGAACCACAGGCACATAGACACAGGCAACAGAGCATGCACAATGTCGGCACTAGTACAGTGTATATCCACCTTTCGCAGCAATGCAGGCTGCTATTCTCCCATGGAGACGATCGTAGAGATACTGGATGTAGTCCTGTGGAACGGCTTGCCATGCCATTTCCACCTGGCGCCTCAGTTGGACCAGCGTTCGTGCTGGACGTGCAGACCGCGTGAGACGACGCTTCATCCAGTCCCAAACATGCTCAATGGGGGACAGATCCGGAGATCTTGCTGGCCAGGGTAGTTGACGTACACCTTCTAGAGCACGTTGGGTGGCACGGGATACATGCGGACGTGCATTGTCCTGTTGGAACAGCAAGTTCCCTTGCCGGTCTAGGAATGGTAGAACGATGGGTTCGATGACGGTTTGGATGTACCGTGCACTATTCACTGTCCCCTCGACGATCACCAGTGGTGTACGGCCAGTGTAGGAGATCACTCCCCACACCATGATGCCGGGTGTTGGCCCTGTGTGCCTCGGCCGTATGCAGTCCTGATTGTGGCGCTCACCTGCACGGCGCCAAACACGCATACGACCATCATTGGCACCAAGGCAGAAGCGACTCTCATCGCTGAAGACGACACGTCTCCATTCGTCCCTCCATTCACGCCTGTCGCGACACCACTGGAGGCGGGCTGCACGATGTTGGGGCGTGAGCGGAAGACGGCCTAACGGTGTGCGGGACCGTAGCCCAGCTTCATGGAGACGGTTGCGAATGGTCCTCGCCGATACCCCAGGAGCAACAGTGTCCCTAATTTGCTGGGAAGTGGCGGTGCGGTCCCCTACGGCACTGCGTAGGATCCTACGGTCTTGGTGTGCCTCCGTGCGTCGCTGCGGTCCGGTCCCAGGTCGACGGGCACGTGCACCTTCCGCCGACCACTGGCGACAACATCGATGTACTGTGGAGACCTCACGCCCCACGTGTTGAGCAATTCGGCGGTACGTCCACCCGGCCTCCCGCATGCCCACTATACGCCCTCGCTCAAAGTCCGTCAACTGCACATACGGTTCACGTCCACGCTGTCGCGGCATGCTACCAGTGTTAAAGACTGCGATGGAGCTCCGTATGCCACGGCAAACTGGCTGACACTGACGGCGGCAGTGCACAAATGCTGCGCAGCTAGCGCCATTCGACGGCCAACACCGCGGTTCCTGGTGTGTCCGCTGTGCCGTGCGTGTGATCATTGCTTGTACAGCCCTCTCGCAGTGTCCGGAGCAAGTACGGTGGGTCTGACACACCGGTGTCAATGTGTTCTTTTTTCCATTTCCAGGAGTGTATATATATATATCAGTTCATGGCATCCAGTCTTACAAATTTACTGTCTCTGATATATATATGTATATGACTTTTGAACACTATTAAGGTAAATACATTGTTTGTTCTCCATCAAAATCTTTAATTTGCTAACTATGCCTATCAGTAGTTAGTGACTTTAGTAGTTAGAATCTTATATTTAGCTGGCAGTAGTGGCGCTCGCTGTATTGCAGTAATTCGAGTAACGAAGATTTTTGTGAGGTAAGTGATTCATGAAAGGTATAGGTTATTGTTAGTCAGGCCCATTCTTTTGTAGCGATTCTTGAAAGTCAGATTGCATTGCGCTAAAAATATTGTGTGTCAGTTTAGAGTTTATCAGAATAAGTAAAGAGAATAACGTCTGAGTGTGTTCAGTTTTGCTCAGCTGTTTCAACAGCAAATAATGTAAGAGGTTTATCAGTACAGTAATTCATTAATTTTTAAGGGGACGTTTCAACTGCTACAGTTTATGGTTCAAGTGGCTCTGAGCACTATGGGACTTAACTGCTGTGGTCATCAGTCCCCTAGAACTTAGAACTATTTAAACCTAACTAACCTAAGGACATCACACACATCCATGCCCGAGGCAGGATTCGAACCTGCGACCGTAGCGGTCGTGCGGCTCCAGACTGCAGCGCCTAGAACCGCTCGGCCACTCCGGCTGGCGGTACAGTTTATTTACTCTAGAAACGCAGTCTGGCTAAAGTACTTAACCCTGATTTGTTCTTAGTGACTGATGTGGCGCCGCCGAAGCCTGTAAGTGCCTAAGAAAATGCTTACACAGCTTAAATCTGATTTCCACATGAAAATAAATAATCAGCCAAAAAAGAACTAAGGAAATGAAACTATATGATTCCGGAGATCCTTTCACGTCTGACTGGTGTTGGGTTGGGTTGCTTTGGGGGAGCAGACCAGACAGCGAGTTCATCGGATTAGAAAAGTAAGTCGACCGTGCCCTTTCGAAGGAACCATCCCGGCATTTGCCTGGAGCGATTTAGGGAAATCACGGAAAACTTAAATCAGGATGTCCGGACACGGGATTGAACCGCCTTCCTCCCGAATGCGAGTCCAGTGTGTTATCCATTGCTCCACCTCGCTCGGTTTGAAGTCTAAAACATTTATGATATATACAGGGTTGACCACTACGTTTCAGCGCAGTTATCTCTGGAACTAAAATAGTTATTGAAAAACGACTTTCACTGGTATGAATGTAAGACAGGGGCTCATAAAAATAAATAATATGAAACATTCTAAAACGTAAGCAAATATTAGTTACAACCAAAATTTATGCTTTGTTTTTATCTTTTTTAAAAATGGACACACTGTATTATTTCTCATGCAATAAATAACGCCAAAAATCACAAAAATAGTGACGTCGGTTGCATCGCAAGTCGTCAGTTACATCCTCAGAAATTGCAAACCAAAATTGACGCTTAAAATAACTGCAACGCACCGCTACTGCACATCTCGAGACGCAAACGGGAACCCCACGTTGCTAATAATCGCGATTTAGTTGACTTATGTAATCTTACTTTCACTGTTGTGAAGAAGACCGAAAGTAATAACAGCGTTTCCTGCCACAAATACTGACATTGGCGAATCACGCTTACATCTCGGAATGCGCAATGTCGGCGCCTTTCCTTTATTTCCATCTTCAACTACGCTTTCTAATTTCTCCGGATGTAACAGACGTATTGTGGTGCAACCAGCGCCATTCCTTTAGCGATCTTTCATGTTATTGGTTATGTAAGAAATAATACGGAGTGTCCTAAAAAAAAAGTTTGTGTTGAAATTTATATTTGCTTACGTTTCGCATTGTCTCATAGTATTTATATTCATGAGCCCCTGTCTTACACTCATACCGGCGATAGTCATTTTACAATATCTGTTGTTTACCACAGATATTTACACTGAAGCGTTTAAGGGGTGGGGGGGGGGTGTAAAGGAAAATGTAAACATTGATTTAAAAAATCATTACAGTCATATTTATTAAGGCACAAATCTAAAATTTGTCATGTGTAAAACAAAAGAGCTGTGTTTTAAGGGAAAATAATAATAAAATATGCAAGATTAATATTTTTCCAGAAATTTGATTTTTTAATTTTTTTATTGCCTTTTTATATAACGCCGTAACTCAAATTCTAATCACGCAATTACTCAGAAAATTTTATTGTAGTGTCCTAAGAAGGTTATAAGACCACTGAACCACAGTTATTAATTTATGGTACAAATTGTATCATTATCAGAGTTTTTCATTTTGTCCATCCAGAATTAACTTTTTTTCTACATACAGTCATCTAAAAATCAGAAAGTAATTGCAGGATATCGTACTTTTTAGTTCCCGGGAGACAGCAACACGTTGCGAACAGTTCCTGAAAATTTTCTTAGCATTAGGACATATACTTCTTGTGAAACGGCTCTAATAACGTAAAAAATGCAATAAGCTTACCTCAGTTTTAAAATCCTCCATGTTGATACTCCTTATCCTCCAGGTTTCTCTTCTGTCCTCTTCGAATCTGCCTGGCCTGTATTTGCAGGTAAGACACTGATCTGCTAGCTTTCTTAATCCTGCTCTCGTCGATGGTGAAAAATGCTTTTGTTGTAAACACACTAGGACCTATACCAACTCTCTTCAGCACTTCAATTCTGGCATTATTTCCGTTGTTTTAACATAAAACTGCATCATAGACACCTATTTTGAGTATTTCAAGTCCACAGAATGTCCGTTTTGAGCATCTAATCCAAATTAAATTATTGACGCTTTCGTTTGGATTTTGTGTCTTTCCGTGAAGACACTTCCTCAATAAATCAGGGTTTGCAAAAAACCTGAATGTGGGCTTAATTGCATTCATAACAGGTTCTGGTAATGAGTGTTTATGTGACTACGTCTCATTTCTGTTGTTGAACTTACATCAATCGTCTTTCGGACACAGATTGTGCATTGGTGTTTGGTCAGTGGATTCTTCTTCTTCTTAGCGTGCCTGTCTGCTTCGGACGTCGGCGATCATCATGGCTGTTCTGTCTTTATCAGTTGTAATGCGAACCAGTTATCCAGAGATAATATTAAACCAAGATCTAAGGCTGTCGAGCCAGGAAATTCTTCTTCGTCCCGGAGGTCTCTTTCCCTGGATAGTTTCTGGAAAAAAAAATTGCACACACAGCACACCTCGCTGCCTCTAAATTATGTGCGTTTTTTCTGATAGCTCTCCCATAAAATAACTGAGAAAAATCAGTTTGTTTCAGAGTAAGCTTGCCTTTTCCTTCCTAGTGGTTTTACTTCCTGAAGTACTTCACCTTTCTTCTCTTTCAGCAAGCGACGAAGTCTACCACCAAGCCTCTTTTTGGATGTGGCCAACACATTCCAGCTTTTTGTATTGTACGGATTTTCATTTCTTACAGCTTTGAACGAAGATGAGTCCGCATCGAAAGGTATTTAGTACCTTTAACACCATACTGATCCTCAGATATGGAGAACATCCTCACAACTACAGCAGTCTCCATACTCCCACTTGAGCCACTATAATTTTTAGAGCGTGCTACTGCATGATTTTCTTGCCGCAGTTTCTCACCGTCTTCATTCTTGGACATTTTCCTAGCTGCACACTTGTGGCAGTGCTTAGACGTAATTTCTACACCTAACGCTTTGCCTGAGTCAACACCAATAACAGATGCAACTCCATACAGAGTGTGTGACCCCTTTTCATCCAGGTCCCATGTACAGACACAAACAGGTCAGTAACATTTGTAGGCGATTCACTGTCATGAATATCTACCTCAGGATCTATTCCTTTTTTGTTTATTTCCACTGCTTTCTTCATAGAAACTTTGGCAGTATTGCATACAGCGTCAGACAGTTCTTTGTTTACTTTTTCAGACCTTGCACAAGGTGGAAGCATCTTCAGGAAACCACACAATAAATTACCTCCTTCCCTGCCCTGCCCAAGGCATATCAGAGCATAGGCTAAAATTGCTTTCGTAGGTACCAGTGTCAGTTTTTGGAGGAGGAAAATGAGAATTTAGAAACATATGAATTACAAATTAATTTAAAATCACAAGCTATTCCCACTCTTCTTTCTTCAACAACAATCATGCATTCCGTTTTTACAGCTAACACATGAACTTGGAAACTTTATAACCTGACGGAGAAGACCTAAATCAATAAGTCTGATTCCAGTGGAATCCACATCAACATCATTCACGCTCCTTTCCCAAGTTTCGATGCTGAAGTTTCGAAACTGAGAGCTTATGTTCTTCATTTCGAGCTGCTTCTTCTTTTTTGTTGGTAAATCGATTTCCATGAAACCTCCATTCCCTAAACACAGTTTTCCACCAACAATTATGCATAAATCTTGTCATCCACGTAAAGGTTTGCGAATTCAACCTTACACTTACTAATATGTATTAGTAGTGTCAAAACATAAATAAACCACATGCAGAAAAGTTTTCAGGCAAAGATATAGATGTCAGCCAGAGATGTAGATGTCAGCGAAAGATATCGAAAGAAAATAGCCTTCACACTGACAAAAATTCCGCTGAAGCAAGCAGTTTCCCAGATGTCGGAAAAGGTGGAACTGGCCGTCAGCGCAGAGTTAATCAGTTTAACAATTTAAAGGCGTTACTAAAGCTGCCATCACGATAAAATTTACACACAGCATAGAGTAAACTGTGTAGACCAAGAAAATAATATTTTTGAAAAATCAATTTCTTAGACCAAAATCCATTACATCCCCCCCTTAAGCGGGCCACCCTGTATATGCAGATTGAAGCGATGAAACAAAATTTTCGTACCTCGCTTCAGTCTGCATGTATACATCACAGATGTGTGAAACTTGAAAAGGTCTTTGTAACATACAGTTTTATTTGATTAAACCAGCTTTGGCTCGGTTTCAGGAAGTATCCCTCGTTTCGTTTGATGCTGAGGTGCTATTTCAGTACAGTTGGAGAGCCTCTGCAATGCTGTTCGAGTTTAAAGGGAATACCAAATACCAGCGGGCTGAAGCATGAACAGGAATTTAGACTGCGGGGGAAGGTGTGCTTGGGTAGTCTATGCCACTGTCAGAATGGCTTAGTGGTGAGCTCGTCTGCCTAGTAGCAGGACACGCAGGTTCGAATCCCAGCCTCGTTACAAATTTTCATTCGTCTTTTCAGTCTGGGTATGTACATCAAAAATGTAGTGATTGGGGAATCGAAAGTATGCCACCACTCGGGCATCCACACAGGGTGTTTCAAAGTGTTTGCATCAAACGTCTGTAGCTCATAGATAACGTCATGGGGAACAACTTTTGTTAGGGATAAGATTTTCGCCGATGCTTCCCGGCAGCGCTAGGCGATCTCTTGGATTGGTTATTCACCTGAGAGGTCGAAGGCCGTAGGGAAACTGCTACGTGATATGCATTGTTTTTGTCTACACTCCAATTATCTGCTCCAGGTGACAAGTGTTGGGCTGCGCAAAATGAAGCGTTCCTGATTCTCTTCTAAAATATCTTTACTGCTTAGAGACGCTCATTCTTAACTGTCCAGTAATATGCTGCACAGTTCAAACACATTTGGACACATATTAGTGGATCTCAATGGGGGGCGTTCCTAACCTTCGTATTTATGATGGGTTGAACTCTCCTCAGGACACTTTCAATGAAGTCTGATAATTAATGTAGGAATGCATAAGTTACGTCTTATTTGCAAATAAGAGTGCAGTTTACGTTATTTCCAGTTTTGCTGTTTCACACACGTGACGTGAATGTATCAGCGCTGCAGTACGTACGGAGTAAGGAGCGAGCGGTAGGTTCCCATGCTGGCTAGCAGAGGCGGTTGGCCACCTGGCGCTTTCAGAGCCGGTGGGATGAGGTACGGATGCAGGCGTGGCATCAGCAAAGAGATACGTAGAGAAAGTATGTTTATTCTGGCGCAAAACAAGTAACTGTTGTTAATAAATATTTTCTATGTAAGATTACCTTTTGCCCCTACAACACTAGGAGAAGTCTACGGGTCATACATACTATTTTTCAGTAATTTTATCATACAACGCCAGGGAACGCTGATATTAATAAAGAAATGAATAAGTTTAGTCGATAGTACGCCTTTAGATTTACTCGTGCGGTAGACCATGTACTCGTATCGCCAATAGTTACCTTGAAATCATTGTTAAGAAATTAACTTTGTAGTGTTTCTTAAATAAAAGCATCATAATGTCGTCCCGTGTAAATATTATTTGCAAAAAGAAAAGAACGTTTTCCCGCTTCATTACATAAAACGTAGACAGTAGTATCGCACTTTCAGAGTCCGACGGCGCTGCTACGGCTGTGAAAGGGGACATAAAACTGCGAGAGCATCTCCGCATAACACGTGGCAAGAATTACTACGCGGTGGCTCATTTCAAGGACGGACTGGCTTAATTATCTCAAAACTTGGGTGGGAAAGCGTTGTCACATATACTGTGCGCCACTTATATCACCAAATACGGACTCACCGGCTAAACTTAGACGTTTCTGGAGGGTACTCCCAAATGACAGCCGGTTTTTCCTCGAGAATCGAAAGCAGAGCAGGTAACGTTGTTGAACGCTAGGGTCTGGAGCGAAGCCGACGTTATAACTCATCCCAAGGTGTTACAATGGGTATCGGTCGGGAATCTGGGCCGGTCAATCATTTCAGGAATGTTACTGCCCACAAACCATAGCTTCACAGGTGCTACTTTATGAGAGAGCACAGTTCCATACTGATACAATCGTCATCTCCGAGTTGTTCCTCTACTGTTCGCAGCACACACTTCTGTAAAAAGTGTTCATGTCCATCATTTACGAGGGTAATCTCAAAAGTAGGGTCTCCTCTATATAGACCTCTTTATCTCTACAATGGTTTACATCAGTTTACAGCTAGAACATTTAGCTATTTGTCGACATAATCACCATTCTGTCGATGTATTTTTGTAGACCCTGTGTCATACTAGCTCGCCGCCATGCTGTTCACCTCTTCTCCGGTTCTGAATTGGCCGTTTGAATTTTTAAGAGTCTCACAGTACCTGTCGTCGTTAATAGTTGGCTTAAAGTCGACCAACAATACCCCTTTCCGATCCCAAAAAACCGTTGTCATGACTTTACCGGCAGATTGCTTTGTTTGTTTGAATTTCCGCGGCTTTGACGAAGAAGGATGCCGCCACTGCTTGGTCTCAGGTGTAAAGTGGTATGCCCAGGTTTCGTCACCCGTGACAATCGAGTCCAGAAAGTATTCCTGTTCAGCTGCAACGCGGTGAAGAAATGCGCGGGAAGCATCAACTCGTTGCCTCAGTTAGCATGCATGGCACCCATCTTGCGCACACCTTCCGGTAGTTCAATGTTTCCGTTACAATTCTGTGAGCGGTGCTTCAGGAAACCTCAGGAACCTACGCGCACAGATCATTCAGGGTGATCCGCCGATCTCACGCATGCTTTGCTCTACCTTGGACACTGGCTCCTCAGAAACTGACGGTCTCGCGCTCCTTTGTTCGTTGTGAATTTTGGTCCGACCAGCTGCAAACTCTCTGCACCACTTTACGAACATTTTTGACATCCATGCACGACTCACCATACACTTCCGTCAGTTGGCGATGGATTTCAGTCGGCCCAGTGCCCTTTGCGTTCAAAAACCGAATAACTGCGCGCAGCTCACACTTGGCGGTAACAACCAGGGGGAGCTCCATTCTTACCGGCTGCCAATCCAAGACTGAGCGCCTCAGCGCGGCGTGCACGTGTTTACACACAGCACGTGAAGCACTCTTTATAACAGTGTGACCAACTGCCACACAAACAGAGTTATGTAATTATAAAAAAATAGGAGACCTTACTTTTGGGATTACCCTCGTAGCATTTCCTTAAGCGCATTAACCGAATCACACCATAAGCACGAAAAACGCCCTCTTACCGTAACCTCCCATGCAGGCACTGTTGGTTCTGCAAATGATGGCAGATAACGTTCTCCTGGAAATCGCCAAACTCAAAGCCTTCCATCAGATTGCCACATACCGTGATTCGTCGCTCAAAATCACTCGTTGCCATTCTTCCACTGCCCTGTGGCTTCGCTTTTCGCACCACATGACTAGAGAAATGTGTGCCTTACAAGGATCTGCTCGACCATTAGAGCAACATTCTTTTTACGCATTTCTACACCTAATCCTTGTGCTGGCTGGACCGCTTGTAGCACTTTGCATCCCAAAAGTGATTCCTTCCGCTATGCGGTTTTCTTCAAGACCCTCCGCAGAGCTTGACTTTCCCAGTCCGTCAGTGCATGCGATCTGCTTGGACTCGGTTTAGCTGTGGTTGTTCCTTCTCGTTTCCGCTTTAGGGTTAGACTACCAACAATCGATATTGCCAGCTTTAGAAGCCTTGAAATATCACTGATTCGTTACCTAGGTGACATCTAATGATCATTCCACTTTCGAAGTCACTAAGAAGTCTGCTGTTACCGATTCCTTACTCATAAAGGAAAACAACCAGCCTCCCTTCATGCTGGTAGCTCCACCTCTCTTGAGATTTAGTGGTCAATTCCGCATTACAGAGGCGTGTCTGAATACCTCTCATATTCTTCAGTATTCTAAATGACATGACCGAGATCCTGTAAAATACTACCACTTTTAGCATTGAAGCGGGTGATCATCGTGGTACACCTGACGATGCCTGGAATAGTGGTGCCAATGTTGGGCAATATATATATATATATATATATATATATATATATATATATATATATATTTTTGGTCATCAGTCTACTGACTGGTTTGATGCGGCCCGCCACGAATTCCTTTCCTGTGCTAACCTCTTCATCTCAGAGTAGTACTTGCAACCTACGTCCTCAATTATTTGCTTGACGTATTCCAATCTCTGTCTTCCTCTACAGTTTTTGCCCTCTACAGCCCTCTCTAGTACCATGGAAGTCATTCCCTCATGTCTTAGCAGATGTCCTATCATCCTGACCCTTCTCCTTATCAGTGTTTTCCACATATTCCTTTCCTCTCCGATTCTGCGCAGAACCTCCTCATTCCTTACCTTATCAGTCCACCTCATTTTGAACATTCGTCTATCCCCACCACATCTCAAATGCTTCGATTCTCTTCTGTTCCGGTTTTCCCACAGTCCATGTTTCACTACCATACAATGCTGTACTCCAGACGTACATCCTCAGAAATTTCTTCCTCAAATTAAGGCCGGTGTTTGATATTAGTAGACTTCTCTTGGCCAGGAATGCCTTTTTTGCCATAGCGAGTCTGCTTTTGATGTCCTCCTTGCTCCGTCCGTCATTGGTTATTTTACTGCCTAGGTAGCAGAATTCCTTATCTTCATTGACTTCGTGACCATCAATCCTGATGTTAAGTTTCTCGCTGTTCTCATTTCTACTTCTTCTCATTACCTTCGTCTTTCTCCGATTTACTCTCAAACCATACTGTGTACTCATTAGACTGTTCATTCCGTTCAGCAGATCATTTAATTCTTCTTCACTTTCACTCAGGATAGCAATGTCATCAGCGAATCGTATCATTGATATCCTTTCACCTTGTATTTTAATTCCACTCCTGAACCTTTCTTTTATTTCCATCCTCGATGTACAGATTGAAGAGTAGGGGCGAAAGGCTACAGCCTTGTCTTACATCCTTCATAGTACGTGCACTTCGTTCTTGATCGTCCACTCTTATTATTCCCTCTTGGTTGTTGTACATATTGTATATGACCCGTCTCTCCCTATAGCTTACCCCTACTTTTTTCAGAATCTCGAACAGCTTGCACCATTTTATATTGTCGAACGCTTTTTCCAGGTCGACAAATCCTATTAAAGTGTCTTGATTTTTCTTTAGCCTTGCTTCCATTATTAGCCGTAACGTCAGAATTGCCTCTCTCGTCCCTTTACTTTTCCTAAAGCCAAACTGATCGTCACCTAGCGCATTCTCAATTTTCTTTTCCATTCTTCTGTATATTATTCTTGTAAGCAGCTTCGATGCATGAGCTGTTAAGCTGATTGTGCGATAATTCTCGCACTTGTCAGCTCTTGCCGTCTTCGTGAATAGTCGTTTTGTTGACACTTCCCCCGATGATTTTAGAAATTCTGATGGAATGATATCTATCCCTTCTGCCTTATGTGACCGTAAATCCTCCAAAGCTGTTTTAAATTCCGATCCTAATACTGGATCCCCTATCTCTTCTAAATCGACTCGTGTTTCTTCTTCTATCACATCAGACAAATCTTCACCCTCATAGAGGCTTTCAATGTATTCTTTCCACCTATCTGCTCTCTCCTCTGCATTTAACAGTGGCATTCCAGTTGCACTCTTAATGTTACCACCGTTGCTTTTAATGTCACCAAAGGTTGTTTAGACTTTCCTGTATGCTGAGTCTGTCCTTCCGACAATCATATATTTTTCGATGTCTTCACATTTTTCCTGCAGCCATTTCGTCTTAGCTTCCCTGCACTTCCTATTTATTTCATTCCTCAGCGACTTGTATTTCTGTATTTCTGATTTTCCCGGAACATGTTTATACTTCCTCCTTTCATCAATCAACTGAAGTATTTCTTCTGTTAGCCATGGTTTCTTCGCAGCTACCTTTTTTGTACCTATGTTTTCCTTCCCAACTTCTTTAGAGATGTCCATTCCTCTTCTATTGTACTGCCTACTGCACTATGCCTTATTGCTATATCTATAGCGTTAGAGAACTTCAAACGTATCGCGTCATTCCTTAGTACTTCCGTATCCCACTTCTTTGCGTATTGATTCTTCCTGACTAATGTCTTGAACTTCAGCCTAATCTTCATCACTACTATATTGTGATCTGAGTCTATATCTTCTCCTGGGTACGCCTTACAATCCAGTATCTGATTTCGGAATCTCTGTCTGACCATGATGTAATCTAATTGAAATCATCCCGTATCTCCCGACCTTTTCCAAGTATACCTCCTCCTCTTGTGATTCCTAAACAGGGTATTCGCTACTACTAGCTGAAACTTGTTACAGAACTCAATTAGTCTTTCTCCTCTTTCATTCCTTGACCCAAGCCCCTATTCTCCTGTAACCTTTTCTTCTACTCCTTCCCCTACAATTGCATTCCAGTAGCCCATGACTATTAGATTTTCGTCCCCCTTTACATACAATTGCATTCCAGTAGCCCATGACTATTAGATTTTCGTCCCCCTTTACATACTGCATTACTCTTTCAATATCCTCATACACTTTCTCTATCTGTTCATCTTCAGCTTGCGACGTCGGCATGTATACCTGAACTATCGTCGTCGGTGTTGGTCTGCTGTCGATTCTGATTAGAACAACCCGGTCACGTAACTGTTCACAGTAACACACCCTCTGCCCTACCTTCCTATTCATAACGAATCCTACACCTGTTATACCATTTTCTGCTGCTGTTGATATTACCCGATACTCATCTGACCAGAAATCCTTGTCTTCCTTCCACTTCACTTCACTGACCCCTACTATATCTAGGTTAAGCCTCTGCATTTCCCTTTTCAGATTTTCTAGTTTGCCTACCACGTTCAAGCTTCTGACATTCCACGCCCCGACTCGTAGAACGTTATCCTTTCGTTGATTATTCAATCTTTTTCTCATGGTAACCACCCCCTTGGCAGTCCCCTCCCGGAGATCCGAATTGGGGACTATTCCGGAATATTTTGCCAATGGAGAGATCATCATGACACTTCTTCAGTTACAGGCCACATGTCCTGTGGATACACGTTACGTGTCTTTAATGCAGTGGTTTCCATTGCCTTCTGCATCTTCATGTCGTTGACCATTGCTGATTCTTCCGCCTTTAGGGGCAATTTCCCACCCCTAGGACAAGAAAGTGCCCTGAACCTCTATCCGCTCCTCCGCCCTCTTTGACAAGGCCGTTGGCAGAATGAGGCTGTCTTCTTATTTATCAAAATTTAGGCAGTGGCGGGGATCGAACCCGGGATCGAAGACGTTTTGATTATGAATCAAAGACGCTCTTCTGTTCAATACTTTTTTTTTTGGCAATATATAGGATACAAAAAAAATGTATGGCTACACTTTAACGAAACATTCCTCACTTACAGAAGAATAAAATATGCTTTTGCATATGGGTTAAAATGGTTCAAATGGCTCTGAGCACTATGGGACTTAGAACTTAGAACTACCTCAACCTAACTAACCTAAGGACATCACACACATCCATGCCCGAGGCAGGATTCGAACCTGCGACCGTGGCGGTCGCTTTGTTCCAGACTGTAGCTCGTAGAACCGCTCGGCCACTCCGGCCGGCCGCATATGGGTCCAGAAACACTTTATTTTCAAGTTAAAACTCATTTTCTACTTCTCTTCATAATCACATTAATCATGAGATACACGCTAAAACAGAATGTACCAGCATTACATCGTACGTTTTCTTAGATTAAATGTTGATAATACCCTGTTGCTTACGTTAGGTTAGAATGTACAGTGAGTTGTAAATCTTAGGTCCACCACCAGTGTACGTTGTTCCATCTCGACAATGGTAATGTTGACATATGACTCAATTCACTGTTTGTGATGTCATGCGACTAGCCTCATTGCTCCTCTAAAATCCAGCACGCAGCATCGACTAACGGACTGCGCCAGCTCGTAGCACCAGCAGTTTAGTGTCCATTACGGATTTGATTTCCAGTACAGTGAAATAGAAGGGTATTCAAATGAGGACTTAGTATATGCCCATCTATTGTTTGCATTAGCAGATGGTAATGGCCATGACGCTCAACGTTTGTATTGGTAGAGATTTCCAAAACGACAGTACCCCGACAGGAGGACGTTCGCAGCAACTGATCGTCAGCTTAGGGATCATGGGACTTTTAAACCTACTACTGGAGACTAGGGAAGGCCTAGAAGAACACCAAAACTGAAGAAGAAAGATCCTCGTCCAGTTGACTACAACCTTAGTGTCAGCGTAAAAAAAATTACTGATCACGAGGTTGCTCCATGAGAACGTTCTGTGTCCCTAGCATGTACAGCGTCCACAGACACTGTCAGCAGCTGATTTACCTACACATGTACAATTCTACGACTGATTCATTCAACAATGTGTCTGATGTGTCGGCAGCTGGGCCAACAACTTGTAGATCGAGATGGCTGAAAATGGACGCTAGACTAACGCAGACGGGCGTGAAGTACTGGAACAGGCTACGTAATTAATGCTATGAAGAAAAGTACGTAGCTGGATTAATACTTATCTTTAATCAATCATTGTGGTACATCGCTCTTGACTATACACAGGAGACTTTAATTACAATCGCTGTAAGGCTAATGGCGCCTTGCTAGTTCGTAGCCATTAACTTAGCTGAAGGCTATTCAGTCTCTCGGCTAATGAGAGAGAAAGGCTTCGTACATCTAGTCGCTAACTAGGTCGTCCGTACAACTGGGACGAGAGCTCTATCGTATCACGAGACCTGCCTTGTGGTGGCGCTAGGTCTGCGATCACACAGTGGCGACACGCGGGTCCGACATGTACTAAATGGACCGCGGCCGATTTAAGTTACCACCTAGCAAGTGTGGTGTCTGGCGGTGACACCACAGTGTCAACTTTCACTTTAGCGCAGACGTAATTTTCACTGATGATGCTTCATTTCAGCGTGATCAGGTTGCAAATTTTCACAATCAGCACTTTTGTGCTGTCGATAATCCTCACGAAATTGTGTTGTCCTGTCATCAGCATTAGATTTTCCGTCAACGATTGGGCCGGCGTTATAGGTGAGAGTTTGTTACGGCCTCATGTTCTCCCACATAGGCTCAACGGAGAAACTGAGCGCTAACAACGAAATAAAACTTTTTTCCTCTACGTTTTGAGTAATGTTTCATGGATGTTTGGCCAGACCTGCTTGCTACATTCTGCACACCAAACATAGAATACACTGAGGTAACTCAAGTCATGGGCGTTTGTACGTGAGTGATTCATATGAAAACGTTCCCGACGCGATTACGATCTCACGTCGAGAATTCACAGACTTTGAAAGCGGAATGATAATAACATAGAGACAATTATTCAAAATGACAGTCACCATCGCATTATTTATTTTGCCGCCAGCCGGTTTCAACTCACTATGGGGTCGTCTTCAGGGCAATTTACACCATCTGGTTACCAACCGTGCACAGGCAGGGTGACGACTCCAGCTAGCGACCAAATGGTGTAAATTGCCGTGAAGACGACCCCATCGCGGCTTGAAACCGGCTGGCGGCAAAATGAATAAGGCGACTGTAACTGTCATTTTGAATAATTGATTATAAGTAAATTAATTGCTGTATATCTCCATACAACTATGTTGTCTAAAAAAAAAAAAAAAACATAGAGAGATGCATCTGACATTCCACTTAGGAAATCGTTAGGGAATTCAATATTACGTCAAGACTGTGCCAGGAATAACAAATTTCAGCCATTACCTCTCACCACGGACAACGCACTGTCCGACGGTCTTCACTTAACGACCGAGAGCAGCGGCGTCTGCGTAGAGTTGTCAGTGCTAACAGACAAGCAACACTGTATGAAATAACCGTAAAAATCAATGTGGAAAGTGTGACTAACGTATCCGTGAGGACAGTGTGGCGAAATCTGGCGTTCATGGGCTATGGCAATAGACGACCATCGAGCGAGGTGGCGCAGTGGTTAGCACACTGGACTCGCATTCGGGAGGACGACGGTTCAATTCCGCGTCCGGCCATCCTGATTTAAGTTTTCCGTCCTTTCCCTAAATCGCCCCAGGCAAATGCCGGGATGGTTCCTTTGAAAGGGCACGGCCGACATCCTTCCCCATCCTTCCCTAATCCGATGAGACCGATGACCTCGCTGTCTGGTATCCTCCCCAAACAACCCATCCAACCCAATAGATGACCAACATGAGTGCTAACAGCACAACGTCGCTTACAGCGCCTCCGCTGAGCTCGTGGCCAGATACGTTGGACCATAGCCCGCTGGGACACCATGGCCTGGTCGGATGAGTCCCGATTTCAGTTGGTAAGAGCTGATGGTAGGTCGAGTGTGGCGCGGACTCCACGAAGCCATGGACCCAAGTTGTCAACAAGGTACAGTGCAAGCTGATGGTGGGTCCATAGCGCTTGGTGCTGTGATCACATGAATGGACTGGGTCGTGAAGTCCAGCTGAACCAATCATGACTATGTTCGGCTACTTGGAGAACATTTGAGCCATTCATGAGCTTCATGTTCCCAAATAACGATGGAATTTTTATGGATGACTATGCGCCATACCACTGGGCCACAGTTGTTCGCGATATGTTTGAAGAACATTACAGACTATCCAAGGGAGTGATCTGGTCAGCCAGATTGCCCGACATGAATCCCATCGAACACTTGTGGGACATAATCTGGAGGTCAGTTCGTTCACAAAATCTTGCACCAACAACATCGTCGCAATTATGGATGGCTATAGAGGCAGCATGGCTCAATATTTCTGCAGGGGCCTTCCAACGTCTTGTTGAGTCCGCGTCGAGTTGTTGCACTACGCTCGCCAAAAGTATGTTCGAGACGATATTATGAGGCTTCCCACGACTTTTGTCACTTCAGAGTCAGTGTACTGTAGACACTACATCTACATCTACATCCATACTCCGCAAGCCACCTGACGGTGTGTGGCGGAGGGTACCTTGAGTACCTCCATCGGTTCTCTCTTCTATTCCAGTCTCGTATTGTTCGTGGAAAGAAAGATTGTCGGTATGCCTCTCTGTGGGCTCTAATCTCTCTGATTTCATCCTCACGGTCTCTTCGCGAGATATACGTAGGAGGGAGCAATATACTGCTTGACTCCTCGGTGAAGGTATGTTCTCTAAACTTGAAGAAAAGCCCGTACCGAGCTACTGAGCGTCTCTCTTGCAGGGTCTTCCACTGGAGTCTATCTATCATCTCCGTAAACGATCCCGTAGCGAAGCGCGCTGCTCTCCGTTCGATCTTCTCTATCAACCCTGTCTGGTATGGATCCCACACCGGTGAGAATTATTTAAGCAGAGACCGAACAAGTGTACTGTAACCCACTTCCTTTGTTTTCGGATTGCATTTCCTTAGCATTCTTCCAATGAATCTCGGTTTGGCATCAGCTTTGCCGACGATTAATTTTATATGGACATTCCATTTTAAATCACTCCTAATGCCTACTCCCAGATATAAGAACCTTCAACATCGCAGCGCGTTAGCAATCGTTGGTTAATATATTAAAAAACTAGAAACGCGCCTCGAATGCGAAAAAACCACCTAGTGTTAACCTAGGTTTCGGCGTAGATAACTACACCTTCTTCAGAACAATAAAACGCACAAGTGCCTAAAAATGATTAAAAGAACACCATAGCTATACATTTATAAACGAAAAAAAGGAAAACACAAACAGTACATATGTACAAAGTCATAACCACTACTTAACTTCATGGTGTACGCTTCACCTCACACCGGCGTATGTTCGATGGGCCATGACCCGCCATAAGCTGCATCTACAAGTGGTCGCTCACTTACACGCCCGACCCGCTACCTACGCACATGCGCAAGACAAGGGAAGTTACTTGAATGCGCATGCGCATACGAATACGAGAAGGTTTATACATGGGTCATGGCTAAATAGCCCATATATTCCCAACCTTGGATCAACGTATATCAAAAAATAGAATGGATAGAATAAGTGACGAGCTAAATAGGAGATGAAACCTAAAAAAAACTGCACACGGTTGCTTCCTAGCATTGACAAAGGTCTTCTTAGGCACTTGTGGGTTTTATTGTTCTGAGGAAGGTGTAGTTATCTACGCCGAAACCTAGGTTAACACTAGGTGCTTTTTTCACAATCGAGGCGGGTTTCTAGTTTTTTAATATACTCCCAGATACTTTATGGAATTAACTGCTTCCAGTTGCTGACCTGCTAATTGTAGCTAAATGATAAAGGATCTTTCTTTCTATGTATTTGCAGCACATTACACTTGTCTACATTGAGATTCAGTTGCCATTCCCTGCACCATGCGTCAAGTCGTTGCAGATCCTCCTGCATTTCAGTACAATTTTTCACTGTGACAACCTCTCGATATACCACAGCATCACTCGATATACCACAGCATCATCCGCAAAAAGCCTCAGTGTACTTCCGATGTTATCCACACTAACTGCGGCTGGTGAGCCTGCCCTCACATTGTGCGAAGGTGGCTCCTTGACGACGACGTGAGACGCTGAGTGGGGAGCTCCGGGGAGCGAACGATGGAGCGCGGCCGCCGCGAAGCGCATTGTTCGGAGGGAGCGGAGGCGATTAGCGGTGCAAGGCAGGCAAGCGCGGGCGCGGGCGGCGTCGCGCCGCACGGCTCGGGTCTCGCACGATAGCCGGCGCGGGCCGTGTTATGCACGCCGTAATTAGTGTTAAACGCGGCGTAATTACTTTTCGGCGGCTCGCACTCCCTCCTCCGCGTGTTCGAGGAAACGCGAGGCTCTCTTCTCTCAGGATTTTCAAAGGAGCAGCCGCTTCTGCAGTAAACTCGAGGCCTTTTTAATTAAACAACAGCGCTTATTAACTGTTAGTCTTAGAGTACAAAAGGCAGCGAACGGAGAACGGAGAGGAGGAGATGCAGGATTAATTATTCCTCCTTCTCCTTGTCCTCCTCAGCAGCAGCAGCAGCAGCAGCAGAAGCAGCCAGAAATGGCGAGCGAGATTAAAGCGAGCTTAAGGCTCATTAAAGCATAACGCGGCGCTGCGAAAACGCGGCATTCACGGCGGCCTGCGCGAGCCGCTGCTCTTTTGTTACAGGGAAATCACCGCCCCCCCCCCCCCCAACACCCCTTCCTCAGCCCATCTCCCCCTGCAGACCCCCCGCCCTCAGCGCCGACACTGCTAAAGGAGCGCTGATCACGACCGACCGGCTGTGGTTCAACAATAGAGATGACGCCGGTAGCTCATGTAAGTGAGGGTCAACGACATGTACTTAGCGTACAGTGTACAAGGATATCTGCTAGAAGCCGGCCGCTGTGACCGAGAGGTTCTCGGCGCTCCAGTCTGGAACCGCGCTACTGCTACGATCGCATGTTCGAATCCTGCCTCGGGCATGGATGTGTGTGTTGTCCTTAGGTTAGTTAGGTTTAAGTAGTTCTAAGTCTAGGAGACTGATGACCTCAGATGTTAAGTCCCATAGTGCTTAGAGCCATTTGAACCATTTTAACCTGCTAGAAAGTGGCTTATCGACAACTTTGTGAGGGCTATACTAACATCTCACTGCGAAACTGTTCGGTTTAAAGACAGCGTAACTGCACCATTTGGGGGATCTGACTTTATTTGTGAAATTCCCTGCACTATTAACGATTGATAGTATCTCGGCTTTTCGTGCAGCTGTCAAATATCCACAGCCTTGTGTCCACTGCGTGCGGCGGCCACACGACTCATGGTTCCTGTTCACCTGAAGATGGGACTAAAATTACCTGAAACCTGTTGTGATTTTCAACCAATAAAACTATTTACAGCTGGAGCTGTTAATGACACAAGCCAACTGTGAAATTGTAAGTGGAATGAAGTAAATATTTGTTAACTATATGGACCACAATGATGACGAAAATGACAGTGAAAAATCGGATTAACTCTCGTTTCCCAGTTAAAAGGGGGTGCATTTAATTAAAATTATGTTTTATTGGTATTCGTTGTCAGTTTCTTCTCATGTAGGCTTCAAAATACCCCTGATGGTAGACACAGTGAGCAAGTTTGAGGCAACAATAGCTTTGTGTATGTTTTCACTATTTTTAGCACGTGCCGCGCGGGTTTACCCGAGCGGTCAAAGGCGTTGCAGTGATGGCCTGTGCGGCTGGTCCCGGCGGAGGTTCGAGTCCTCCCTCGGGCATGGGTGTGTGTGTTTGTCTGTAATTTAAGTAATGTGCAAGCTTAGGGACTGATGACCTTAGCAGTTAAGTCCCATAAGATTTTACACACATTTGAACTTTTTTTTTTTTTTTTTTTTTTTTTTTAAGCACGGGCGCTTAGCAACAAGAGAAAGGAGAAGACGAATGGAGGAGCGTGGCATGTTTCTTTTATGAGTAGTGCAGTCTGATACCAGCTTTGTTCTGTTCGTGTGCTGGAAGAACGTGTTACTGACGTGTACTTAGTGTGTGTGTTCTTTGTAATTGCTGCATATGCCTGGCAAATCCGTAAACAGTGCTGACAATTTTTGCTACATTTGCGGACAGGCTACACTCAAATCGCTAAGGATGCCAATAATGCCATATATTAGGAAGACGTACTTTGAAAACTGGGATCAGGACAAGCCCTAGGCACGTCATATATGTTGGGTATCGATTCTTCACTGATGACTGAATCGCAAAACATCTTCCATTGGCTACAATCTGACGAGGACCACCAAACCATGTGAATGATTGTTACTTTTGTGTGGGAACTCCATTAATGCGTGTTATTTCCAAGAAGAAAAAGTTTTCCTTGAGGTATCCTAACATACCATCGGCCATGATGCAGGAGCCTACTTGAGACGGACTGCCTGTTCCAGTCCCTCATCGTTGTGAAAGTGACGAAGGCGGTAGTGAAGCTAGTGCTGTTCCATCACCTTCAAAACCCAGATCTTCGAAAGAGCCTGATGTTGAGTGTTACGACGAATGTACAGAGATTCACAAAATAACACTGTATGAACTTTATGACCTAGTGAATGATCTCGATTTTCTAACACGTCAAGATGAAGTGTCGACGTCAACACTACAACAATCGAATTGTCTTGGTAAGACGGTAAAGGTGACTGCGTTTCGTAACTGTGAGATGCCACGCCTTCCATTTCTCGAAAGTAAAAAAAATTAATATTTTTTATGACGGACAGGAACTAATGGCAGCTATGGGCATTTCTATAAAACTAATCAGTGGAGGTTGCTCATCGACTCCTCAAAAGTAAGTCTCAAGTATGGGTTACTGGATAATGGCAACGTGTCACCATCGATTCCGATTAGTCACGAATTCCGATTGTGTATGCACCTTATCTGAAAGGAACATATGGTAACATGAATAATTCTGCAAACATTAACGAGGCACGTTGATATCTGTGCATACTGTCTTACAGTTCTTCCATGAAAATCGACGATTACAAGTATTATGCCGCGTCATTGCTAAAAACTAACAGCTATAATAAACTAAAACCGACGTTTCGGCCGAATTGCAACGGCCTTCCTCAGGGCACGACTGGTTTTGCATGGGGATAGGTGCTTCTGTTTATTTAAGACTATCGATGTCTGACGTCACAGTTGTAAAACTTTTAATTGGCTCTCTAATATTATCGGCTAGTCATGACGTAAGGGAAGATGGAAGGTAAGAGGCTATTCGTGGATGTACATGTCGTCAACGATTGGTAGCTGTAGGTTTCAGGGAGCCCGAGTACTGGCGAAAGAATCGCGAATGCGAGAACGCAAAATACGGGAGGCTATAGAAATTATTAAGCAGCCTGCCAACATCAACAGAGAAGATGGCTACAAACTCCCGGCGTCCTGGCTGCCGGCCATCCCAGTCCAACGGGCCGTGAGCGGTCGCGGGGCAGAAGCTACACGGGACACGGACGTATCTGCACAAACGGCTGTGGAGCAACTGTCAGTCCACTTCCCCGCACACCAGGAGGGAAACTTGCCGACCAGAAGCCGAACGCTGATTGGCGGACAGCTACCAATCATTGACGACGAATGCCGGACATTTGCGACGCCAGAGATTTGCCACACTTGCCCCTTCTCCAGGTAGCGATCCCTCAGGTAAGGTAAGATACTACTTCTGCCCGCTTTCAAACCGCCGTCTTCACATCTTACTCGATACAACCAGTACGTACGGGACCTTCTTTTTCGACGTTTTCGCCAAATACACAGCTTCTTTTCCGAAATCGAAATATTTATAACTTTTCTGAAACGAAAGCAATACCGACGATTATGTCAGTATGTAATTAGTTCTGCCAAGTATAAATATAGGCCCCTCTGTCTGTAGGGTAGCTTCCTTCACGCTTACTGATTGCGATAGAAACAGTCCATCGGCATGGGAGCAACAAGAAAGGAACGTTGTAAAGAGAATGCGAATGTAACTAATCATTTCTTTTTTATCAAATGCGAATGTAACTAATCATTTCTTTTTTATCACTGCATTTGTGCCTACTTTAATTACAACTGCATGCCCAAAAGACAATAAGGAAAGAAGAAATTGGAATGTGCATGTTTGAAAAGAAGAACGACATACTCCATATTAATTTACTCTCTAAAATCCGATATCCCTTGCGGCGAAACATTAGTTAATAATGTGTAGCGGGACGATGTTCAAAACATGACTGAAAATACGTTCACTAAATAGAGATAAGAACATCTATGATTGACATGTCATCTAAAGTCGACGTACAATTTCAAAATGTTAAATATAAGGAAATGAAGTAATACAAAATGCTATGCTTGTAACGTACGTTGCTGTTCTACATTGTTTAGCTCTGGTATTTACAGGGTCACAGAGAAACCATCCTAGGTTTTGGAGGGAAAAGCCGTAATTGTAATGATCTGCACTAAAACAGAAAGAAGAAGCACAACTTAAGGAAATATAAAGTAATGTGTGTTTCAACTCACAAGCGACATTGAAGCAAATAGTTCCTGTGACTTTGTATCGGCATAGGTTATATTCGACAACCGGAATGAATTAATAATTGGCTCCTTTTACCGACCCCCCCCCCTCTCCCGACAGTTGCTGAATAGTTCAAAGAAAACTCGAGTCTCATCATAAATAGGTACGCTACTCATACAATTATAGTTGGCAGTGACTTCAATCTACCTTCCGTATGTTGACAAAAATACATTTTCAGACCCTATTGTTGACAGAAATCAACTTGTGTTCTTGTTCTAAATGCTTTTTTTAAAAATTATTTTGAACAATTAGTTCACGAGGCCATTCAAATTGTAAATGGTTACGAAAACACACTTGACCTCTTAGCCACAAATAATCCTGACCATCACGACTGATACAGGGATTAATGAACACATAGTCGAGCGAGGCTCAATTCCGTAACAAAGAAATTCACCAAAACTAATATATATATATATATATATATATATATATATATATATATAAAAGAGCAGCTAAAAATTCGGTTGACGTCTTTCTAAGAGACAGTCTCTAATCCTCCCAAACTATGTAAGTGAAGACCATATGGCCGGCCAGAGTGGCCGTGCGGTTCTAGGCGCTATAGTCTGGAACCGAGTGACCGCTACGGTCGCAGGTTCGAATCCTGCGTCGGGCATGGGTTGTGTGATGTCCTTAGGTTAGTTAGCTTTAATTAGTTCTAAGTCCTAGGCGACTGATGACCTCAGAAGTTAAGTCGCATAGTGCTCAGAGCCATTTTGAAGACCATATGTGGCTTAAGTTCAAAGAAATAGTATTACTGAGGCTCGAAATTTGGTGCGGATTTCAATGCGAGAAGCATTTAATAATTTCCACAACCAAAGTCTCTCCAAAAATGTGGCAGAAAATCCAAAGAGATTCTGCTCCTATGTTAAGTAAACCAGCGTAAAGGCTCAGTAAGTACGTTTACTGCGTGACAGGGATGAGGAGGAGGAGGGGGAGACAAGGGACCCAACCAGTCCGAGCAGGTAAAATCGTGGCAAATGTCCGGTGTGGCAAATGTCCGGCGTGGCAAATGTCCGCACACCATTGACGACACGGACATCCACGAACAGCCTCTTTCCTTCCATTTTCGCTTACGTCATTACTAGCCATTAATATTAGAGGGCCAATTAAAAGTTTTACAACAGTGATGTCAGACATCGATAGTCTGTAATAAACAGAAGCACCTATCCCCATGCAAAACCAGTCGTGCCCTGAGGAAGGCCGTTGCAATTCGGCCGAAACGTCGGTTTTAGTTTCTTATAGTTGTTAGTTTTTAGCAATGACGCGGCGTAATACCCAGTAAAATTTTAATCACTATGTCAGTGGCCGCGGAAGCCTACGTTCTTATATCTAATAACGTATTCCATTGAACATTTAGTATTTCGTTATCGCAAGAACGGAAATTTGTTTAACGTTGCGGTTAAACTCGTCGTTAGAGCCAATAATTCTACGTCGGAAAGATGTTGTATATTCAGATTTCGCGCCAGTCGCATAAGAGTGACACTAGTAGCGCCACTATGGGGATGCAAAGCAGGATTGCTCTAAATACACGCTGTAACGGTAGTGAGAGTTAGTTACCTTTGAAATTGGACGTTGTTGGTTGGTTGATTTTGGGGAGCGGACCAAACAGCGAGGCCATAGGTCCCATCGGATTCGAAAAGGATGGGGAAGGACGTCGACTGTGCCCTTTAAGAAGAACCGTCCCGGCATTCGCCTGAAGCGATTTAGGGAAGTCACGGAAAACCTAAATCAGGATGGCCGGACGCAGGTTTGAACCGTTGTCGTGCCGAATGCGAGTCCATTGTGCTAACCACTGCGCCACCTCGCTCCGTTTGGACGTTGTGGGTTGATGCTGGTCAAGAACGCCTTTAAGGCTACAAAAACTTCGTTAATGAAACCTCACTGAGTTTGAACGAGGTGGTGTAATAGGGCTACGAGTAGCTGGATGTTCCTTCTGTTCAAAAATGGTTCAAATGGCTCTGAGCACTATGGGACTTAACATCTGTGGACATCAGTCCCCTAGAAATTAGAACCACTTAAACCTAACTAACCTAAGGACATCACACACATCCATGCCCGAGGCAGGATTCGAACCTGCACCCGTAGCGGTCACGCGGTTCCGGACTGAAGCGCCTAGAACCACACGGCCACACCGGCCGGCGATGTTCCTTCTGTGATATCGCTAAAAGTCTTGGCAGGAATGTAGCCACTGTACATAACTGCTGGCAGCGGTGGTCAGGAGAATGTACGGTCGCAAGAAGACCGGACTTCGGACGACCACATGGCACAACCGAGAACTAAGACCATCGTGTTCTGTGTGTGGTTCTGGCGCACCGTCCTGCATCTGCAGCGGCAATTTGAGCAACAGTTGGCACAAACAGTGACACAACGAACCTGTTAGAAATGGCTTACATCAAGGATAGGTCCGACCTAGACACCCTTAGATTGCATTCCACTGACCCGAAACCAATCCCATTTGCAACTTTAGTGGTGTCAAGCGAGAGGTTACTGGAGGGCAGGGTGGAGGTCTGTTGTGTTTCCTGATGAAAACAGGTTCTCCCTCGGAGCCAGTGACGTTCATTTCTTGTTTAGAAGGAGAACAGCTGATGGCCTGCAAACTACGTGTCTGCGTATTAGACACACTGGACTTACACCTAGAATTATGGCCTGGGATACGATTTCGTATGATAGCAGGAGCACTCTCGTGGTTATCCCACGCAACCTGACTGCAAATTTGTAAGTGAGTCTGGTGATTCAATCTACTGTGATCCCATTCATGAATAGCATTCCAGGGGGTGTTCCAACAGAATATCGCTCGTTCACATATTACTTCTGTTACCCAACATGCTCTACAGAGTGTCGAGATGTTGTCTTAACCTGCTCGATCACCAGATCACCAGATCATTTGGGACATCATCGAACGTCCCTTTATTTACCGACCAAGGGCAACAAGCATCCCAGAAATTGACATCCGGAAGCTGTACAACACAATGCATGTACGTTCCTATTGTTGCATGCAAATTTCTGGAGGTTACATCGCTTATTAAAGTACCAGCATTTCATATTTCGTATTTCATGAATGGGATCACAGTAGATTGAATCACCAGACTCACGTACAGATTTGCAGTCAGGTTGCGTGGGATAACCACGAGAGTGCTCCTGCTATCATACGAAATCGTATCCCAGGCCATAATTCTAGGTGTAAGTCCAGTGTGTCTAATACGCAGACACGTAGTTTGCAGGCCATCAGCTCTTAAATTATCCTGCGATCTTACAGTCTTAATCACTTAAATACGTTACCTAGACAAATGTATTCACGAAATGTCATCACTCTACATTAATTAATTTTTGCTACTGCAATTTCTTTTCGGACCGTGTGTCTTTCATTTATTTTCCGGGATTTATTCCTAAATACCAACAAAACGTAGATCGTAATGACCTCTGGTAACGATGTTTTTTGTAACACGCATGTCTGTCAACTCTTTCCTATAAATGGAATGATGTGATAGTAATAGCAGAGCGCGCTATGCAGTGTACCCCTTGTTATGGTTTCTTACACTCCAGTGACATATGAAGCACGGGAAGAACGATTGCTGAAACGCGTCTGTGCGCATTGGCATTAGCCTACCTTTTCTTCGCAGTCCCTACGGGACACTAAAGTATGTTCCGAGGTTTTTCACTTAATACTGCTTCTTTAAACTTTGTACGTATCCTTTTGCGGAATAATTAGCCTCTATTTTGAAGGACTTGCCATTTTGCGTTTTTCTTTGTTCCCACGACACTCTGAGTCAACTCAACCGGCGATCATTAGCGCTGCTTTTCAGTGTATGCGTTCAATATGTAAGTAGGCTGTTTATGTTTTCTCTATGTAAGTAGGCTGTTTATGTTTTCTCTATGTAAGTAGGCTGTTTATGTTTTCTCTATGTAAGTAGGCTGTTTAGGTTTTTTATTGGTAACGCCACCCCTGTATGACAATCACTGGCTGTGCTGTGGGCAGTCTGTGTCTGCTTTGCATTGTTGTAATACTCGCCATTGTAGTGTTAGGCAGCTGGCTGTGAACAGCGCGTAGCGTTGCGCAGTTGGAGGTGAGCCGCCAGCAGTGGTGGATGTGGGGAGAGAGATGGCGGAGGTTTGTAATTTGTCATGAACTGATATATATATTATGACTTGTGATGATATTAAGGTAAATACATTGTTTGTTCTCTATTAATATCTTTCATTTGCTAACTATCCCTATCAGTAGTTAGTGCCTTTAGTAGTTTGAATCTTTTATTTAGCTGGCAGTAGTGGCGCTCGCTGTATTGCAGTAGCTTGAGCAGCGAAGATTTTTGTGAGGTAAGTGATTTGTGAAAGGTATAGGTTAATGTCAGTCAGGGCCCATTCTTTTGTACGAATTATTGAAAGTCAGATTGCGTTGCGCTAACAAAATATTGTGTGTCAGGTTAAGCACAGTCATGTATAATTGTTCTAAGGGGAAGTTTCAAATATCCCCTGTCAGTACTATTTCGTATGGGTCCCTCACATTTGTGCAGTATTCTATGTCATTATTCGCAAGTATTTTGTAATGATTCCTCTGTATAAACCGATTTCCCTTTCCCTGAATCTTTCTCATAAACCGAAGTCAGCTACCTATTTCACCTACGGCAGAAATTCATACGCATTATTACAGCCAGGTTTTCGTATGAGTCGATTTATTAATATTGTTGTCTTTAAACATTACTTTTCTTCGTTTTATATTTTTTAGTTTTTGCAGCACGTTTCTAATCTTTCTTTAACTGACTGAAATACAATGACGGAAAAAATCACAACACCAAAAAATAATTAATGTAGAGTAATGAAGTATCAGGAATACATTTTCATAGTTAATTATTATTATTCACTTATGGGCCCCAATAGGACCACACGAGGTACAATCAATCACTGTCGCTTTTGATGGTTGGTCTTCCTTTCTGTCCAAATATGTTTCATCCTTCCAGAATGAAGTCTATTTCTTTCATCAGATCACGGTATTCCAGTCCGTTTTCCGATTTCCCACATACCAGCTTTCCAATGAAATATCTTTTGCCTGATTATTTATCTATCTGTAACGTCTGCTTGAGCTATACCGGCTACTTTAAGATTCTCTTTAATCGCAACGATGCTTTTAATTGGTTGTTTTCGCCTTACTTCTGTTTTCGTAGAATTCTACTATTTGTTTTGTCAACCTAGTGGATGCCATTCTTTTATTGTGCCCATAAAATTTGGGTCTTCGTTTTCTCCTGTCACCATGTATGTCTGGATATCCTTCTATTCCCGCCGGCCTAAGTGGCCGTGCGGTTAAAGGCGCTGCAGTCTGGAACCGCAAGACCGCTACGGTCGCAGGTTCGAATCCTGCCTCGGGCATGGATGTTTGTGATGTCCTTAGGTTAGTTAGGTTTAACTAGTTCTAAGTTCTAGGGGACTAATGACCTTAGCAGTTGAGTCCCATAGTGCTCAGAGCCATTTGAACCATTCAACCTTCTATTCCCTTATTATTTCTTAGCCTGTAAATTTCTCAATCAGTAATTTTGGGGCCTAATACTTTCCCAATAATCTTTCTTTCTTTCGAATTTCTTCAATATCGCTCTTTCTACATGACATTAAGTTTCTGCTCCATAAAGTCATTCAGGTTTGACCACAGTGCTGTAATGCCGAAGTTTAATGAATTTATAAAGTGATTTTTTATTATAAATATCTTGTGTTAATCTGATTGCAGTTGTCATTTTTTGACAGCGAACTTCGTTTACAGCTTTTTCTAGACCGTTTTCCTGTACTTAAATCGAGAAACCCTTTTTTCTATATTTCCTGTTCAAAAACTTCGGCGCTTGTTTGTTGCATGTCATATATTCCGTTTTTTCGAATGATATTTGTAGTTCTACTTTTCCGCAACTTCTTTCAGAATTTCTATTTGTTTTTGAGCTGTGGTAAGATCCCAAGTTAAAACTGTCAGGTCCTCTGAAAAGGCGAGACAATATACTGTAATATTACTTCTACCTAACTTGATTGATTGATCTATATTTTGATTCGACTTTTGCTCTCGGCATTCCGTAGTTACCTTTTCCAAAACACAGACGTTTCATAAATCATTGTCAGAGTTTTATTATCTAGCCCTTGTTCGTTCAAAATTTGGAAAAGAGTTTCACAATCAACTGAGTCGTAGGCCTTATTAAAATAACATACAATGTTGTTACTACAAATTCTTTGGTGCCTAAGGACTAGTTTTAAAGTAAGACTTCGTTCCTGACAGGATCCGTTTGGTCTAAAGCTTGATTGATATTCGCCAGTTTTAGCTTCTAATTGATCTAGGACGCGATCAACTAAACATAACGAGAGAATTTTGTTTGTGATCGGGTGAGGAGAGATACCTCAGTAATTGTTAAGAACGGTTCTGTCCCCTTTTTATGCAATGGATGAATTAGGATAGCTTTCCAGTCTTCAGGTACTTTCTCATATATGTCCAATTAGTTGAGTGATCTCTTTTGTAGTGTTAGGGCCAGCTGATCTTAGTAGTTCTACAATTATATAGTCTTCTCTGGATGCTTTATTGTTTTTATGTCTCCTAACTTGTTTGTTTACTGCGATTTCGTCAATTTCTTTAGAGTTAGGGTTGGTGTTATTTGTTTGCTATGGCTGGTTCAGGACAATTTAATAGTTTTTCAAAATAATTAGCAAGTACCTTACAATTTTTCTGGTTGTTAAGAGCCAGGCAGCCATTTTAATTTTTGAAGCAAAGACCCAGAGGTTGGTAACTGGTTAGTTTTGTTTTGAGTGTTTTATTAAATTTTCTTCTATATATTCCTTTTGGAAGTCTTTTTAGATTAGTCAATAGGATTAATTTACATATTTCTTTTCTTACAGTCAAAACGTTATTGTATGTATTTTAAGTTTTGTTACTATTCCAATTTTTGAATGTCTCATACCTAGACTTAATTGCTGTTCCACAATCCGCATTCCAATAACAGTGGTTCTATTTCTTTCGAAGAGATATTAAATTTTGTGCTCTTTTGATGAACTTCTCTTTTAGGCTTTGTCAATTGTTGGATTGTTTTTTGTCAAGTTCGCTTGTTAGAGTTGTGGCTATTTTAGTAGTGTTCGATTTTGGGATAACATTTTTTGTTTTGAAGAGTTTTTGAGGTTGAAGTTTTACTTTTATAGTGGGCAGAATAAGTATTAGCCACTTTCCTAAGGTGGACATTTAAAATTTGTTTGTAGTTGGACTATGAAATTGCTACATGATCGATTTGAAATTCACCACTAAATGTATTGGCCACCAAGTTTTTTGTTCAGAAGTTTTTCTTTTTTTTAAATGTGTTGACATGATTTTAAGGTTAAAATTTTTGCACGTTTCAACAAGTCTTTGGTCATTTTGGTTTGTCCATTTATACACATTAAATCCTCCCACCGTTTTCTTATAGTTTTTTCTCTTGACATAATCGAGCATTAGTCACCCATTAAAATTTTAACATTGTTAGAGGGAATGTTCGAGATGATACTTTCGAGCGTTTCTCAAGCTTCGTTAACTTCTTCAGGGTTTTAACGGTTATCCTCATCGACTGGCATATGAGTATTAATTAAAGTGTATGATTTATTTGCGCATTTAAGAGAAATTGTCATTAGTCTATTATTAATGGGTTTTACCCCGTTATCGAGTTTAAAATCTTTTTGGGGACTGTTAAAGCAACTGCCAGATATCGTGTATTATTAAGTACTCATTTATCAGTTTTGCTTTTACAAGAGCGATAATTGCCGAAATCCATGGTGTTTTCGTCCGTCATTCGTCTTTCTTGATGTGCCAAAATTTAAATCTTTTGTTCTTTTAATGTATCTCCCAGTTTATGAAGTTTACTCGGTTGCAAAAGTGTTTGTATGTTGAGTGTTGCAAAAAAATGTATTTGTTTTGGTTTTAAATCGGCCAGAGAACTCCGATTTCCTTTGCTGAACCACGCTGCATTATAACCTGGCCGCCACAGATTGCGAAAGACCAGTTACGCCAGTAATACTGGTGGTGGATTGATCACCTGGGGTTATATTGTGATTTTAAAAATGCTCCATGATGATTGTACCTGGAATCAGGTGGGGTTGAGTAGACTCATTGAGTGAACAAAGAGCGTTAAGACTGGAAGCGTTATGTCCAGAATATACATTTCAGATGCTCTACTGGTGACCAGTCGCTAACGACTTTGCCGCTTGCTATAAGAGAGAGGCAAAGTGGATAAGCTTTTGTTTTGCCTTGGTCTGGACTGCTAATTTTGTATTCGCAGCTGTCCACTGTACCTGATGGAACATTCACTATCCGTCTCCTGTAACATGTTCAACACCCTAGTCCAGGTTGGCTTCTTAGACTTCTAATTAGAACGTGATGAAGTCTGATTTTTTTCTAGGTAATATCTTTAAGTGATTAACTTTTTACGATCAGAGTTAAAGGTAAGCGCAAGATAAGCCACTGTAAACGTGAAATGCTGGTACATTGATAACCAGTGTATTCGCCAGACTGTTGATTGCAAGTATGCATATGTGCATACATTGTGTTGTACAGGTTCCAGATGTCCGTTTGTGGACTGGAGTTCCGTGGCTCTTGCACTTGATCGGACAATACAGGGACGTTTAATGTGAAACGTCCCCTTAGAAAAATTATACATGACTGTGCTTAAACCGGCACACAGTACTTTTAGCGCAACGCAATCTGACTTTCAATAATCCCTACAAAAGAATGGCCCTGACTAACAATAACCTATACCTTTCATGAATCACTTACAATAATCTTCGTTACTCAAACTACTGCAATACAGCGAGCGCCACAACTGCCAGCTAAATAAAAGATTCTAACTACTGAAGGCACTAACTACTGATTGGCATAGTTAGCAAATGAAAGATTTTGATGGAGAACAAACAATGTACACTCCTGGAAATGGAAAAAAGAACACATTGACACCGGTGTGTCAGACCCACCATACTTGCTCCGGACACTGCGAGAGGGCTGTACAAGCAATGATCACACGCACGGCACAGCGGACACACCAGGAGCCGCGGTGTTGGCCGTCGAATGACGCTAGCTGCGCAGCATTTGTGCACCGCCGCCGTCAGTGTCAGCCAGTTTGCCGTGGCATACGGAACTCCATCGCAGTCTTTAACACTGGTAGCATGCCGCGACAGCGTGGACGTGAACCGTATGTCCAGTTGACGGACTTTGAGCGAGGGCGTATAGTGACATGCGGGAGGCCGGGTGGACGTACCGCCGAATTGCTCAACACGTGGGGCGTGAGGTCTCCACAGTACATCGATGTTGTCGCCAGTGGTCGGCGGAAGGTGCACGTGCCCGTCGACCTGGGACCGGACCGCAGCGACGCACGGATGCACGCCAAGACCGCAGGATCCTACGCAGTGCCGTAGGGGACCGCACCGCCACTTCCCAGCAAATTAGGGACACTGTTGCTCCTGGGGTATCGGCGAGGACCATTCGCAACCGTCTCCATGAAGCTAGGCTACGGTCCCGCACACCGTTAGGCCGTCTTCCGCTCACGCCCGCCTCCAGTGGTGTCGCGACAGGCGTGAATGGAGGGACGAATGGAGACGTGTCGTCTTCAGCGATGAGAGTCGCTTCTGCCTTGGTGCCAATGATGGTCGTATGCGTGTTTGGCGCCGTGCAGGTGAGCGCCACAATCAGGACTGCATACGACCGAGGCACACAGGGCCAACACCTGGCATCATGGTGTGGGGAGCGATCTCCTACACTGGCCGTACACCACTGGTGATCGTCGAGGGGACACTGAATAGTGCACGGTACATCCAAACCGTCATCGAACCCATCGTTCTACCATTCCTAGACCGGCAAGGGAACTTGCTGTTCCAACAGGACAATGCACGTCCGCATGTATCCCGTGCCACCCAACGTGTTCTAGAAGGTGTAAGTCAACTACCTGGCCAGCAAGATCTCCGGATCTGTCCCCCATTGAGCATGTTTGGGACTGGATGAAGCGTCGTCTTACGCGGTCTGCACGTCCAGCACGAACGCTGGTTCAACTGAGGCGCCAGGTGGAAATGGCATGGCAAGCCGTTCCACAGGACTACATCCAGCATCTCTACGATCGTCTCCATGGGAGAATAGCAGCCTGCATTGCTGCGAAAGGTGGATATACACTGTACTAGTGCCGACATTGTGCATGCTCTGTTGCCTGTGTCTATGTGCCTGTGGTTCTGTCAGTGTGATCATGTGATGTATCTGACCCCAGGAATGTGTCAATAAAGTTTCCCCTTCCTGGGACAATGAATTCACGGTGTTCTTATTTCAATTTCCAGGAGTATATATATATATATATATATATATATATATATATATATATATATATATATATATATATATATATCAGTTCATGGCATCCAGTCTTACAAATTTACTGTCTCTGATGGACACACGTCCAGATCATCCGCTCTCAAAACTCCGCCATTTCTCTCCCCACATCCACCACTGCTGGCGGCTCACCTCCAACTGCGCAACGCTACGCGCTGTTAACAGGCAACTGCCCAACGCTACAATGGCGAGTATTACAACAATGCCAACCAGCCACAGGCTGCACACAGCACAGCCAGTGATTTTCATACAGAGTACTACAAGGCGTTACCAATATAAAAACCTAAACACTCTACTTACAAATGCTGTTTTTGGATGACGCTTGAGTTGTCGTCCGATGATGTCCCATAAGTGCTTAATTGGAGACAAATCTCATTGTCGAACATGTTAGGGGAAATGTTGACACACTGTAGAGCACGTTGGGTTACAAAAGCGGTACGTGGACGAGTGTTATCCTGTCGGAATATATCCCACGGAATTCTGTTCATGAATAGCAGCACAACAGGTTGAATCACAAGACTCACGGACAATTATTCAGTCATGTGCGTGCGATAATCACGGGAGTGCTCCTGGTGTGATAGGAATTGCAGCCAACGCCATAACTTGAGGTGTAAGTCCAGTGTGTCTAGCAAGCGGGTAGGTTGGTTGCAGGTTCACGACTGCCCTCCTAACCAACAAACGGCCATCACTGGCTCCGAGGTAGAACCAGCTTTCATCAGAAATCGTAACAGACTTCCACCCTGCCCTCCAATGAGTTCTCACTTGACACTACTGAAGTTGCAAATGGGGGTGCTTTGGGGTCCGAGAAAAGCACTCTATAGTCTGGCTCAGAGGTGTCCTTGAAGTAAGCGATTTCTAACAGGTTCATTGTGTCACTAGGTGGGATCTGCTGCTCAAATTGCTGTTTCAGATGCAGTACAATGCGTCAGAACCACACGCCGAATACGATGGTCTTCATTCTCGATTCTGCCGTGTGACAGTCCGGATCTTGTCTTCTTGCAACCGCTGCCAACACTCCTCTGAAGCCTTTCTGCAATATCACACAAGGAACATCCAGCTTCTCGTAGTCCCATTACACGGCCTCGTTCAAATTCAGTGAGGTTTCATTAACGTTGTCTTTGTAGCCTTAAAAGCATTCTTGACTAACATGAACTCACAACGTCCAATCTCAAAGGTAACCAAAGCTCACGAACGTTACAGCTTGTATTTAAAGGAAATCTGATTTGCATCCTGATATTGGCGCTGCTACCGCCACTCTTATGCGACTGGCACGATATATTGTACTGTGAAGACCTGACTTGATATTTGTACATCTCTTTCTCACAGTATTTGATTGTAGAGAACTGCATAATATTCGAAAAGTTGGAGTTTACTATTAACATTACCTGCTACGTTAGTAAAATACAACCTAAATAGAAAGGTGCAAATACTCTTACCTGCAGTACACTTGAAATTATTTCTACATCTGTCGAAATCCACCTAAGATAAAAATCCTGCCTACTCCCTAACACGAATCCTCAATCCAGTCACAAATTTTGCTTTGTGACCAACGTAATAGTACTTTTGTTAATTATCGCTGGTGTGGTACTGAGTCAAATACCAGTCAGTTCAGTGATAAGTTACATTTCATTTCCAACTACTAAGAATAACTGGCGTGATTACCCTTGCATGCAACACGTCTAAACTATCTTACGAAGAACATCGCAACTTACGAATGTCAAAGGAATAGGTAAATTAATGAAGAGAAACAGAAATAAAGAATAAAATGAAATATTATTCGACTCCAGCATACAGCTGCCAATGAAACTGACAGAAATTATTTACTTGTGTCCGTAGTTGCTTTACAAATCGTGAGAATATTTTCGTTCTATCGTTAGAACTACAAGAAAGTGCATCGAAAACAAACTAGGTGGCAATGTTATATCGGCAACACTATTAAACACAGACCACAACACACACTTAGAAGTATGAAAATAAACAGAAAATAGTGGTGTGCGAAAAAATGTGCTGTGTAAAACATAAGAAACGCATAGTTCTGCAGAGCAGCTAAAAATTAGACTGCAGGTATCAGTGTCTAATGAAGAGAAACACCAAAGATGTGATAGCAGACGACATTTATAGATGTAGGAAATCACCGTAAGTAAAAAGCAACATATCGTTAGCGAACTGTTTACCGAGCTTAAAAACAAATCAAACTGCAAGTATCTTTAATTACAGATCACTGTTGATGCTTCGCCTCAATAAAGCTAAACGAGTCTGTGAAAAAAACAAAAAAGCAAAAAAAAAGGCATTTTCTTATAGTTACAACGGTAGAACGAAAATGCCGTCAGGAAACCGACAGACATTATTACTGTTTCCCACTAATTTTTATCAGAAATGAAGAACACATGTTGCGCTAATGGGAACACCGCAACTGCTGGTATGAGCTTGAATCTTTACAGTGTCTTACTGTAAGTATAAAACAGAACTTATTTGCGAGCAAAATTTTTGGATAGCCTTTGTTTATATTTTGTTTCCTTTTTTTTGTTTTCTTTAATTTAACTGTATGTTTTGCAAATTCCGTAAGATTGAAATAAAAGTTGATGATATGTCACCCGTGTGATTTCTCTCTTCCTCTTCGCAGAAAGAACAAGCGCTCCGAGGGAACGGCGTCTCACAACTCGTGGTGCGGATGAAATAATCACTTCTGTAGCTGTTGAGTAAATAAGAGTTTTTTTCTGTTTATCAAAGCAGTCAGACGAAAGCTGGTCGAGCCTAGTAATTACTATAGGGAAACTTTTTATGCTGTCCGATAAAACTCGTCCATTTTGTAAATTACACCTCGCAATCCAGAATATTGGATATCAGTGATCTGACAGAAGAAAGGGTGAGAACTTTTATCTAATTAAAAGTCACCCCCAACCCTACTATGGATTCCTGTTCCCGTATAGAAGGGAATAAAATTCCTTTGAAAAAGTGACTATGATGAGGACGTTTGTTCTGAACGAGAGTTTTTCAAAGCATAAGCCAATGAAAGTATACAGGAACTCAGTTTCGCTTACTATGAATTATTGAAGAGGGTGCTGTCACCTCTCAAGCTATTGCCACAGTTTCAGGTAAACAACGTTTCGAGATACGTAAACGACAGACCAGTGCGTCACTAAAACAGAAAACAACTCCCGGCCTGATACTGCCGTGCTGCCACACTACAGTAACGTGGCTGTCACAGAAATCGACGGAAGGAAACAGGCTTCTAACGTAGCAGGTGAGTCTCGCTTGTTGAACAGCACCCTGAGGTAGCCATGGCCAATTATTTTGTGTTCGGAATTGGGTTCTTAAGAACACGTTCTACAAGTAATTTCTTGTCATGTGGGTTCACAGCTCCTACCAATTCTTTAAGGGGAACGGATGCGAAATTGAAATATATTGCCGGCCGGTGTGGCCGTGCGGTTCTAGGCGCTTCACTCCGGAGCCGCGTGAGCGCTACGGTTGCAGGTTCGAATCCTGCCACGGGCATGGATGTGTGTGATGCCCTTAGGTTAGTTAGGTTTAAGTAGTTCTAAGTTCTAGGGGACTGATGGCCACAGATGTTAAGTCCCATAGTGCTCAGAGCCATTTTGCAATCTATTATAAAGTTCAAAGTTTTCAAGACAGTGTCACGAAATTTGACACAGCTGTTACGAAATGTTATATAGAAACACACATAAGTTTTCATTATATGTTATTGAAACTTTTTCAACAGGGTGAGTACAGATGTTCCTTTTAATGCATTTCTGTACTGAATTTGATTACTGTTATAAATATCTGTGGAACAGAAGTCTGATATCTTGTTTTACTGGATTTTTACAACTCTCCAAATATCCGCGAAAAATGCAAACATTTTTACGACTTTTCTCTTACACAAATGCCTAACTATTTTATTGAATGAAAATGCCTTCCAGAGAATATTTTATTATAGTATTGACTAGTTCCATGCCAAATTTATGTACTCTAACGTCACTGGTTTGTGAGGAAAACGTAGGGTACATAAAGTTTTGAAAACGTAAGTTACCGGAAAGCTAAATAAAAGACTTCACAGAGTTTGTATAAGGTCTTACCTTCTATGGGTGGCTTAGTGCAAACCGTATGCATATCCTTTTCATCCTCGAGCAGTCTTTTCCTCTCTTGTCTTCTTTGGTTTATCTGATTTTTGAACTTAGTACAAGTAATGTCAGCTGCAGTAGCTATCCTGTTATCGATTGGCAGTGTGCAAGCTCTTGGATCAAACCCTAGGGTTCGCAGTCCGCAAAGATTATTGAAGTGTAGTAATTACACATTACTGGAATGAGGCTTGCTGAAGATTGTAATAACAGATCTACACACAACTTTCGGAAACTTTACTCCGTTGATATCATTTTTAAACAAACACCATAAATCAAAGAATACAATATGAGTGGCAGAGATTCTATTTCACAGCGTTTCTGATGTACTACACAAACATTCCGTGCATGGTGATCGTAAAAAAATTGGAAAATTATATCGCCTCTGCTTCCCTTCTTGTAGACTGGTGTGAACAGTCCTTTCTTCCTACACTGGACATTGTTTCATGTTCGATCGATCTAGAATGTAACTTATTTCAGTAAGAGAGACCTATCAGATGACATTTAAAGCAGTTTGTTCTGATCTGAAATCCATCCGTTCTTTACTGGTGGGTAAGCATAAGTGGAAACATTATAATTCGTCCATCTTACTCAGGGTAGTTCATGTATTTACCATTGGCATTGAACACATCTGAACTATGTTACCAACAACGTCGTATCTTACAAATGTCAAAGAAATCGATAAATGTATAAACAGATGTAGAAATAAAGAATACAATGAAACATTTTATTAGACTCCAGCCTACACTTGCCCACGAAACTGACTGTCCACTATTTGTTATTAGAAATGAGGAACACATGTTACGCTAATGGGAACATCGTAATTGCTGATATAAGCCAATAAATTAAAACTGTACACTGTATTTCTGTACTTAGAATGTAGTACTTCCAAGCGAGCAGAATTTTAGGGTAAATTTTAGGATAGCCTTTGTTTTTTTTTTCAATTTTACTTTAAATTTTGCCTGTTTCGTAAGATTCAAATAAAAGTTTATGATTGTCACCCGTGTACCTTTCCGCAGTAATGAATAACCTGAGGAAATAATTAAAGACCAACAAATGGGCGTGGTTCCGTGCAAGCTTTTGCCAATTATTATTTTTATCACACTTAGGAGTTGAATAGGAACTTAATATTCAGGAACTGGAATTTCAAAGCAAAGTACTAAATGAGGAGCCAATAACATTTTTTCACAAGTTATGTCACTTTCACCTAAGTCCCCATTGAAATGTCGTCATCTTACGCTTTTAGCTGTCAACTGTTTGTATTTTGATAGGGCAATTTTGGCTTATATGCCGTCAACAGCGTAATATTCTGTCGCATTATGGTAATGAAACATGTTAAAAATAACAACGTCCTTGTGGAGCTGTGCTACCGTAAACAGTAGCAGAGTCAAGGACCATTATAAGTGCCGCGAGTAACGTCATCTACAAAATGGTTTTATTTACATGCAAGTTGAAATACAGCTGTGACTACAGATTTTTTTAAATACAGCTGCGGTATGAACGCATGCAGTATATAGGGTGTATCATGATTAACAGTGGACAGGGACACGACTGAAAGTATACAATGATAGAGGTAGCAACTTCCTAGTAAATACGGGAGACAGTTGCGAATGCGTGCTTGCGAGCTGTTACTAACTTCAGCCTGAAATACTGAATTGATTTTCTAACAAAAGGTTCAAATGCTTCAAATGGCTCTGAGCACTATGGGACTTAACTGCTGTGGTCATCAGTCCCCTAGAACCCAGAACTACTTAAACCTAACTAACCTAAGGACACCACACACGTCCATGACCGAGGCAGGATCGAACCTGCTACCGTAGCGGTCGCGCGGTTCCAGACTGTAGCGCCTAGAACCGCTCGGCCATCTAACAAAAGGAGAGGAGGAAATGAAATGAAAGTTCACGAATTGAGAGGGTATGGGTATGTGACTTTTTTTCAGTGATTACAAGATCGAGTCAAATTCACAAAGAACGTGAGACAATGACAAAGATTTACAACATACTGCACACCATTTTACCTTTATACATGCACTAACTCGCTTGGCAAGGCTGTCATAAAACCGTTCCTCTCCTGAAGCCAGCTGAACCACAACTGTTATAACTATCCCTCGATATCCGAGATACTGGCAAAGGGACGGAGCTGACTGCGCTGGTCCCACACGTGTGCTATTGGGGACATATCTGGGAATATTGCTGGCCACTGGAGTACCTCTACATCACACAGATACTTCATAAACTATATGTGCGGACGAGAAGTGTCTCGTTGAAAGATGACAACAAGATAGAGTCGCGTGAGAAGTAACACTTGAGCACGTAGGATGTTCGTGCATGGGGGCTTAATTAAATATTTTTGAAAATAATTTTTATTTTTGGTAGCTGTAAGTCTGATTACGCTGTTTCGTAATCGGTTGGCCCTGACCAGTTTTTGTACGCAATCTGACTGCATAAAACAACAACAAAGAATGAAATGAAAATTTTCGTTAACGCAATTAATTAATTAAGTCACCAGTAACTATAAACCTACTAAACCAAAGCACAAGTATAACTGTTCTGTATGTGGAAGTATGACTCAACGTACACATCTGGCACGGTTCTTCTTCAATAAGACAAGAAATTTTAAATATCATTTATACTGAAGTAATTAAAAAATAGAAGTACTATAATTGCGTAAGGAAAGCAGAATTACACTCTAATACAAGAACACAAGCCAGATGCTTTGTTGACTGAACCTGTAATGCTGCATTATTTAAGACACTGAAATATTGAGAGAGAAAAGAAAATTTTTTTTTTACCTTCGTTTATATTGATGAAAAGCACTCTAAACATTACAATATATCTCCACACCGATTCGCTACTACCACATCTCAACAAGAACTCTCTACTGCCACATCTCGACAAGCACTCTTCACTACGACATCTCAGCACAGACTACCACGACTTCTCAACAAGCACTTTTCACTAGCACATCTCAACAAGCACTCTACTACGAGTTCTCCCCAAGCACTCACTACTACGAGTTCTCCCCAAGCACTGCCAGTGGAGGCGGCTGAATAATACTCTTTGGCGCAATCTCTGGCGCTGTGGCTCAGTGTAGCCACCTTTCATATGCCCCTCCTCCACGGGCCAGAATTTGATGGTATTTTTGCCAGCATTGGTGGTGAAAATACCACCAAATTCGTCCACAAAATACAGACAAAAATAAAAGATAATATTAATACCTAAATATCACATAATTAGTTAAAATTTTGGCTTTGCACTGACCTTTCAATAACCTAATATATAAAATACAGTAAGCAATACAACTTCTTTTCATACATGTGACTTTACATAATAGTTCACACAATACACAAAAAATCAGTTTATACAAATTTTCACATAAAATGCTTTCAATGATTAGTTCTAGCAGTAGCACCCAGCGATGGTCAACAGGTGCAAACACCAACAAGTGACATCATTTTAGTAAAAGCAGTTTCATCAGTGGCACTCAGCAATGTTGAACAGGTGCAGACACCAACAAGTGACTTCATTTCAGTAGAAGCAGTTCCATCTGTGGCACCCAGCAATGTTGAACAGGTGCAAACACCAACAAGTGACATTATGTCAGTAGAAGCAGTTCCATTAGTGGCACTCAGTAATGTTGAACAGGTGCAAACACCAACAAGTGACATCATTTCAGTAGAAGCAGTCCATCAGTGGCACCCAGTAGTGTCGAGCAGGTACACACAGCAACAAGTCACATTATTTCAGTAAAAAAAACAGTCCATCAGTGGCACCCAGTAATGTTGAGCAGGTACACACAGCAACAAGTGACATTATTTCAGTAGAAGCAGTTCATCAGTGGCACCCAGTAAAGTTGAGCAGGTACACACAGCAACAAGTCACATTATTTCAGTAAAAAAACAGTCCATCAGTGGCACCCAGTAATGTTGAGCAGGTACACACACCAACAAGTGACATCATTTCAGTATAAGCAGTTCCATTAGTGGCACCCGGTAATGTTGAACAGGTGCAGACACCAACAAGTGACATCACTCAGCAGAAACAGTTCCATTAGTGGCACTCAGCAATGTTGAGCAAGTACAGACACCAACAGGTGACATCTTTTCAGTAGAAGCAGTCCATCAGTGGCACCCAGCATTGTTGAACAGGTGCAGACACCAACAAGTGACATTATTTCAGTAGAAGCAATCCATCAGTGGCACCCAGCAATGTTGAACAAGTGCAGAAACCAACAAGTGACATTATTTCAGTACAAGCAGTCCATCAGTGGCACCCAGCAATGTTGAGCAGGTGCAGACTGCAACAAGTCACATTATTTCAGTAGAAGCAGTTCCATCTTTGGCACCCAACAAAGTTGAGTAGGTCCAGAGAGCAGTCCGTAATATTCACTATCACTGATCACACTGTTCATCAGAGTTTATAAGCAGAAATTAAACATGTCCTAGTGGCACCAATCATGTAGAAAAAGTACAAGTAACAGTCCATAATATTCACTATCACTGATCACACTGCTCATCAGAGTTTATAAGCAGAAATTAAACATGTCCTAGTGGCACCAATCATGTAGAAAAAGTACAAGTAACAGTCCAAAATATTCACTATCCTAATCACACAGTTCATCAACAGAAATTAATCATTTCTAAGTGGCACCCATTATGTTGAAAAAGTGCAGGTAACAGTCCATAATATTCACCATCACTAATCACACAGTTCATCAGCAGAAATTAAACATTTCTAAGTGTCACACATCACTGTTGAACAAGTGCAGGTAACAGTTCATAATATTCACTATCACTAATCAGACAGTTCAGGCATGAACAATAGTTTGAATGCACATACAAATGCTTTTACAATGCTCTTACACTAAACATAGAAATTCTAATAAACACACAAATGATATCAGATAATTGTCATATTAACTACTACAAATACTCAACTATCAGTAAACCTATAATATTTATGGGTATCAGTGCAAGCCACTACATACAAATACACTCCTGGAAATGGAAAAAAGAACACATTGACACCGGTGTGTCAGACCCACCATACTTGCTCTGGACACTGCGAGAGGGCTGTACAAGCAATGATCACACGCACAGCACAGCGGACACACCAGGAACCGCGGTGTTGGCCGTCGAATGGCGCTAGCTGCGCAGCATTTGTGCACCGCCGCCGTCAGTGTCAGCCAGTTTGCCGTGGCATACGGAGCTCCATCGCAGTCTTTAACACTGGTAGCATGCCGCGACAGCGTGGACGTGAACCGTATGTGCAGTTGACGGACTTTGAGCGAGGGCGTATAGTGGGCATGCGGGAGGCCGGGTGGACGTACCGCCGAATTGCTCAACACGTGGGGCGTGAGGTCTCCACAGTACATCGATGTTGTCGCCAGTGGTCGGCGGAAGGTGCACGTGCCCGTCGACCTGGGACCGGACCGCAGCAACGCACGGATGCACGCCAAGACCGTAGGATCCTACGTAGTGCCGTAGGGGACCGCACCGCCACTTCCCAGCAAATTAGGGACACTGTTGCTCCTGGGGTATCGGCGAGGACCATTCGCAATCATCTCCATGAAGCTGGGCTACGGTCCCGCACACCGTTAGGCCGTCTTCCGCTCACGCCCCAACATCGTGCAGCCCGCCTCCAGTGGTGTCGCAACAGGCGTGAATGGAGGGACGAATGGAGACGTGTCGTCTTCAGCGATGAGAGTCGCTTCTGCCTTGGTGCCAATGATGGTCGTATGCGTGTTTGGCGCCGTGCAGGTGAGCGCCACAATCAGGACTGCATACGACCGAGGCACACAGGGCCAACACCCGGCACCATGGTGTGGGGAGCGATCTCCTACACTGGCCGTACACCACTGGCGATGGTCGAGGGGACACTGAATAGTGCACGGTACATCCAAACCGTCATCGAACCCATCGTTCTACCATTCCTAGACCGGCAAGGGAACTTGCTGTTCCAACAGGACAATGCACGTCCGCATGTATCCCGTGCCACCCAACGTGCTCTAGAAGATGTAAGTCAACTACCTGGCCAGCAAGATCTCCGGATCTGTCCTCCATTGAGCATGTTTGGGACTGGATGAAGCGTCGTCTCACGCGGTCTGCACGTCCAGCACGAACGCTGGTCCAACTGAGGCGCCAGGTGGAAATGGCATGGCAAGCCGTTCCGCAGGACTACATCCAGCATCTCTACGATCGTCTCCATGGGAGAATAGCAGCCTGCATTGCTGCGAAAGGTGGATATACACTGTACTAGTGCCGACATTGTGCATGCTCTGTTGCCTGTGTCTGTGTGCCTGTGGTTCTGTCAGTGTGATCATGTGATGTATCTGACCCCAGGAATGTGTCAATAAAGTTTCCCCTTCCTGGGTCAATGAATTCACGGTGTTCTTATTTCAATTTTCAGGAGTGTAAAATAATATTTAGGAGATAGGTTGGGACTAATTATTTGGGATTAGGAAAGGAAAACACATGAAACACACTTACTCATCTTTCATACACATTAAGTACTACTGTGTAATTGAATAGTGTTAACTGTGTAAATGCAATTCTGTCAAAATTTGATGTACATCATGTGTATCAAGTAGTTGTGGCAGCAATGTATAACAGTCAATAATAGTTAAGTCAACGTCATAGTCATTATGTCAAGACCAATGTTTGCCAAGCCAGATCAAAATGTACGGTTGCTGAACAACTGTCAGTGAGCCAAGATATGCAATTACTTCCTCTCTCCAAAAAAAAGTATATACTGCTTAGTGATTTAACAAAGTGTGTGTATAGACTATCTTCCTTCTACTTGAGTGTTCTAGTCTGCTATCTTCATCCTCCTTGTTCCATATAGACCAACAAAAAAAAAGAATACACCTCTCTCTCTTTACCTCTTATACACCAAAACTCCAATAATCATCACATTATCTCAATACTTCAATAATACCTCTTACGTCGATACATATAAACCTTATCATTAATAGCATTTACCTCACCTCTTGTCCACCAAAACTCCAATAATCATCAACTTCACATAATCTCAATAATACCTCAATAATACCTCTTCAATACGTCGATACATATAAACCTTATTACTAATATCATTTCACTTCCATAACAACTCTTTCCTCTAGTCAGTCTCCTCGAACAAGTACAGATAAAATCCTAATGCAAACCTCACCATCCCATACAATCCGAAGACACATTGTCAACACACAACCTTTGTGTAATCCATCTGACCCAAATCTTCTACTCATTATGAATTATAAACAAAGAAATGCATACGTGACCTCTAACAGACTTTAGTTCGAATAACTCTCAGTAATTCAGTACGATTACGGAGTGTGAATGATCATAATATTTCACAGTGTGTACACCACTTCAAGAATCACGCAAACAGAAGCAAACATGTGGAGTATTTCTTGTGTCAAGTGTCACTTCCTATTTCAATTGCTCACGAAAAATGCAGTGTAATAACTGTCAATGGTCTAAACCTAGTTTTGGTATGTCATGTCGTTAGCTTCCTTCCTATTAGCATAAATTTATACAGCTTCCATAAAACCTCCAGCTCATGTGACTTCTCTGAAGTTTCTTGTACTAATGTCGTTCGTCGAATTATAGCAGTTCATTTTCTTATCTTAAAAATATAAGGCACTGAGCGTAAGCAAAACAAGCAATAGCGAGTAAATATGCCAGTAGAGAACAGAATGTCAACAAGTGGATGCAGCACAATTCCTACAACGAGGCTCTGCCAAGCGAACAATCTATAATTAATACAATAATGTGACCTAAACTCTATGTCTGTACACAGTATATCAGCATTTCTATATACCAAATTAAAGAGTAGTTATGAAAACAAAATAGAAATGTGTAAATATGCAATCCATAAGCAAGGCAGCAAATATGTTATCTAACATAATAAACAGGTCATTAGCATCATATCAGCATAAGCAAATAAATGTTCATATGTAATCTTAATAAGTAAACATGAAGGCGCAAGCAGATAAATCACAAAGTATAACTTACATACATAATCACAGTCAGCACAATTAATCAGGTTACAATTATAATTTAAATAAATAAGCACAGCAGGCACATAATAGAAAAATATGACATCAGTGAAAAAGCATTGCAGCCAAGCGATGCATAATATATACAAATAACAACCCTGTTCATTAATAAAACGTTGACAAAAATCAGCAAATGTACGCAAGCACGTCGCTTCACAAGTAAATTCATAGAACATGAAATTAGCACAAAGTATGAATCACGTAATTGCGAGCAGCAAATTACGTCTAAAGTGTGTACCTAAGTGGAAATATGTTACCTGAAAAATGAACTCAATTAATAGTTACCTTTTTTAGTTTATTAGTTTCTTCTTCGAAATTACATTCTTCCTGAAAATTTCTCGATAGCAAGTCGTCTTAACGTCGGACACGCACAGAATTTACCTGAAGTTCTTAAATATTTTATAGAACCGTATCCTGAAAAATACTGAATGTTAATAACATAATTCATCAAGTCACTATAGCTTTATACTGAATTTAGTCGGAGAACTTAGACTGTGTATTTGTTTATGGCTGTCAGTGCATTCGCACTGAGCGCTCGACCAGCTGTAGGTGCATGACGTAGGAAGCAATTGTTTGCGGTCAACGACTGCCTTGTGCGGCGCGCAGACTTGACTGTTCCTTTGAGTATGTGCCGCCGCCAAAACACAGTGCGGTATCTTTGTATTCTCTGCATGTTTACGTAAACTGTTGGTTTCTCGAAAGTATGTCATTCCACAAAAATTTTGACGTTTGATATATGATGTATTCCCTTAGAGCGTCGTGATTTAAGAGTTTCTACTTCGACAGTGTTATCATGAATAATTTTGCGAATTCTATATGGACCGTTATAAAGCAGAAAAAATTTGCGACACAAGCCCTTTCCTTTGTGAGACAAACGATGAGACTTAATTAACACCTTTTGGCCAACTGAAAAAGTTTTTAAACGACCAGGACACTTAGCTGATTTCTCTCTTCTAGCAGCCGCTGATGCAATATTTTGCAGAGCCAGGTTCACAACTTCAGAATGCCGCAGTTTCCGTGTAGGCGGAAAAGGAACGATTTCAGATATGCGATTTGTCGGTGCTTTGTTTTTTAATATCAATAGAGGCGGTAAAGAAGTTGAGTCATTAAGAAGTTCATTCAGAATGTTTTGAAAAATATGAAGATACTGATCCCAAGTTCTGTGATTCTGATGACAATAAAGACGACACAATTTATTGATTTCCTTCATCCATCTCTCTGAAGCGTTAGATTGAGGGTGAAAAAGTGAAATGAAAATTGGTTTAATTTTACGACGCCGTAGAGTACGAGCCCAATTTTAGAACGAAACTGTGATCCATTATCTGATATAACCTAATCAACATGACCCACTTCTTTAAGAAAATGTTTGATGAAAGCATTAGATACTGAACGAGCTGTTGCTTTGCGTAACGGTGTAAAACACACATATTTTGATGTCAACTCCACTGCTGCAAAAATGTACGCAAAACCATTAGTAGATCGAACCACTGGACCGAACAAATCAACTGCAGCCATCTCCTTTAATTTCGCTGGAATAATAGGAAACAACGGTGCTCTGTGAGAAATAGTTGGCGGCTTAGCCTTTTGACATAATTTGCATTTGGCAAGAACAGATCGAATATGTTTTTCCATATTACTGAAGTAACAATTTTCTCGTAACTTATGAAAGCATTTTCTGGGACCAAAGTGTGTATAACTGAAATGCGTATACCAAATCAGCTTATTAACCCACTCATCAGGAATACAAACTAACCAAACAGAGTTGTCGACCGATTTTAGTTTAAAAAGAATGTCATTGCGAACTAAATAATGCTGTCTAATCGCTACGCTTTCCTTTCTCCTCCACTTCTCCTTAATGTCCTTCCAGATTGGATCCTTATTTTGCTCCGTAGCGACGTCCTGGAGCGAAGACGAAATAAAGTTCTCAAACGCAACACCTTGAATATACATCAAACAATAATTGTTTTCCTTGCAGTCCTCTTCAGCACTTTGTTTCAAACCCATAGGTGCACATGATAAAGCATCGGCAGCAATATTTGAAGAACCCTGTATGTAAACAATACTAAAGTCAAATTCCTGTAGATACAACGCCCATCGTGACAATCTGCCATGAGTTAATTTTGTCGACATAAGAAATTCCAGAGCTCGATGATCGGTGTAAACCTTAGTATGTCTGCCAAACAAAAATGTGCGAAATTTTGTGAAAGCCCATACAACAGCCAAAGCTTCAAGTTCCGTAATCGAATAATTCTTTTCTGATTTAGAGAGAACACGACTTCCAAATGCAATAGTCTTCTGTACTACAACGCCGTTTTCTTCTATCTCTTGAAATAAATGTGCACCTAGGCCTTTGTATGATGAGTCCGTCGCCAAACAAAAATCTTTAGATAAATCCGGATGTGAAAGAAGTGGAGCAGCAACTAAAGCATCACGGAGTTGTTCAAATTCTGACTGAGCTTCCTCATCCCAACACCAATTAGAATTCTTTGTGGATAGTTCACATAAACGAGGTGTGTCCAAATTGTCCAATCTAACAAAGCGTCTAAGAAAATTACAGACACCAAGGAAACTACGAACATCACGTTTTGTGGTAGGAACAGCATAATTACGAATAGCATCTAGTTTCTCTGGATCAGGAAGAATACCTTCTGTAGAAATAATGTGACCGAGAAAGAGAACGACCAAATTCAGATTCTTCTAAGTTCACTGTAATGCTAACTCTTGCAAAAATACGTAATAATGAATCAAAATTTTGTTGTGCTCACTCCAAGAATGTTTAGCAATAAGAATGTCGTCAACATATGAAGTAATATTGTCACGAAGATAAACAGGTAGAATTTCATTTAAGCTACGAATGAATGCTGCAAAAAATATAGTAAGTCCAAACGGTAATTTCCGAAATCTCTTTTGGGTAAATTAGTCATATCCGGTTATTGTTTATCTACTGTCTAGATAGATTGATAGTCGAAGAGTTGGTTTGACAGATGCAAAGAATAGTAAAAGAGTAGGCAGCGGTGCAGAAAACTAAAAGGGAAATAGCACCACTACAGCTCGGGGCCCTATGCACGCTACAGCACATATTCACTTAGAGTAGTGAATCCCCTGAGGACATTAATAGCCGCACATAATTTCCAGTTTGTGACTTAGTGGCAAATTTGGCGGAAGTGCGTACGAAAATTGACCTGACCATTAACATGGATGTATGTCATTCTTAGAATTACGAAAGATCTTAAATTTCCGAACAGTCAAAAAGTGTTTATAGTCAAAGTTTTCTCCTCGTGGCGACAGAGACCTACCGCGTCTGTCCCAGTCCGAATGTCGATTATTGTCAAGTTCGCGCGCCTGGCGCTCTCTTGTTGCATCCCGTACATGAAACAAATTACTTTCTTCAAACCCTTCTGCTACCTGTGATTCTAAATTTCTTCTGTTATCTTTTCCTACGATTTCGCCTTCAATTTGTTTGACTTGCTTTCGTAATGCCTCAACTTCCCTTTTAACGCGTTCATTAAATTTTCCCTGATTTTCAACATGCTTATTTATGTTCTGGTATTCTTCAGTTTCCGCAAATGGTAATGGAGCTGTATCATCCGAATCTCTGTCCCCATTTAAACTAAGACTTGTCAATTTATCTGAAATCTCCTCATCTCTTTCCAATAAGTTTACGCCTTCTGTAAGTGTCGCAACTCGGGTTTCGGTATTGTCACATTTAGTAGTTGACTGTTCACACTGTTGCGTTAAGTCATTTGGTACGGATTCCTCGATTCTTTCAAATATTTCTTCCTTATCGTGTGCACGTTGTAAATTTAACTCTGAAAATTTTTGTACTATCACGCGATCTTTTTCTTCCTGTTTTCTGTCCTGTTCCTCTTGTCTAATTTCTGTTAAAATTAAACTATTATTGTCAGCATTCAAAATCGGCTGTACTTTTTCTCTACTTTCTTTCTTTGATTCATCTTTCATGTTTTTGAAACACGTCCCTATTCGTGAGTCTAACCGTGTTGTCATTGCTTTCATCTCAGTTCTAATTGTTCCTAACTCTGTTTTAATTGTTCCTATTTCTGTTTTAAATTCAGATCGTAACTGTGATCCCATTGTTTTTAATTCAGATCCCACTGTTTTTAATTCAGATTCCAACTGTGATCCGAAATATAATATTGCACTCATTAACTGCTCCATTTCTTCTGTCGTTAACCACGTAATCTGAGAATTTTTCGATTGTGAAAAATTTTGAACTGTTTCCGGACTATTTTCCCGATTTATTACATTGTTTTCCACTTCATGATCCATCATACTGTTTTCCTCTGTTGGCGAGTTCGCCATGTTAACAATTTCGTCATTCTCACTATCCATCATTTTTGCCTTTTTCATCGATCGCGTAATCATTTACAAAATATAAAAAACTCGTCACTATATGAAAATTGCACACAATGACACTTTATCTCCAACAATACCATTCACGCGAAATGTTTCCCTCAAACACAATTAATCGAACAATTGAAATAATTGCCCTAAATTGCCAAACGCGTATAGAAGACAATAAAATTAAATTCTGAAATACCATTAGAAGAATGCCAATTACCAAATCTACACATGCAATATAGACTACAATTACTAAACTACAAATTACTACAGCAATACTACTGTCTACTATTTTTACAATCAGAAGAATTCCAAGGAACAATCTTGGCAGGGTCGCCACGTGCATGGGGGCTTAATTAAATATTTTTGAAAATATTTTTTTATTTTTGGTAGCTGTAAGTCCGATTACGCTGTTTCATAATCGGTTGGCCCTGACTAGTTTTTGTACGCAATCTGATTGCATAAAACAACAACAAAGAATGAAATGAAAATTTTCGTTAATGCAATTAATTAATTAAGTCCCCAGCAACTATAAAACCTACTAAACCAAAGCACAAGTATAACTGTTCTGTGTGTGGAAGTATGACTCAACGTACACATCTGGCACGGTTCTTCTTCAATAAGACAAGAAATTTTAAATATCATTTATACTGAAGTAATTAAAAAATAGAAGTACTATAATTGCGTAAGGAAAGCAGAATTACACTCTAATACAAGAACACAAGCCAGATGCTTTGTTGACTGAACCTGTAATGCTGCATTATTTAAGACACTGAAATAATGAGAGAGAAAAGAAATTTTTTTTTACCTTCGTTTATATTGATGAAAAGCACTCTAAACATTACAATATATCTCCACACCGATTCGCTACTACCACATCTCAACAAGAACTCTCTACTGTCACATCTCGACAAGCACTCTTCACTACGACATCTCAGCACAGACTACCACGAGTTCTCAACAAGCACTTTTCACTAGCACATCTCAACAAGCACTCTACTACGAGTTCTCCCCAAGCACTCACTACTACGAGTTCTCCCCAAGCACTGCCAGTGGAGGCGGCTGAATAATACTCTTTGGCGCAATCTCTGGCGCTGTGGCTCAGTGTAGCCACCTTTCACACTGCGCCCTCAGAGTTCCAGCAATCGCTACCAGGCGTGACCAACGTCATACCAGATGGTTCTCCACACCGTGACGTCAGGCGTAAAATTGCTGTGTCTCACCAAAGCGCTGGAAGAGTAGAACCTCTCCCTAAGTCGCCGACGATTGTCATCCGTGGTAGCGCAGGAATGCGATACATCACGAAACACAACTCGATTCCATTCATCAGCAGTCCGAGCTCCCCGGTCACGGCATAACTCAAAACTCAGCCGTTTATATTGCGGTGTTAACTGCAGCTTAAGCGTAGGACGGTAAATCTCTAGTCCGACTGCTGCCAGTCTCCGACCAGGGGCACGGGATGACACACACTGAGGCGATGAGTCCATTACTTCTTCTCTGATCACAACCCCTGATATCAAGAGGTTGGGATGTGTTTGGCTCACAAAAGGGTTGGCCTCCGTTGTGGTGGTCAGAAGTGGTAGATCGAAATCTTGACGACGACCACGGCTGCCTTCACGTGTCCGTACAGTCCGACATCGGGCCACTGTCGCATTCGAATATCCGACAAGTGTAGATACTGCATGATTAAAATTGCTGTCCAAATAGAGATACACAATGAGTCCCTTATCCTTGGTAACGTTATCTCAAACGAGTAAGCAGCACAGTGATAAATTAACATCTGTTGCTGTTCACATCCCCTGTGTACCCTACCAAACTTGGTAACAACATTAATGTACTCTACTGGCCGTTGTACCTGTCATAGAGATATGCAACACTAATCGTTCGCATTCCCGCGATCAACGGGTAAATCCGCTCGAGTTGTACTTGACTAATTCTTTATTTTGGTAAACTCGTACAGGATCCGGATCTCAAAATGTAATTTCCTTCTTCAGGTGGTTGAATTCGACTTTCTTGTACGCAGTCAGGCGCCTGAAGATGGAACTTTAGTTGATGATCTATGGTTAGTCCGACCGCCCGGTTAGCCGAGCGGTCTAACGCACGGCTTTCCGGAGCGGGAAGGAGCGCCTTGTCCCCGGCACGAATCCGCCCGGCTGACTTGTGTCGAGGTCCGTTGAGCCGGCCAGTCTGTGGATGGCTTTTACGCGGTTTTCCATCTGCCTCGGCGCATGCGGGCCGGTTCCCCTTATTCCGCCTCAGCTACACAATGTCGGCGATTGCTGCGCAAACACGTTCTCCACGTACGCGTACACCACTACGCATAACGTAGGGGCTACACTTGTCTGGTATGAGACGTTCCCTGGGGGGTCGACCGGGGACCAAATCGTACACTAGCCCTGGGTTCGGTGGGGGATGGCGGAAGGGTGAAGTGGACTGCGATAAAAAAAAAAAAAAAAAAAAAAAAAGTGGCTCCGAGCGCTATGGGACTCAACTTCTGAGGTCATTAGTCCCCTAGAACTTAGAACTAGTTAAACCTAACTAACCTAAGGACATCACACACATCCATGCCCGAGGCAGGATTCGAGCCTGCGACCGTAGCGGTCTCGTGGTTCCAGACTGCAGGGCCTAGAACCGCACGGCCACTTCGGCCGGCACTGCGATAGTCGTCGTGGGTTTGTGGACCACTGCGGCTGCGGCGGTGACGGAGCCTCTCCGTCGTTTCTAGGTCCCCGGTTAACATACAACATGGTTAGTCCTATTCGTATAATTATTTTCAGTCCGTGATCTTACTTGATCTTAACCGTTGTTTAGCGGAATTTTCTGTTGAAAGACACTAATAATTTTCGGCCCCTTTGTTCCAACCATGATCGCATCTGACACACTTTTACCCACGTTTGGATCAGGGCTATTAGCATAAATACATAAATTATCTGTAAATCTGTGAAGGCAACAGCTTCCTGTAAGTCACTTCCTGTACGTCAATTGCATACAACGAACACCAGGTGAGACAATCAGAGCCCCTGAAGCAAACCAATGCTAAAAACCGGAGACTTGGGTCTTCGAAGTGCCCTCGATCTTAAGCTGCTGGTTACGGAGGATGTGTAGTAAGTTGTGGGCATATCGTTCGCAAATTACTTACTTATTGGAGTGAGAAGAGATACATTATCACAGGTATCCCTTATGTCGGTATACTAGGATACCATTAAGTTGTTATCACCGCTGAAACACCGTTGAACATAAGTTGTTAGTTGAAATAAATGGTCAGCTGTTCCTATACCATGTCCGTTGCCAAACCGATCTTTGTTTTCAGCCCACCAGTCTAACCTACATTTTGTAATATGCTCATATTGTTTATGAGGAAAATAGAAAAAAACTGACTCGAGTTAAGGGTTTGATTTATTCGACTTCTTGACAGGCACTATCTTCAGTAGAAGGATGTTCTCCAGTAAATGCATACTTTGTTATGAGTGTTAATTACTCTGCCTTATATTCTAATGTACTTTAATGGTCTTGGCACTGCTTAACGCCCAAGTCTTCTCCATCCCTGGCATGATATATCATCTTCCGCGATCGATCGGGATATGGTATAAACTTCGTTCTGTGACATTTTCTTGCGTTAATGCCAAAAAACATATCATCAAACAACGCAAATTCACTGACTGAAAAGTGCATTATGGGCGTTTGCACCATCGTCCACCTAACTGATAACTTCAAATTTACTAGCCCTGCAGAAACGGGGATATATTGTAGAGGTCTTTAGGACAGGGTCGTGTTGATTCTGATTCTTATTTATGGAATTCAGCTGCCACATCCGTTTTCCCAAGTAACTGAGATTCGTATTAATGATTCCCAAGTCTGGAGAAGTAAAGCAAAGGAAAGACTAAACATAGAAAGACTCAAAGAGGTAGGAAAGGCATCAGAGTTGGAGAACAGATTTATGGAAAAATGACAAAGAGGTAGTGTTGATGAAGGTGTTAATGGCAAGTGGATTAAAATGAGGGAAGGACTCATGGACTCTGCCAAGGAACTATTAGGAATTAGAGTATCCCAAAGCACCAGGAAAGAATGGATAACAGAAAACATGTTGAAAAAGATGGAAGAGCGCAGAAAGTGGAAAAGTGTAGAAACTGAAGAAGGCAAAAAGAGGTACAGGAAACTGAATAATGAATTAAGAAGAGAAACTGAAGAAGCAAGGGAAAAATGGATGAAACAGAAATGTGACGAAACAGAGAAAATGGAGAGAGAGGGAAAGTATGAAATGATGAGCAGACTGGCTAGTGAGATAGTTTTTGAACGTAAAAGAAAGAGGAATAACATGGAAATAGAAAGAGCGGATGGTACTCTAGCAGAAGAACCACAGGACGTTTTGAACAGATGGCAAGAATATATTGAATGTCTGTATAAGGGGGATAAAATGCAAAGCGAAATTAAGGTTGAAGAAGAGCAATATGTGCCGGAAGATGGAAAGGGATTTACCATCTTGGAAGCAGAAGTAGAAAAGGCGCTGAAGGAGATGAAGAATAGGAAGGCATGTGGAAGAGATGATTTGCCAGCAGAACTGTTGAAGAGTCTGGGAAACAAGGCAAGAAAAGAAATAGTCTACCTCTGTAACGAGATAAATGACAAAGGGGAATGGCCTGATGACTTCGCTGCAACAGTTATGATACCAGTAGAGAAAAAGAGAAATACTAAGAAATGTGAAGAGCACCGGACCATCAGTCTAATTTCTCATGCAGCTAAAATCTTGCTGGGAGTGTTGAACAGAAGGTTATATGGCAAGCTAGATAGAGGGATTGCAGAGGAGCAGTTCGGATTTAGAAAAGGAAAAGGAACAAGAGATGCTATTGGCCTGCTAAGAACTATAGGGGAAAGATACATGGAAAACGGTAGAGAAATCTTTGCTGTCTTTATAGATTTAGAAAAGGCTTTTGACAGAGTTCAGTGGAACAAGCTGATGGATATCTTGAAGAGGAAAGGAGTAGATTGGAAAGACAGGCGACTGATACAGAATCTATATTTACACCAGAAAGTAAGGATAAGGATTGGAAATGAAATGTCAGAAGGAAGCAGCATTGGACGAGGTGTTAGACAAGGGTGTTGCCCTTCCCCACTGTCGTTTAACGTATACCTTGAAGAGATTATTGCGAAAAGTTTGGATGGAAAAGAGGAATATGTATTGGTAGAAAGAGAATAGAATGTATAAGATTTGCTGATGACATGGTATTAGTGGCAGAAAGTGAGCGGACAGTGAATAACATGCTCAAAGATCTGAATGAAGCTTGTGTGGAATATGGGATGCAAATAAACACAGCAAAAACAAAGTGTATGGTCATCAGTACAAGACGCAGACTGTCCAATATTAAAAAAGGACAATCTACCATAAGCCAAGTAAGTCAATTTAAATATCTCGGAAGCACAATAACTGAAGACTTGAGACGTCACCAGGAGGTGAAAACTCGAATTACCATAGCAAAGGAGGCATTCAACAGAAAGAGGAGACTCTTATGTGGCAAATTAGATAAAGGACTAAGGAAAAGGCTTGGCAAATGTCTTGTCTGGAGTGTGGCACTATATGGGGCAGAAACATGGACACTAAGACGAGAGGATGAAAAAAGGTTAGTAGCATTTGAGATGTGGATTTGGAGGAGACTGGAGAGAATAAGCTGGATGGAAAGAGTGAGTAATGAAAGAGTATTGGAAAGGGTTGGTGAGAGAAGATGTCTGCTGAAGGTTGTAAGAGAAAGGAAAAAGAACTGGTTGGGACATTCATTGAGAAGGGAGTGCTTGCTAGTAGATGCTTTGGAAGGATTGGTTTGTGCGAGAAGACTGAGAGGAAGAATGAGGTACAAGGTGATAGACGACATAAATGGAAGAGGAAATTATGCAGACCTGAACAGGATGGCAGAAGACCGGACAGCCTGGAGAACTACCCTGTGAAAACCTGCCTTTAGGCAGAACACTGATGATGATGATGATGATGAAGTTCTACATCATGATTTAGTACCTAAATAGTGAGTGACCGCGCGTTTGGCCGCCATTAGTCTTATTGAAGGATAGGACTATGTCGGAAAGAGCTATTGGGATCTTTTAACTGTCATGTCATGTCCAAATTTGCTGCTACGGTTTCCATTCGGCTTCATTGAATTGTCCTTCCGTTAAAACTAGTAAGGCTAAGCAAAACCTCGTATCTGACTTGCCTCCGTCTCCTCGAGCATTTGAAGGATTGCGTACACTCTTGTTCCTCCACGCTGTCGAGATATGCTGGTAATTGTGAGACCCCTAGTTTCGTAGTATAGCAATCTGATATTTGGATTCCAACGATCATAATTAGTCACGAACGCTGTTGAGTATTCGTTCGGAACCTCTATGGCCTGATTCTACTCCTTCATCTCAGAAGCATTTGGATGGTTAAAGATTCAGTGCGCACTGCACCTTAGCTTTCATCGCGAAATTCCTGGAGGCAGGTTCTTAAGGCAAGTCGGTTTTCCACAGTAACAATATTTCTGTCAATGTAATTGTCTTCTGAAAGGCCTTTTATATAGTAATACCACAACAACTCTATTAACTTACTGCTGGTCTTGGTCTATACATGGGCTGTTATTAACGTGCTGCTAATCTTGGTCTATACAGGGGCCGTCTTCCAACGCTGGTCAAGAACAGCATTTGCTTTCTCATGCATTACAAACTGTTGCTTTAATATTAAGTTAAATAGACAAGCATCAGGTGTTGTTATGGCATGTTACTAATACACTTCATACGTAACTTATCTTTGATGTCTCTTCTGTGTCAATGCATAACTAGTCATTTGAATTTCTGGTTTATTGAAAATATAGGCGCTTGTTTACCAGTTGCAAGGACTTATCCACTGCAGCTTTGATGTTTCCGTTAGACGTATAACCTTTTCTTTTGTATAAATTACCTGGTAATTTTTTCCACCCTTTCACGGCGTTGATTCTGAGTGCATTTCTTCGAACTGGAACCACAATGACTCCCACGCTAACAGCTTGCGGTTTCGCTCTGTCCTTCAGACGTTTTATAGGTCATTTCAGAACATTACGTTCACTGGACCGTATGAAGATTTTCTGCGCCAGTGGACCCTTTCTATGCTCGGCCATTGTTATAAAAAACTGTCTCCAGAGTGAGTCCTCCAACCTGCCATGAATACTGAATTCTCAGCTACAAAAGATGCGCTCCCGGCGGCTACGATGCTTTCAGACAATTTAAGATAAGAATGTACATAGCGAAATCTCGTTAGGTGGGTATGCTTCGCCGTAAACGGTTTTAGTAGAGAAAGATTTATCAAAAACAGCACTGACTCGCAGTAGGAAAAGTTTAAGTACACTAGTTAATTGAATGGACAGTTGTACCTCCCACATGGTAACTTCCTTTTCCAATTATTCTTGTAATTACGTGGAATCAGTGCTTCAGCAACTTCACTGCACCTTTTAAAGCAGTGTTCTCCTTTACTGAATTATTCATACAGGTATGCAAAGTGTAAGTACAGCATATTCAGTAATTTTAGTGAACAAAAAGTTAAATCGTGTCAAATTACGAAACGCTCGTGTGTATGGTGCATGAAAGATCCGTTGTAAGGTGAGGGGACGGCCTTCCTAACTGTGTTTTTCTTACACGAATGTACCGTTAATTATACTGCTCTACACATATTCATCATGTATGGTTCCACGGCAATGATTGCGCCCCATAACAGTGATGCAAGTCAGGAGAGAAAGAAAGCCAGCATTGGTCGGAATGTCATCTGCCTTTATTTCATTGCATCGCGGATCTAGATTTCAACTAAGTGTGCAGCTACCGTCAGTGCTTTAAATACAAATAATATAAGAATCAGACGTAGAAACAGTGCATTGGTCAAACCCCATGTCACAGTTGTACACAATTACAGTTCCACAATCACATACCTTTATAATTAGTCATGTAGACTGAACGTAATTATAAGGCCACATCTTCCAATCTAACTTCGACATGTACAAACATTAGCCTAACTGAGACCGCTGTTTACAGATCCATTTAGCTAACCTCCTTTTACATCGTACTGCATAGCCAACGTCGTCTACTTATTGGCTATATGCAAATGAATAGTTCCAGCTAAAAACATTTTATACCTAAAAACACAGGGAATCCCGACAGGATTTATAATAAGGGACAATTTTTTCTGCAGGCACACAAATCAAAAAATCATTATGACAAGAGTTGCGTTACGTAGTATTGGGGAGTTAACGCCCACTACTTTTATTGTCCATATGTGAAGGAATTGGTTAAACTAATATATATAGCGAATTCAGTTATTAATTATAATAAATTTCGCCTGGAGGAAGACGAGCCGGTGGAGAAGACAGAAGAATAGTCTCGAACAGAGCAGTGTACTTGCCCTGGTGCTTTTTAACATTTTTATTTTTGACCAGCCTCTCCCATAGTACACTCAAAGTTTTATATTTACTGACAATCGCTGCCAAACGAGATAACTCCGAGGTCGTGGAGATCAGTCACCTCACACACTATCATGCCAACACTGAAATGTGTGTGTGTTCCCCCTGCAGAACAGAAAGGCTACAAGGACCTTGCTATTGACTTGGGAGGGCACTCCATTGGGAAACTGTGCGAAACCGTCGTATCTGAGTGGCACGTTGGATAGAAGGTACGAACATGAAACAGAAAATTGCAACGGAAACAACATAAACAACAGATTAGCAGAAATTAAAAGGGGTGTGCAGCCTTCGGTAGTAAGAACTACAGGCCTCGCATTATTGAGGGTGTCCCACATAAAACTGGTATGCTTCACATTCGAGATTCAAGTAACACTGAACTAACTAAAGAAGAATAAATAATAGTAACGTTAAATAGATGGTAGAAGTAGTGGAAATGGGCAACCGGGCATCGCTCACTTCGTGTGGTATTGTTAACAACAACACACTGTAATTCTGCTGGCGTGATGTTGTTAATTTCCATACTAACGTTCCGTTTAAGAACGTCTTTTGTGCGAGGATTATCAGCATAGACTTTATTTTTTAGTGTGCTCCATAAATAAAAATCTTACAAGGTAAATGCGGGGACCTTGGGGGACCAGAGGCTTCCACTGACATGTCTGTCTTCAGGGTACACGTTGGTGATATGGACCATAATTTGGTTGGATGTTTGAGCGGTTGCTCCATCTTGTACAGCATACAGCTTCTCTGCATCTGTTAATTGTGCGTAGAAAGAGTCAAAGACCTCTAGATATCAGGCCCTATTTAGGGTGTAACTGAAAAATAAGGGGCCAATTACGCGCATGCTAGACAACGCTCGCGAAACACATATCCTCTCTGAGTGGAGAGTTCTTCATGCAGCGACCAGTATCTGCAGTTTTGTGGTTTACATAGCTTCAGAAATGAAACCAGGCCTTATCTGACAACATGAAGTAAAGAAAGGGGTGCAAGTAGCCTTACCAATTGATGTTGACAGTCAGTTACAATACTGATCCCCGAATTTCATATCTTTACTGAAAGCCTGTCTTGTGAATGTGGCGCAAGAGTTGAAATTCGGGGATGACACGATGTACGAGATACACCAACCTGTTGCGATAACCTCCTTACCGACTTGAGGGGGATTCTCGTAATGTCTATGAGAAATCTCTCTATAGTTTCAGGGGTCCTCACTGTCGGCCGCCTATTCCCCCGCACATTCTGAACGGATCCTACTGCCCTCCATTTCTTGCACAGGTCTTGAATAGTACTGGTCGTAGAAAGTTTCCTTCCAGGATTCTTCGCTCGAAACATTTCTTTACATTTCTTGTTGGAAGCTGACTTTATGTAACACAACACAATGTCAATTCGCTGTTCTGATGTAAACTGCCCCATTTCTGTAACAACTCAAAAATATGACCTTCTCACAACTGACGCAGGAACACAGAGAAGCACTCAACTTTCCCATAAAATGGAATGCATCGAAATTTCGAGACAATGTTGCCAAGCACTTCGACTAGAGATAATTAATCGGAACGTGAGGCTTACCGGTTTTATGTGGGACACCCTGCACTATTGAGCAGCAGAGTTTGCGTGCCTCATATGGAGTAGGTTGTGTAGTGCTAAGCAAGTCCACATACCTCTCACGGAACCGTGCCGTATCATGACATGTTGCCAGGAAGGACCTAGACATAAGCTGTACTGTTTATCTGGTACTGCACCACTTGTCATCACACTGGAAGTGTTGGTCAGAAAGGGGGAAACAGACGCGTTAACCTCGGCGATAAATCCGCTATACTGCCTCCTGAACGCCCACCAACGGCTGAAATCTAGGAAAAGCTTTCTTTATATCTCAAAGAGCGTCACAGTTAGAACACAAAGCACAAGACAGCACGTAGGAAGAAAGGATCTCGCACCTCGAAGACAGACCAATAGTCACAGAAGAAATCCCTCCGAGTCGCACCGAGGAGGAGTAAAACACCCAGAAGTCTCTCAACAGTCTGAGCTCTGAAGCTGCAGACATGTGGGGGTGGGGGCTGTTGGACGACAAGGCTCCGTATGACTTGGGCACCTGCACCTGCGGACTACTTCCCACCCATTGCTGCGCGATCTGTGTCCAGACACCTGCTCTATGGAGGATCTACACAAGGCTAGCCTATACGCACTGCATTATGTTCAAGACAATATAATCTAAAACACTAATATGCGAGGTGTCCAAGAAGTACATTTATAAATTTTGGGAATAGTTTCCTTACACAAAAACAAGAAATAATTCCTGGTAAACATGGGCTCTAAGATGCATACTTTAAGAGCTATCGACACTTGTTCAGTAGAAGAGAGAAGTTTCACAATATCGAAGATGAAAAAGTGCTTGTAGCTCTTAATGTATGAATTTTATAGCCTACGTTTTCTGGACTTTTTTTCGATGCAAGGAATGTGTCCCCAAAGACTGTATAAAGTATTTTTCTAACACGTTGTATAATAAGGTGTAAAACAACTACATATGCATGTTTGTAGGTTAGATGAAATTAAACATTTCTGTATTTGACAGAAATGTCATAGGCGCACCGTTTCGCCTCTATGGATCCTAGAGGGTTTTCAAGCTGTACTTCCCTTAGGCCAACGTTTACAGTTTCTTCGACTACTTCGTATGCAACACGTTGGCAGAGTGCAACACTATTACGTCTTACTGCTAAGAAGGGAAAGTTTTCATTACTACTAGCAGTGTCCACGTCGCTAAGTGAACAATTACATTATTGTTGTTTATATTTCACTTACATGAAAGTTTTTTTGCACTTGCTGGCTGATTACGCTACAGTGGAGCTAACTAACATGCATCTCATTTATGGCTAGGCACGTTGCAACAGTAAGGCTGCAAGGCGCTTGTATGCAGATTTCCGGAGAGGAAGTTAATAAATCACGTAATATTTCAAAGATTTGGTGGCTGTCTTCATGAAATAGGATCCTTCATACCAGACGGATGGGAAGCTAGTAGATCCGGCAGTCCAGGAACTGTTCGTTTGGAGGGAGCTGTGTTATAGCGAACTGACGTCAACACCAGCACTAGCGTACGATCCATAGCCGAGGAACAAAATACCTGCGACATCAATGCATGGAGCATTTTGCATGCGTCCATTGAAGTACCAAGAGGAACAAAACTTACCGCCTAACCTACATAGAGGACTAACTGAAAGAGACTTCTGAAAAAGATACTAAAACCACATAAAAGCTCAACATACAAACTATTACGCTAAATCAGCACTAACCACCCACATTAAGGACACTGGTCACCCATTACACGATAGCGCGAATGATATTAATGCATTACATACATACATTATTGATACAATGCAGAATAGAAGGATTACATTTTTCGGCCCCATATCTCGCCTACCAAATACTATAATCCTGAAGCTACTTTTTGACTACTTCTGGAACAGTAAAACCAAAAACATCTGGTTTAAAGAAGTACAAAGTGATCTAGATGAACTGAAATCACCACACACCAAATTCAACAAAGAGAATAGAAACTGCTTCAGAAAACAAATACACACGGCTGACATTCACACAATCAGAACGGAAGAAGTATGTCATGTCTGCAGAAGAACGAGTAGCCAGATCACAGCGAATGGAGAAATTTTGGGAAACGAAGAAATTGCTGACTGCTAAGACCTAAACTGAATTATCGTAGACTCTGTTGTATTATGTTTGATTTTAGTGCTCCAATGTGGGCGTAAGCTATGTAAATAAATAAATAATTAATTACATACAATTGAGAAGGGACACACAATGGACTTGTATGAAGAACTAGCTATTTTCATTTATTGTAGATGTTGTGTGATATATGACAACAAGTTGCTAAATGATAAGCCAGAAACTAACTATAAATTTCTTCAAAAATTGTTCAGTGTGCAAATATTATTTTAACATAGAAAATAATAAAGAACTACCAAATACAGTAAAATAAATGTGCCTCTATAAAACGTTTTTATTTCCATTGTTTGCACTATCTTATCAACTGAAATTTATCTCAGCGATTTAGAGTAAACATTCGAATGTAGAAGTGTCAGCTGATGTTGTGTTTTTTACCGTGCTCTATGCGCCAGACAAATAAATTTCCGGAATAAAATATAAGTAAAGACATCAATGAAAGATTTTAGTATACAACTCCTGCACTGAAATAGCGTTAAATTTCTATGCGTAGTCTCACTGGTACACCCAGAAAATAATCCTCAACACACTTCAGATTAATGTACACGTAAATGTGATGCCTTTGACGATTACAGCATGCAACCAAAACACGTTGTGCCACTAAATATTATTTAAAAATCGCTGAAGCAGTAAAAATTATTTAAAAAATAATAATCACTACTATTTATCACTTTTAATCTAAGAATGGTCTAAAATCGTAATATTGACACTGTCCTTTAACTTCACAAAGTAATTGTTATTGTGCATCTATGCTGATACACCCACAGATATCCGCATCAGCGCAGTCTTATAACCACAATTTCAATATTAGTGCTCATAAGCTCTTCCCAGAGCATCGATTTCCATAGTTACGAACCAGAAAAACACATATCGAAGCCCTGACGTATCATAGTAAGATATTTCTACTGTAATGAAAGAAATTTGTACTATCGTTACTAAAGCATGTGTGTCCTTACTCTAGTAGCTATTTTTCCTTTCCTCAGGATGAGGGAATTCACGAACAACATGGAAGGCAGCCTGTCAGCGCGACACCAGGAGTCCGTGCTCAAGTGGAACGTCCGGGTGCTGACGTCAGGCGGGTTGTGGCCAGCGGGTCCTCCACGGCTGTTCGCAGTATTCACCTCCTTCGTCTTCGTTGTCAAGTGGACGCACGTTCTGATGGCAGTGCGAACACTCTACTTGTCGTGGGGCGACCTCAACGAGATCACGCTGACACTCTTGTCCATGATCACCATGCTGGGCGGTGCTATCAAGATGACCCTCTTCTTGAAGAACAGGAGCGTCTACTACCAGCTGGTGCAGAGACTCGACGACGTGGTCCGTTACCACGAGCAGTACTACGTGGGGAACGAAACGATGATGTCTACTTTTCAGATGGCGAGAAAGAAGGCCTTGCGTCTCACGTTCATAACCCTTGGATACTTGAACGTGCTTGGTCCTCTGTGGTTTGTTATGCCCCTCCTCGAAGACACGTCTGAGAAGCACCTGCCGTTCATACCCATGCACGGACTCAACTTCACCTCGATACCACTGTACGAGCTATCGTACGTGACTCAGTGCACCGCCACCTTCTTCTGGCACCTTGTCAGCGTCGGTCTCGACATGTTCTACGCCAGCCTCATGATACACGTCACAGCCCAGCTCACCATTCTGAACGTGCGCTTCACCAACCTCCATCTGGAAACGGATCACTTAAGCTGCCGATCTAATCTAAGGCCTATTACAGCACCGTTCGACAACAGTGTGCTGACGGAAGCCCACAGTAGAATGTACAGAGAGCTATGCGATCTCGTCAGATCCCACCAAAAAATTATCGAGTGTGTACCGTAGTTCAGACGCGTGATATTTTTGAGAAAAATTTTGCTTTTCTTGTAAAAAAAAATACTGAAATTTTCTTTTTACAGATTCACAACTTACCTTGAGGATGTTATGAATTCGACAGTGCTGGTTCAGTTTCTTTCCAGCGTCCTCGTAGCTTGTGTAACGCTGTTTCAAGCTACTATTGTAAGTTTCGCAATACTAACAAACTACTAATCGTTTCGCTGTTATATATATTTCACGCTTATAGTAAATCACTATTTATATGCATTGTACTGGACTGTCAACTTTGCAGTTAGGCATTCCCATTAACGAATTACTTACACTTGAAAATGGGTGAGAATCTAAATAAAACTGTAAACATTTCTGTCATGCCTCATACATTGTTCATTTTGGGAAAATATTTACGTTTTTGGAGTAATTAATGAAAGTAACGCATAGCATTGTTTTCACAAGAAGAATCATTTTCAGAGGCATCTCTCTCTCTCTCTCTCTCTCTCTCTCTCTCTCTCTGTGTGTGTGTGTGTGTGTGTGTGTGTGTGTGTATGTATGTGTGTGACAGAGAGAAAGAAGACTGGGGGGGGGGGGGGGGAGCGTTTCTGTGTATAAGGTTGTGATGCAGAAGAATCACAGTACTAAGTTGACTTTTAAAATAGGTCTACAAAATATTTTTGTAGGATAAGCGCTGATTGCTATGTGTGGCCATTGTAACAGAGTTTGCAATTATAATGACAGTTTTTTAACAGCAAAAAGCAGAAGAGTAGCAACATGTACTTAGCGTATCGTCTGCTGTACGAATGTCTTCGCTTAGCCTTAACCGTGAGTGTTACGCGTATCAAAAGAAATATTATAAATCAGTAAGCGGTTAACTTATTTATAAGAACTAAAAAAATATTGATGATGTGCAATGGCTTTAATTAATCACTGACCAGATAGAATATCAGAGCATAGAGGAAAAACCAAATTAGTTTCGGCTTCCCCCGTCGAAGGTTCGAGCCCTCCCTCGGGCATGGGTGTGTGTGTTGTCCTTCGGGTAAGTAAGTTTAAGTTAGGTTAAGTAGTGTGTAAAGCATAGGAACCGATGAGCTCAGGAGTTTGGTCAAATAGGAACTTACCACAAATTTCCAAATTAGGTTACACAGTAGAAGGAAATACACATACAGTAAAGGTTTTAATATACGACTACCCATTTTGAAGCCAGTGAGATATTTTTCCCGGTCACTATCAATGGACCACCCTTATAAAGACGATAGTGGCCAATGAATGATCTCTTCAGTGTAGCACCAGACTCGAACTCTTACGAGAATCGGCGAAATGCCTCGAGTAATGAGGAGAATTGGTAAGGAACATTACATTTGTAGTGTCTGGACAAGCTGAGAAATTGGATTCGATGGGAGGCGTGCAAGGGTAGTCCGCGTAGTTGTAATGACCACAGTGTCCGCACGGCACAGTGGTCTGTGCATCTGCCTCATATGCAGGAGACCACGGTTCGAATCCCGTTCCAGCAGAAAATTTTCTCCTTTCCTTATTGATTTAAAGGAATGCCCACTAGCAGCCAACGTTTGTAATTCCTTTCTGTCATAATTCATAGTGGCTGCTGGATCAAAAACATGTACCTTTATCTTTTGTTTCCATTTTAATTAATTGGTTATATGAATTAATATTTTACAGTACCTTACTTAATAGTATCTTACAAAATATACTAACGGAGATGGCCCTGAACACCTTACCTGAATGATAGCAAACTCACACTACTGTACTTCCATGCCTGTGGGATATGTTGACTAAGGCTTCACTCTTATGACAGATTTTCAGTACAGAAAAAGCCATTTCTGCAAATGAAGAAAGATGTCAGTACATCATGGTTATTAGGCATGCTCAACGTTACTGGAAATTTTCAGGTTGTAACTGCTCCTCTTAAGATATATTGGAAGTGTTCGTTGCTGATATTCGCGCTCTGACCAACTAGCTGTAGAATGTAAACATATAATGTCTTATGAGGAACATTACATAAAAAAATATGTCCTGCCGCACTGTATTCACACCGAGTGCTTATTAATGGTACCGACCAGTTCAAATAATTATATGCTCCCCGACGTATACGAGCACAGTTACCGCTATTTGCACACCAATGGCTATCCTTGTACTAATTATCGCTGCAGTCCATGTACGGCAATAGCTTCTCCCCTAAAGTTTTCAGTTTACGTAAGCTTAATAGTTCGAATCGGTACATGTATAACGCGGCAAAGAATATTTATGCATGCTGCGCTCCGTTATTAATCTACGTAGTCGCAAAAATAAATATTTCGTAAACACACAATATTAAATGTCACTCAGGAAATCCACTTTATGCTGGTTTATTCTATACTATTCACGTCCTATCATTGTATTAACGAAGTAACTTTTCCCTAAGCTGTGAGGAATTAATAACGTAAGTTTTCCGTCAGTTTGTAACAAGATCCAGATTTCATTTGCTACTTTAATGAAACTTCAGTACTTGCTCACAATTAAATACCAATGTTCACTTCCTATGTCGGTAAATTGCTGAGAGTCTATTACTCTGGGGTAAAGTCCAATTTTCCCTGTATGATAATCAATTTAAGACAAGTTCGGGTCTTTTCCTCTCTTGACTTTACGTAGTACTCAAGGTTGCTGATGTACCTATTTCAAGTTTAATGATTGCTAGCAGATCGCAAAATTTCCAAAAATGCACAAAAACAATCTCGTCGCGCCCACGTACAAGAGCATACGTTGAGATATGACCTGATCCAGCAAGCGCTAGCAGCACATTAAGAATGTATGACTTTTTTCTTTTGTATTAGGTAGTGTCCTCAGAGAGTACTCACAAAGAGTATTCTTTGAGTTCACTCGTTCTATTCCGTGATCTATAAGTACACTACTTTGCGATCTACTATTATTTTAATTTGAAACTAATGGATTCTATTTCCTTTCTTTTCCTTTTCAAAATATTAAGTCACGTATACTGGATTTCCTTTCTACACACTTGCTACTATTCAAGTGATTCTGTTCAAGTGGAACTTGAAATTCGGATCTTGGGTTTTGGGACTTGTATTGGGTTTTGGGTACATTTTCAATTTTGCGTCCAAAGGAAGCGGCGTTACAAGATGAAAATCGCAACACAGCGTGCCCAAGGGACGCGTTCGTGCAGGTGTCGGGATAATAATATGGAAAGAATAGTTCTGCAAGAGCCCCTACTGTTGTTGGGGTGGCGGAGAGTGGACTGTGGTGGAGCAGGACAGTCAGCGCGCACAGCACTAGTGATACAACACTGGTGGAACAAGAACTTATTACTTTAAAGTTTACAATAGTGTATTCTTCCCTGTGTCGGCTCCAAGGTCAGCGGCAGTGCGCGCACGACCTTGCAACATGCTGACGCTGTCTCAGCGATCTGAGGAGGATGTAGCCCTCCAGCACCCACCTCACGTAAGCTCGGTGTGAAGCAGGCAGCGCGCTTCATTGGCGGCAGGCGTTGCCCATACAACAGGCATTGCTGCCCCAGGACGGATAGAACACAGCGTCTTTGCGAAGTACTCACACAGACATCGAAGGGATGTACTCGGCTACTCTCTCAGCAGCTCTGCACACTGAGGAGATGAACAACACCACAGCCCTTCCACTAAGGAAGGCTGGGGTGTCAATGAGTGCTTACACGTACTATTCAGGGGCAGCAGAAGTTAATGATCCTCCCAAATACTGCGACAAGTGATGTGTCAAACACTATCAATTCGATTAGCAAGCTGGAGGTAGAAGTCTCCAAATCAGTGGTTGTGAGGTCGGCAGCTCACCGTGACCTAATACAGCAGACCAGACAGGTTGCAGTCTCGAAGGCGGAAGTCATCTTGGTGAATGGTAACAGTACATCACAGACTCGACGGCATAGCTAGTGTTCTGTGGCATAACCAGTGACAAGGCTCAGGAGCTTGAGTATACATCACTGCTTGTCTGAGACATTGATGTTATGTCTGGCGAGTGATGCCCGAATGTTGCCTAGTTTTCTGGGCTCATCAGCGGCCTTCACCGCCCTCCCATCTCACAAGAATTGCTTTCAGGGTTTCAGCTTGTTGCTTTTCCACTATGTCAGTAGGCTGATGGGTGTTGTTGTCAAACTTTTTCTCTGTCTTACGAAATCAAGGTGTGCTGCTAAAATTGCATATTATCTTCTTTCCTTTGAGGTCACGTTGTCGAGTTTACAATACTGGACACTAGCTGGCACGAAGTGAGGCAACATCTTCCTGGATGGATCCCTTTTCTTCAATATTGCCTTTCTGCCTATTTTTCGCTTCGATTGTGACATCGGGTGTTGGTCTGATTTGCGTTGGCCTGTTGTTGGCTGGAGAGGACGTTGAAAAAATTTTACATCTGCCCCTAATGCATTTCTGCTGAGTAACAGTTGGGATGGGTGCTTCCAAAAGGACTTCACCAAGAGCAGATTGTAGGACTGTTCAGATTGATCTGACGAAAAGACTACAGGCAGAGATTGCCGCAATTAGTCATGTTAAACCGCTGGGAACACCCGGGAAGCTAGGTTGAGATCTCGAATCACCTTGCATAGCTTACAGCTGACACCATACCACAGCCAACAGAGGCTTACATGAAACCAGAGTCACATGCGACATTCAGTGACATTCCGCGGTACTCACGGATGAGTTTCGCTTCTGTTTGTGACTGCCGGATTGACGATGATGTGTCTGACCTAATGAAATGACACAAGAAGCGATATTTCGAGGCCAGCAGCCGTCCGGCTTGTGGAATCATCGTGTGGAGAGATATTACATATGTCAACGGTCTGAATTTTTCGTTTTTGCTGGAGATTGAAAGTTTGCCAATATGTTGGTGACCAGGGTCCCAAATGACATGTCCGTACAGGATAATGCTAGACCCAACACTGCAGTTCATACCACAAAGGCGCTGAGGAATGTACGGATCCCGCTTATTCCCGTAGAGCACATATGGGATGCCAAGGGATGACCACCCTCCTCCAGAAATAGACATGAATTGATACAGTAAGTTTTTCAGGCCCGGCAGTAAATTTCTCGACATAACATTCGGTATTTTCTTAGGTGACTGTCTGTGGCTGTTAAGTATTTTGAAACAAGCATATTTGTACCATCAGCTGTACAGTTACATGTTTGTTTTCTACTGGTTTCAGCTATAACTACAATCTCCACAGGAAAAAAAACCGTATAAACCACAGGATCAAAAATGTGTCGTACTTGACGAAAAAAAGTTTTTTTCATCCTTTGATGAATACTGTTTTTCTCGTATGAAGATGATAGTTACAACTGAAATCGGTAGAGAACAAACATGTTTTGTACAGCTCATGTCGCAAAGAAGCATTATTCATAACACTCGGGAGGTGTTTGCTGACATGCCACAATGAATAAACGGGAGCATCCTTACTCCTGGCCGTCACACCTGTTACTGATGTTGATGACTGGCATCGTTGTCTAATGGAATAAAAGCTTAATCATTTAATACCCTATGTAATATGGAAGATCTCCACGAAGTTTGGAAAATGTCGGTCTGGTGCTTCATGGCATAATTCTTTCCGTTTCCGTCAACCATGTTTCCAAAATACTATCTCTATCTACACACATCTGTTGTATGTGTTGTTCAGCGAAGCGTCTCGCTTCTGTTTGTGATAGTCGATAGACCATGCATCTCTGTTCAGTAACCCGATGTGTGATGAGAAGTATTCTTGCCCCACCCTACGAAGTACTCGTCATCTGTCCCATTGTTGTGGGTGGGTTGAATGATTATCGGCGACTCAACGTACAGGCCCTACAATATCTGATTTTCTCGATTTTATTATTTCACGAGATGTGTTGGGGAGGAAGAGAGATGCTGCTGTACTTGTTAAAAAATGGTTCAAATCGCTCTGAGCACTATGCGACTTAACTTTTGAGGTCATCAGTCGCCTAGAATTTAGAACTAATTAAACCTAACTAACCTAAGGACATCACACACATCCATGCCCGAGGCAGTTTTCGAACCTGCGACCGTAGCGGTCGCTCGGTTCCAGACTGTAGTGCCTAGAACTGCACGGCCACTCCGGCCGGCTGCTGTACTTGTCTTGGGAATCTTAACAGTAAACATCCCCTAGATGGACAAAGCATCTCTTTTAGCGTCTGCTACTGGAATTTGGTATTCTTCGTACAGCCGTATTCACATGGAACTAGACAGCTAACGTTAACGCGGAGGCGGGGGCGACTTCCCACCTGACGAGAGACGGCAAAGTCGGCACAGGGGACGAGCTGGTTAACGTGATTTGTGCTCTCAGCGCCGTCTAGCGGCGGTCTGCGGCATCTGCTGCGACATCTGTTGCGTAAACCACACGGTTTCTTTACGAAAATGGACGAGCATAAATTATCTGGGTTCATTCTGTTAGCGATTGACTGAGAACCGCGGAGGAAGTCGCGAAGAAGATTCTAGACAAGTAGATGTCTCGAACAGTGATTAATGTTCTACAGCGATCTGACATACATAAAATTAGAAGTTGTTCGTTAACTTAGTAGAATCTTCATCTCATTTTCAGTTTTATGTTGAATATCTACAGTGCCTAACGCTACTTTGCTCCGTGGGGAAAACCTCCCTTATCCTGATGTTCTCCAAACCCAACAAGCCTCCATCTGATGCCTCTCCCTATCGCCCTATATGTCTCACCTCGGTGTTCAGCAAGCTCTTGGCTCCATCCTTACCCAGAGCATCCATCAACACCTCCACCAAAAACACCCCCTCCCCAACAAACAACGTGGCTTTCGACCTTCCTTCTCTGCTGATGACCAACTCCTATGCATCACTCATCTCCTTTCCCTCCAGCTTAACTCCCGTCTCTCCACCCTTTTTTGTCGCCCTCGACCTCGAAAAGGCCTATGTGTCTGGCATCCCGGCCTCCTGTTTAAAATCCAGACCTACGCCCCTCCTGTCAACTACATCCGTCTGACTGCCTCCTTCCTCACCCCCCGCCCCTCCTACGTCACCGTCCATAAAGCTGATTCCCACACCTTCTACCCATCTGCAGGTGTGCTCCAGGGCTCTGTCCTCTCCCCTCTCTTCTACCTCCTGTACACAGCTGATATGCCCTAACCCCCCTCTCCAGTACACCTCCTGCAGTATGCCGATGACACCGCATTCCTTGCCCTCGCTCCTACCCTTCAACGGTCCCAACGCCTTCTCCAGAATCACCTTGACCTTTTTGTCGCATGGTGTAACCAGTGGCTCCTGAAAATCAATCCTTCCAAGACCCAGGCAAACATCATAGGTCATACCACTTGCTCCTTCCAGCTCCTGGATTTCTCCCTTACCATTTGCGCCCGTCCTGTCCGCCTCTCCCCCACCACCACCTACCTTGGCCTCACCATTGACCGCCACCTCACCTGGATCCCTCATCTCCGCACCATCCAATCCGAAGCCCGCAATCTCCTCTGACTCCTCAAACTCCTCTCCGGATGGACATGGGGGTTGCACCCATCTACCATCCTCCACAACTACAAATCCTTAATCCGCCCCATCCTCTGTTATGCCCATCCTGCCTGGATATTCGCGCCCCCCAAACTCTATAAGTCCCTCCAGATCCTCGAGCGCCATGCACTCCGCCTATCCTTCCATATACGCCTCCCGTCCGCCACGCAGATCCTCTATGACTTCATTCCTATCCCCCATCTGCTCCTATTCCTCGAACATATCAGCATACTCTACTCCTCCCGCCTCCTTGAGTCCCCTCACCCACTGGTTGCTCCTCTCAATCCTTGCCCTCTGCACGCCTTCACTGTTGTGTCCCCCCTACCCTCCATCTCTACACCCTTCATCTCCTTTCCCACAGTGGCTTCCATCAGCTTCCCCTCGCAGATGATGCCCTCTCTCCCTCCATTTATCCCTCCCATCAACTCTGATCCTCACCCCCCCCCTCCTTTCCTCCTTTCTTTCCTCGGGCTCCCTCTTCCACCCTTTCATCCTGTTCTCGCCCCCCCCCTTTTGTATGCCCCTCCTCTGCCTTCCCCACTCCCTGTCACGTCTGCCCAGCACCTTCCCCCTCTCATATGGGTCCTCATCCTCCATCGGCTCCTTTCCCCCCTCCCCTCCACTTCGTTTATCCTCTCCTTCCCCCCCCCTTTTATTTCCCATCATCTGTCCATGTTCCCCTCATCTGCCCTTGGCTGTGGTATGCCATATTTGTGCCAATTTTTTAGTGTAGTGTTCAAGTGAATGTTCAGTGTTCAGCGTTGTTCGTCTTTCCAAAGTTCTGCGAACAGAAATCATGTTGTCGCTGGGTGTGAATTTTATATCTCTTGCAAACAGAAACCAGATTGTCGCCGTATTTTTTCAATTGCCTGTCTAATATTTTACCTGTCTGCTTCATATGTATTTTATTAGCATCATCAACCCTTTGTTTTATGTTTTAAGTTCCACGATTTTCCGCCATTTTACGATTTAAGTCACCGATTTTATCACCTGCTTTTATTATTTATTATCTTCATCTTCTTAAAACAAATTCTGTAGGCTGAGGAGCGGCGTACTAAGCTGCTGTCAGCTCGCTCCCTTCGGGGGAATCAAAACCCAATAAAGAAAAAAAATTACTTTGCGCCTACATAATATCTATATCTTCGATGTTGCATTAACTACCATCACTCTGAAGTAACGTACTTCATTACGTAGATTACAAGATCGAGAGTAGTTTCCAACTTTCATCGGAATGGAAGAGCAGATTTTTTTCGAAGCTGCTCACCACCAATGGAAAAGATGTTTACCGACAAGATTCAAATATGAGGCAGAACATAGAATCATAACTTACACAAAGCTTCATAAGAGCAAAAACTTCCAGCCTGGAACTTGTGTTTACATTCTGAAATAAATTGGCAGTTTCAGATTTCTGGCTCCTGGCGGAACAATCCAATCTTTGGTCTGTGCAATAAGAATTGCCACAAATACAATATTTATAATAAATAAATGCTATTCAGTCTATACATTGAATAAGTAGTAAAAGGAACCAAAGAAAACGTTGGAGTAGGATTTAAAATTCAGGGAGAAGAAATATAAACGTTGACGTTTGCCGATGACATTGTAATTCTGTCAGAAGCAGGAAAGGGCTTGGAAGAGCAGATGAACGAAATGGACAGTGTTTTGAACAGAGGACAGAAGATGAACGTAAAGTAAAGCAAAACAAGGATACTGGAATAAATACTAATTAAGTCAGGTGATGCTAAGAGAATCAGATTAGGAAAAGAGACACTTAAAACAGTAAATGAGGTTTGCTATTTGTGCAGCAAAATAACTGATGATGACCGAAAGCGAGAGGATATAACATGTAGACTGGCAATGTCAAGAAAAGCGTTTTTGAAGAAGTGAAATTTGTTAACATCGAATACAGATTTAAGTGTCAGGAAGTCATTTCTGAAGGTATTTGTCTGGAGTGTAACCATGTACGGATGTGAAACATGGACGATAACTAGTTTGGACAAGAAGAGAATAGAAGCTTTTGAAATATGTCGCTACAGAAGAATGCTGAAGATTAGATGGATCGATCAAGTAACTAATGAGAATTGGGGAAACAAGAGACTTGTAGCACAACTTGACCAAAAGAAGGGTCAGTTGGTAGGACACATTCTGAGATGCCAAGGGATCACCACATCAGTTTATAATTTGAGGAAAGTGTGTGTTTGTGTTGGGAGTGGGGGGGGGGGGGGGTTAAACCGTAGAGGGAGACCAAGAGATGAATACACTAAGCAGATTCAGAAAGATATAAGTTGCAGTAGTTATTCGGAGATGAAGAGCACCAGGATAGATTAGCATGCAGCTACATCAAACCAGTCTTCGGACCGAAGACTACAACAATAAATAACACAGACTATTGCAGGTAATATTTTTATTAAATTGATAAGAAAGGTCCAAATACTTTAGAAAACAAAACGAAAAAAATTTTTTAGGGAAGGGAGACACGAATCTCTTATATTTTGCTTCGCAGTCCACGACGCTGTCACGTTTTTTCTGTAAATCTTCCAGCTACGACTTTAACATGATATATAAGGTATGCTTTAGATAAAAACTGTATCTACATATGTCGTTATTTCATATTTAACTATGATGTCTGCTACCGGTAGCTGAATGATCAGCGATACGGATTGTCAATCCTCTGGGCCCAGTTTCGATTCCCGGCTGGGTCGGGGAATTTTCTTCGCCCAGGGACTGGGAGTTGTGCTGCCCTCATTATCATTCTATCATCCTCATCGACTGCAGGTCGCCGAAGTGGTGTAAAATTGAAAGACCGGCACCCGGCGAACGGTCTGCCCGACGGAGGGCCCTAGCCATACGATTAAATAATTAAATTTAAATATGACAAGTTGTATCAAAGTGACGCCCTTTTGATAGATTGTCATTGTGCCGTGGCACTGAAATGGCGTTCTTTCATAGCACATAAGTTACAACAGTAGAAATATTAAATACGGGGAGCCTTTACCTCCAGATATATAGTTTCCCGTAATTTTATTATAATAAATAGTAGCTCCTCCCCAAGAACCATGGACCTTGCCGTTGGTGGGGAGATTTGCGTGCCTCAGCGATGCAGATAGCCGTACCGTAGGTGCAACCACAACGGAGGGGTATCTGTTGAGAGGCCAGACAAACGTGTGGTTCCTGAAGAGGGGCAGCAGCCTTTTCAGTAGTTGCAGGGGCAACAGTTTGGATGATTGACTGATCTGGCCTTGTAACAATAACCAAAACGGCATTGCTGTGCTGGTACTGCGAACGGCTGAAAGCAAGGGGAAACTACGGCCGTAATTTTTCCAGAGGGCATGCAGCTTTACTGTATGGTTAAATGATGATGGCGTCCTCTTGGGTAAAATATTTCGGAGGTAAAATAGTCCCCCATTCGGATCTCCGGGTGGGGACTACTCAAGAGAACGCCGTTATCAGAAGAAAGAAAACAGGCGTTCAACGGATCGGAGCGTGGAATGTCAGATCCCTTAATCGTTCAGGTAGGTTAGAAAATTTAAAAAGGGAAATGGATACGTTAAAGTTAGATATAGTAGGAATTAGTGAAGTTCCGTGGCAGGAGGAACAAGAATTTTGGTCAGGCGAATACAAGGTTATAAATACAAAATCAAATAGGGGTAATGCAGAAGTCGGTTTAATAATGAATAAAAAATAGAAGTGCCGCTAAACTACTATAAACAGCATAGTGAACGCCTTGTTGTGGCCAAGATAGACACGAAGCCCACGCCTACTACAGTAGTACTAGTTTATTTGCCAACTAGCTCTGCAGGTGACGAAGAAATTGAAGAAATGTATGATGAAATAAAAGAAATTATTCAGATAGTGAAGGGAGACGAAAATTTAATAGTCATTGGTGACTGGAATTCGGTAGTAGGAAAAGGGAGAGAACGAAACGTAGTAGGTGAATATGGATTGGGGCTAAGAAATGAAAGAGGAAGCCGCCTAGTAGAATTTTGCACAGAGCACAACTTAATCATAGCTAACACTTGGTTCAAGAATCATAAAAGAAGGTTGTATACATGGAAGAAGCCTGGAGATACTGACAGGTTTCAGATTGATTGTATAATGGTAATACAGAGCTTTAGGAACCAGGTTTTAAATTGTAAGACATTTCCAGGGGCAGATGTGGACTCTGACCACAATATATTGGTTATGAACTGTAGATTAAAACTGAAGAAACTGCAAAAAGGTGGGAATTTAAGGAGATTGGACCTAGATAAACTGACTAAACCAGAGGTTGTACAAAGTTTCAGGGAGGGCACGAGGGAACAATTGACAGGAATGGGGGAAAGAAATACAATAGAAGAAGAATGGGTAGCTTTGAGAGATGAAGCAGTGAAGGCAGCAGAGGATCAAGTAGGTAAAAAGACGAGGGCTAGTAGAAATCCTTGGGTAACAGAAGATAACAGAAGAAATATTGAATTTAATTGATGCAGTAAATGAAGCAGGCAAAAAGGAATACAAACGTCTCAAAAATGAGACTGACAGGAAGTGCAAAATGTCTAAGCAGGGATGGCTAGAGGACAAATGTAAGAATGTAGAGGCTTATTTCACTAGAGGTAAGATAGATACTGCCTACAGGAAAATTAAAGAGACCTTTGGAGAAACGTGAACCACTTGTATGAATATCAAGAGCTCAGATGGAAACCCAGTTCTAAGCAAAGAAGGGAAAGCAGAAAGGTGGAAGGAGTATATAGAGGATCTATACAAGGGCGATGTGCTTGAGGACAGTATTATGGAAATGGAAGAGGATGTAGATGAAGATGAAATGGGAGATATGATACTGCGTGAAGAGTTTGACAGAGCACTGAAAGACCTAAGTCGAAACAAGGCCCCGGGAGTAGACAACACTCCATCAGAACTACTGACGGCCTTGGGAGAGCCAGTCCTGACAAACCTCTACCATCTGGTGAGCAAGATGTATGGGACAGGTGAAATACCCTCAGGCTTCAAGAAGAATATAATAATTCCCATCCCAAAGAAATCAGGTGCTGACAGATGTCAAAATTACCGAACAAACAGTTTAATAAGTCACAGATGCAAAATACTAACGCGAATTCTTTACAGACGAATGGAAAAACTGGTAGAAGCCGACCTCGGCGAAGATCAGTTTGGATTTCGTAGAAATATTGGAACACGTGAGGCAATACTGACCCTACGACTTATATTAGAAGAAAGATTAAGGAAAGGCAAACCTACGTTTCTAGCATTTGTAGACTTAGAGAAAGCTTTTGACAATGTTGACTGGAATACTCTCTTTCAAATTCTGAAGGTGGTAGGGGTAAAATACAGTGGCCGAAAGGTTATTTACAATTTGTACAGAAACCAGGTGGCAGTTATAAGAGTCGAGGGACATGAAAGGGAAGCAGTGGTTGGGAAGGGAGTGAGACAGGGTTGTAGCCTCTCCCCGATGTTATTCAATCTGTATATTGAGCAAGCAGTGAAGAAAACAAAAGAAAAATTCGGAGTAGGTATTAAAATCCATGGAGAAGAAATAAAAACTTTGAGGTTCAACGATAACATTGTAATTCTGTCTGAGACAGCAATGGACTTGGAAGAGCAGTTGAACGGAATGGATAGTGTCTTGAAAGGAGGATATAAGATGTTCATCAACAAGAGCAAAACGAGGATAATGGAATGTAGTCGAATTAAGTCGGGTGATGCTGAAGGAATTAGATTAGGAAATGAGACACTTAACAGTATTTGCTATTTGGGGAGCAAAATAACTGATGATGGTCGAAGTAGAGAGGATATAAAATGTAGACTGGCAATGGCAAGGAAAGCGGTTCTCAAGAAGAGAAATTTGTTAACATCGAGTATAGATTTAAGTGTCAGGAAGTCGTTTCTGAAAGTATTTGTATGGAGTGTAGCCAAGTATGGAAGTGAAACATGGACAATAAATAGTTTGGACAAGAAGAGAATAGAAGCTTTCGAAATGTGGTGCTACAAAAGAATGCTGAAGATTAGATGGGTAGATCATATAACTAATGAGGACGTATTGAATAGGATTGTGGAGAAGTTCGTAGTACAACTTGACTAGAAGAAGAGATCGGTTGGTAGGACATGTTCTGAGACATCGAGGGATCACCAATTTAGTATGGGAGGGCAGCGTGTAGGGTAAAAATCGTAGAGGGAGACCACGAGATGAATACACTAAGCAGATTCAGAAGGATGTAGGCTGCAGTAGGTACTGGGAGATGAAGAATCTTGCACAGGATAGAGTATCATGGAGAGCTGCTTCAAACCAGTCTCAGGACTGAAGACCACAACAACAGCATCAATTAGATGGGTAGATCACATAACTAATGAGGAGGTATTGAATCGAATGGGGGAGAAGAGGAGCTTGTGGCACAACTTGACTAGAAGAAGGGGTCGGTTGGTAGGACATGTTCTGAGACATTGAGGGATCACAAATTTGGTATTGGAGGGCAGCGTGGAGGGTAAAAATCGTAGAGGGAGACCAAGAGATGAATACACTAAGCAGATTCAGAAAGATGTAGGCTGCAGTAGGTACTTGGATATGAAGAATCTTGCACAGGATAGAGTAACATGGAGAGCTGCATCAAACCAGTTTCAGGACTGAAGACCGCAACAACAACAAATCGCAGCTAAAAAGGACGTTTTTTTTAGAGGGATCTTCAATTTTCTAATGCTGTGAAATAGCTTATACTAATACCACTGAACTCTGCGATGAAGAAAACCCACCAAATACGTAGTTTAACTCAATACAATATGGCGGCTCCTGAGTTCTGCTTGTGAAGTAAAACGATATCGCGTCTCGTTGGCCACGTTCCTCTCCATGAAGCAAAACTCTGACATGCCAAATTTTTCATTTCACGTTTGCAGTGTAGGGGAACACGGAATTCCACACTGCGACGTCACCAGCTCCTCATCCAGATGTGTTTTCACGTCCCATGAGACGTCCGCTTAACTCTTGCGCTTACTAAAGGAACCCGTGACGAAACGTGTAGCTCTTTGTTGAATCTTCGTCACGTCCTCTATTAGTACTATCTGTGTGTATCAACGACTGATTATAAATGCTAACCAGTCACTTGAGCGACGGTTTTATAAACCGCTTCTTTTACAGACGAACTATATTTCTTTAGTATTCTTACAACGAACATCGGCTTGGAATCAGCTTTTCTTGCACTAGTATTATTTGATCATTCTACATCAGGTCGCTTTGCGCAATCACTCCTAGGTATTTCATGGACATTGTTGTTTCCAGTGTTCTGTCGCCAGTAGTGTAAGCGAACAGTATTTTGTCTCTCCGCAGTGGGTTACATATATTTACATCATTTACGGAACATTTGCCAGTCTCCGCACGAATCAGCGATACCACTTTCCATCCAATAGCAGCAGAGGCCAAGAAAGCTAGATTCGATATCGTTACAGAATCGTCTGAGTCTCGGGTTTAAGGCTTCCACTCGGTTTAATACTACAGGAATGTGCACAGTTCGTAGAACGATGCAACAAAGAGTGAGCCACGCTTCCATCCTGCGTTCGAGGCTAGGTGCTTTCGTGAGTTCAGTGATCTAAAGGAACCGAGACGGCAAACGTTGTTCGTACCCAAATGAGTTAATATTTACTGGAAGTTCAACCAGTGTGTCGTAACGGCCTTTCCCACAGCTCGGCCGAGGTCTCCTGGAAAACTCTCCGAGTGCACACGAGTCTTACTTCAAGAATTGCCCGCTAGTTTACTGTTGGGATTACGCATCTAACGTTTGACTTCCCATTGACCAACACACTGATCTGTTCTTGTCTGGACTTGACAGGAAAATCAGACACTGGCTCAACAGACGAGGCATCCCGTGCTTTCTTAGATGTGCTGTGAACTCTGAACAGCACCTGATTCCCGTTTCTAATGCGTAAGGGTACAGTCGTGCGGCCAGATGTCACTTTCACCTCCCGGCTGAAAGTTTTCAATCCATTTACCACAGAATGAAGACGAACCTGTCAGATGCAGCGCATCAGAAGTTGCAGTGACCCCGGGGTTTCCTGGAGATGCCCGAGGCATCAGAAATTATACAACTTTTTCCGCATGTGCCTCAACGCCGCTGCAATCCAAGGGAGCAATCTGAAGTGTGTCCACCGTGGCTAAGGTACCTTCAAGCTGTTTCCGGACAGTGGCGGATTCCCCTTTGCCTCCGCATACAACAAGCTCATTCCCTATCATGTCTTGCCATGCAAAACTAAACAATATTACGAACACAATGTAGTAAACAAACCTTTATGACATTAACTGACGAACTACAACCTACTTCACAGTGGTGCTGCAAGAGGCATAAATATACCCTGCTAAAATTGCGGTGTAAACTGAACTAAAGAAAAAAAAGAAAGTAGCACTGTTGCCTTTTAGACAGTCCTGAAGTCGGTACTATTAAATACGGTTACCAAATAAAATGCGTGTTCCGGCTGAGCGGTTCTGGGCGCTTTAGTCTGGAACCGCGCTGCTGCTCCGGTCGCAGGTTCGAATCTCGTCTCGGGCATGGATGTGTGTGATGTCGTTAGGTTAGTTAGGTTTAAGTAGTTCTAAGTCTATGTGACTGATGATCTCAGATGTTAAGTCCCATAGTGCTTAGAGCAATCTAAACCAGTTTTTAAATAAAATGCGAATGGTGCAAAATGAGCGCTTGTTAACCGAGTACAGCTGCTCAGTACACGTACAAACTATTCTTCTTCCTTCACTGGATATATGAATGCTTATTAATTATTTATTACTACATCTGTTTTCCAGAATTCTGCGGGAAACACTGTCGTCAAATGCTGGTTGTATCTGCCTATGCCAGCTTTCCAAATCTTCGTTTACTGCTGGTGTGCGCACGATCTCGTGGATCAGGTAACTATAACTTCTCTCTCTCTTTTCTTTTCTTTTCTTTTTTTTTTTTTGGTCCCTTCATCTCCTACTAAATAGCAAAGGAATACGTGTCAGGCAACTATTAAAAAGTTTTATTTTTTAGTCCTTCAAACACCATGTGGGCTGATATATAAATTTAATCTTTTACTGGCGAGTACGGAGTGGAGAGTAGGGAAAACAAGTTGTCATTTCAGTACAAATGGGAGAAGATTTCCATTTCCAGAACTCGTGGATGAGAAGTCCCACCTAAGTCCTTAATTGTAACTGGAGGACTGGAACGATTTTTTTCGCAACAATGTTGTTTGTTGTCACACACAAAAATTTAATCTGTTTTTCTATTGGCTGACTGTTGTATGCTGCGTATAATGAGGTCTTCCACAAAATAACGTCAAGAAAGCATTATTGGAAACACTAGAAGGTTCTTGAAGAGATCCAGATTGGTTTACATGCTGGCCAATAAGTTGTATATAGTGCGGCAAACACACAGTTGTTTCTGTGAAAAGAATAAATTTGTTCTCATGGAAATTGTAGTAACAGTGGGAAATTAATGCAGATGATAAGAAAAGGACTCTGGAATTTTTAAAAAAAGGAAAGGATGAAATGATTTTCTGTCTAATACTTGCAAAGGAGGCTATTTTCGATAGAATAAAACTTCAGTGATTAAAAGTAACAACAGACTTATAATCTAGTCCTCTGCAGTAAGTTCAATGATTCAACACGTCGGTCAAATGTGGCTTCTTACAGTTGAGATGTTGTTACAAATTTACAAAGGCCACTCGGGCTAATCGGCCATTTCACTACAACATAAGGAACACCGAGTTATGCGTATGCCCTATATGCAGTCACATAAAAGAATACGGAAAATCAGTGGGCCATGGGACATGAGATCCGTGACGAAAATAATTACAAATAAGACAATAATCGACACACCACTGCGAATGAAGATCATAATATATATGCATTACCAACGGCGTTATACAAGAAAAGTTCAGATAACGCCAAAGGCAAGAGTTAAAAGTATGGCCTTAAAAATAATGAGTTTCTGGAGAAGTAACAATATATACTAAATGGCCTCACCACATGAAAAACCACTCATAAAACAAGTGGTTAGCCTCATAGCCTCTAACACTTTTGCTCTTATACTGTTTCGGCCTGGAGCATCACAACAGAATGGGTCTCAAACGACTAAACCGTTAGTTCAGCAGTAACAATTCAATTCTTACCAGATTCAACATAGACCATGTGCTTAGTTGGAATTCCAGTACATCATCTGTGAAATCTGTCTCAGTAGCCTGTAGGAAAGAGCTTAAGGGCTGTCCGAAGGTAATCTTCCATCCATTGCGACGCACCAAACACGTGCCGAATTCCTACTAAATACCAGACTTCCTCGCGGTACGCCACTTCCCACCGTATCCCACACGGGACTGCAGACACTGGGTACGATCCGTCCGTCATGTCGCAGCCGCTTCAGTACTCAGGAGTGATCAACACCAGCGTAGCGTTGCTTACACACCCGTATCCTCTCAGGTGACGTCAAAATGGCGCATACGAGTCATCCGTGCAACGTGTCGACTGCTATCGAGTTTCGTGGTCAAATAGAGAAAGCCGTGCATGTTACGGAACGTTTGGAAATGAGTCTGAACATTGTAAGAAGTGAGTGTGGTTCGCTGTGGCCTGCTGTACTGATGCATTCACACCGTAGCGAAGAAATGGAAACGTGTTTATGAGTTACAAACCAGTGAATAAGTCAAATGGTTTCTCATCTTAGGTGGATTTTATCTGTTTTTTGACCATGTTTTGATTATTCTGTTTATTACTTCGAGAACCGTTTATGTAGCATAATGTGTGATTTACATTTACAGAATTATACGTACCTGGTGTACCAAAATAATGAACGTGCTATTACCTTACTACATTTCAGAAATCATTGTTTATAACAGTAAAAAACGTGCAAATACTGTCATTGCCAACGAAAAATGGCAATTTGCTATCCGGTAAACAGCTGATTTTCCAAAAGAAATATACTTACCTATTCAGAACAGTGTCGTCATAAGACAGTTCATTTTTGCTTGCTGGGAACATACGATTTTAGACAGTTCGTAATTAAATAATATTGGTCTTACAAAAGGTGATACTAGTCCCAAAAGAAATATGTTTTATCTTCTTTTCTTTCTGTACGTTATTTTTCTGTGATTATACAGATGAATTTCCACCATGCAAAACCGAGTCTCAAAGATCATAAAACAAACACCACGAGGATGTCATAAAAGTCTTTAAAAAAACTGTGCTCTTCCAGTGCCCAATCTACTACGGTCAAATTAGTAAGAATACTTGCTTGTTACACAGGAATAATGAAATACCGTGTTACTACACAAACAGTATATAGTTGTAAAAAAATGGGTAAATGATTTGAAGAACAAGCAGCATGGAAATTTGCTATACTGTGCACAGCTCTCTCTCAGCAGGAAAATAAAGAGTGAATGACACTAACTGTGTTCTACTTGTTAACAGACATATCTGTTCAAACTACACAGCCGCATGAAATATTTAGTTTTGTACATGATTCCAGGTCATCTGGAATTTCTTCTCGTATGACTGTAACTGTTTAGTTCTTGAAAACTGTAAATTTTGAGCTCAAAGGATAAAATACTGTGAACCTATTCTTACTCTAGTCTTAGCTTTGTAAAGAATTGTTGTAATCGTTCTCACTGTGAGACTCCTATAAACTTTATTTTTACACCCTTCAGCATCATGACATATATAAAATTTACAACACCTAATGCAAAGTCAGCGATAGTTATGCAAACTCCTTTAATCTATAGGCTATTTATTGTGTTATACAGTGTTCATTCACAACAGTCCATTATCTGTAGAATAACACTTGTTGTTCTGCTTCCAGCTCTATATATAACACTAATGCTAATGTATGCGATATCTTAATATGTGATATAATGATAAAATTGTATATGCTACGGTGTGACAGAAGAAGACCAAACGTGAAAGACTACGTCCTCTGAGTGATGTTACATTAATTGTGATTAGGAGAACAGACTGCTATTTATCTTACAGATGACAATGGAAGCAAACTGCTGCTTCTGCTATCTTCTTTAAGATCGGTAGCAGTCTTCCTTGTCAATGAGAAAATCAGGGTGTAATTTGACTTTCTTGTTGATGCCATGATACACATTGAGAGCCAAAGAAACTGGTACACCTGCCTAATATCGGGTAGGATCCCTCGAGCACGCAGAAGTGCTGCAACACGATGTGGCATGGACTCGACTAATGTCTGTAGTAGTGCTCGAGGGAACTGACACAATGAATCCTGCAGGGCTGTCCATAAACACGTAAGAGTATGTGGGGGTCGAGATCTCTACAGAACAGCACATTGCAAGTCATTCCAGATATGTTCTATAACATTCATGTCTGGGAGTTTGCTGGCCAGTGGAAGTGTTCAAACTCACAGTACCTGGAGCCTCTCTGTAGCAATTCCTATATGTGGGATGTCGCACTGTCCTGTTGGAACTGAGCAAGTCCGTCGGAATACGCAACGGACATGAATGGATGCAAGAGAACAGACAGGATGCTTATGTACGTGTGACCTGACAGAGTCTTATCTAGGCGTATCAGGGGTCCCATATCACTCCAACTGCACACATCCCACACGATTACAGAGCCTCCACCAGCTTGAACATTTCCCTGCTAACATGGAGGGTCCATCGATTCATGAGGTTATTTCCATACTCGTACACGTCTATCCCCTCAATACAATTTGAAACAAGATGCGTCCGACCAGGCAACATGTTCCCAGTCATCAACAGCCCAATGTCGGTGTTTAAGGGTCCAGGCGAGGCGTAAAGCTTTGAATCGTGCAGTCATCAAGGGTACACGAGTGGGCCTTCGGCTCCGAAAGCCCATATCGCTGATGTTTCGTTGAATGCTTCGTACGCTAACACATGTTGATGGCCCAACACTGACACCTGCAGAAATTTGCGGAAGGGTTGCACTTCTGTGAGGTTGAACGATTCCCTTCAGTGGTCGTTGGTCCCGTTCTTGCAGGACGTTTCTCCGACCTGATTTCTGACATTCACGGTACACTCGTGAAACGGTCGTACGCGAAAATCCCCACTTCATCGTTACCTGGGAGATGGCGTGTCCCATTGCTCGTGCGCCTACTACAACATCACGTTCAGACTCACTTAAATCTTGAAAACCTGCCATTGTATCAGCAGTAACCGATGTAACAACTGCGCCAGACGCTTGTTGTCTTATATAGACGTTGCTGACCGCAGCGCCGTATTCTGCGTGTTTGCATGTCTCTGTATTTGAATACACTTGCTCATACTAGTTTCTTCGGGTCTTCTGTGTATACAGATTCTGTGTTTCGAAACTCCATTAGTACTACACATTAAAATAATTTAATAATGGTGTTTTCAAGTCGTTCTTCCATAAATACACTAGAGAAAAGGGATGGGTTGCAACATATGAATCGTGAATTACTTTTCAGCATATGGTCCGTGTGATATATTAAACAATTTGACTGAACGTAGACCAAGTACAGACAAAATAGCAGCATTCACAAAATAACAGTTGGCGTGATCCCCTGCTTTACCCAAGGATTCAATGAAGTACATCAGAGCATCAAATGAAACAGCTACATGGGTTGGTTGGGAAACCATGGGGAACATGATTTAGGAAACAGATCGAACGCTCCTATACCCGCTCATACCACAACCCACCAACACACTGAAATGAACACTATATTATTACTACCAAAACTACCAGAGAACACAATGACACCTCAGCAGAGAGTATCTTGACTAGAGGCGTCCGATAGAACGTGGTCTGATCAACAAGTGGTCACACATGGTACAACACATGCGAAGAAAAGCCATGGTTATAGTGGGACAAAATTTATAGACATATATCAATGTGTAAAAACGATCAAGGAATGCTGAAGGTGCGAGCAGTTGTAGGAAAACTAACAAAAAAACGAAGTAAATGTGATCAAGTTCCACAAACAGCGAAAGTACTCTAAAGTACTCAATTCTTGAATCACGAAATAACTTGTCTAAGCTCACATACTTCGACACTACAGACTGAAAGATGCATTCGTTTTACTCTGCTCGAACGTGGCTGAGAAACCCAAATTCACACGACGAAAGACTGATTAACAACATATTTCAGTAGAAATAGGGAATGCATTTTATACAGTACTCACGCATTGAAAGAGCACACATTTACTAGGTTAACAAAGAATGGAGTTAGACTTTACCTTCGACCACATGACAGTACGGCTGCACGAGGCCAACGACTTCCAAGTTAAAAAAAAATATAAAATTAAAAAAAAATCTTGAAGGATCTAAAATTCAGTCTTAGGCCTCTCGTAATTTCGTTTAATAAATTTTTCCTGCACAACGTAATTTCGTTTATTTTACTTACCTCGTATACTGAGAATGACTCAGCTACACTACCAGTCTCGGAAGCCGAAGTCCTTTTATTCTGCTCTAGCAATCGAGCCTAGGTCACTTATACTCAAAGTATTCTCACTGAAAATCTCAAGAATAATATTAAGTCTTCACATGAAATCATTTCCACGATAGCTAGTATGATTACTCCTGACTACCAAAGAAACTGACATAAAAATGATTGAAATTCACATACTAAATAATTCAGATAGCTCCATCCGTGCGTTGCCCACATATCAGCCAGTACTCACCACACGTCAGCAGAAAAGTCACTCTTTCAGTTGTGGGGGACTCCAAAAATGCAGACGTCTTACCTGCCAACCTAAGTCTTCTGCTTGCTATTGTACCAACTCTGATGACCCAGATAGACCTCATTGTCTTTCTACTGCTCCTAAGGCTGGAGGTGCGGGTGAATCTATATTTGTAGACAGCTACTGGCTACACTCACTAAAAGTCACATTCACTAGTTTCAGTCACGCACTACAAGTTAAGTGGTGGAATGACAATGTGGGGGTGATTCAGGTGTCCACTTATTTGCAACATAATAAAGAAAAGAAAAGACATGTCCATGTAAACGACGCACTTCTTTCTGACGAGGGAAGTTCCCCATTGCACCATCTTCAGATTTAGTGGTAAGAGGGCTCAGTGGACAACCCGTCAAATGTGAACACAAATCAAGCATGAAAACAAGGAAGAAGATGTACTGGACTGTGAAGAAAAGCAAAATAGAAACAGTGAACAGTCCAAGAACAAGAAGTGCAATGTAGAGCACCCGGGAGGAGAAATGGCGCCATGGTTAAGTGGTTACGGCGTTGGACTGTCGTGGTCGTGGTCGCGTCATGTGCGTGCGGACCGCCTCCGCAGTTGTTTACTTCCGCGTAGCGGTATTTCGTGTTGTGTAGCGTCCATTACTACTGCACCTCATGGCACACTGTTACCGCAGAGCGAAACTTAAAAAACGTTGCAAGCCGAACTTGCACGACTACACGCTTATGAAATTGAACCATTCATTCGTGAAGAGCTACGTCTGAACCCCCAGGAACTGATAGGTATTCACTTCTCTGTCACTGGCAGTATCGTCTATATTAAAACAACTACGGAGGAAGCATAAGCTGAGGTAGTTCGACAACACGCAGACGGACTCAAGTTCAAGCGTTCTGACGGGCATATTGGAGAGGTAACGGTAGATCACGCTGGTTTCGGTCTTCGTACAATTCGGGTCTTCGAGCTCCCTTTCGTAGTGCCACAAGATGCGGTCGTCAAAGCTTTCCAACCCTTTGGCAATGTTGTGGGGCACATCGCGGAAAAATGGCAGACTTTCACGACACATCACGTGTTGAATGGTGTCAGCCAAATCAAAAGCGAACTCTCTAAACATGTACTATCCTATCTGCTGATAAGAGGCGTGCAAGCCATCGTTATGTTTGATGGCCAGCCGCGGGCATGCGCCGGTTGCGGACAAGAGGCCCGTGTTCGGTCAGACTGCCTCCGCCGACGTTTGCTCCAGGTCCCGACCAGTGACTCAACTTCCAAAGCGACGGTCACTTCTTTACTAGACACCTACGGCACAGCCGTACCCAGCCTCGATGCGTCACTTCAGGAAAAGCCTGTTCTCCCCCCAGCGCTGCGCACTGGAAATGAGGCTGAGGGCACGGCCTTACCGGCACCGGCTACGAGACCACCGCCTCTCCAGAGCTTCATGACCAGCCCGCCTGCTGTGATGGACATCATTGCAAGTGGGGTGCCTACGTCTGCTTTTCTTCAGACGGGAGCGACCTCGAACATTGAACGTCAACATTCTGATACAGAACAGCACCTCCGAAAGCAGCGGTCGCTCCGAAAACGAAAGAAGAGAAATCAAACGCCATCCAACGACAAACTTCTTCATGTAGCATCACAAGCAGTGGGGCGAACACAAGACAGTAATCTTCCTTCGAGCGCCCTGACGACAGGAGTGGCCGCTCCTTATGTCCCATCTGAGGAACAATCCCACCCGACGACGATGGATCGTATGGGGGATAGTCCCTGGACCCCGCTACAGCAGCGTTACCACAACTCGTCCGCGATGAATGCGACAGTCGCTTGCCACCTGTTCCAGTCTCCTGGGCTGATGATGTCGACGATGGAGCAGATTGAGCTGGTGACCCTCCCGTCAGACACTGCCCCTTGGAGGTGCCTGACCCACCTTCCATCCACTCTGATTGCGGCTACAGTGGCAAAGCCGGATGTTACAAGCCAACCAGACATCTCTGCCAGAACATCTGTGTCAATGTTGGGAGCACGCCCACAACACTACCGCATCACGATGATGAATCTGGCCACCCTTCGGGCTTCACACAAACTGGCAATCTTCCGAGAGACCATTTATGCTGCCCTCCTCCAAGAAGTGATCGTTGCTGTTTTCTACGCCCCCACTGGCTAAGCGGCACACATCTCCCATGCTTCTGACAATGGTGGTGGAGTCGCCATCCTCCTCCGTTCTAGACTCCCTGCTGTAGTGTACCTTCATAATGATAGAAGTTGTTCGGCATCCGCATCCTCAATGTATAAGCCCCATTTGGCTCCAGTCGATGTCGTGACGGATACACCTTCTTTGCTGACGAGGTAACGTCGCTTTCCGAGAGTCCTCTGGATGAAATGGTCCTCGGTGGCGATTTCAACTCCACACAAGGGCCTTATGACCAACTTGCACATCATTCCCCATGTTTTGCCCTCTCTGTCATCATCGACAGACTTCAGCTTGTTGACACATGGACAAAGGTTCATGCCACCCGTGTACGTTTCACATACTATACGGCGCAGTCGTCCACACACCTCGTCCGTATATATCTCACACGTTCAGTTGCTGCCGACACTGAACATGCCGAAGTATGACCTCTGACTTTCTCTGACCACGACGCCTATATCTGCGATGTGGTCCTCGCCTGCCAACAGGTGTGGCACAACCGTGGCCTGTGGAAGTATACCTTTCCCACCTGACTGTCCCCGATTGTCGAAGGATCGTTGAGGATGTGTGGGCCCTCTGTCGTCGACGTTTCCCTGCATACACATCCACCTTATACTGGTGGCTATCTTGCACGAAACCAGCCCTACGCAGGGCACTGATGGGATGTGGCAAAGACTTCAAAGCTTGGCAAGAGAGCAGCATGGACTTTTATTACGCGGTGCTTCGTGACTGCACTTCGATGGCACTCTCTCCTGTCCGTCAGACGATAGTGCATCGTGCTAAGGGTCAGATACTTCACTCATGCGACAACGATGGGAAGGGGCCCTAGTCAGATCCTGCAACTGTGTCAAATGCCTCACGAAACGCCATAGAAGTACCACGTCCTCACAGAAGCCCGACGTCGTCGTTGAGTTCTCATCCACGACCTCACCGATGCAGAAGGACGACGATACACTACACAAGGCTCCATTGGTCATTCTTTCTATTCTCATTTCCGCCGGCTGTACGCTGCCGTCCCACATCCCCCGACCCTAATAGACGAAGTACCAGCACTGACCGTCAACAGCATCCCAGAGTATGTTGCTCAAGAACTTCAGGAATAAGTGACCTCCGATGAAGTCCTAGATGGTATCAAGGAGGGTGCTGCCAACAAGTCTCATGGATCTGACGGCCTCTCCCTCGAATTTTACAAGTGTTTTAGCTATCTTTTGATAACTACTTGGACGTCCATCTGTCGCGAACTGATGTCACCCACGACGACGATCGGAGCACCCTTCCTTGGTGGGGTCATCATCCTGGTCCCTAAGTCACATGGACGATCACGGATCTGTGATTACCGGTCCAGCACTCTGCTCAACAGTGACATGAAAATTTTTATCTGTTGATTGGCCTCACGACTCAAGAAGGCAGCAAGATACGTCACCTCCCTTGATCAGACTTCGCTGGGCGTTGACAACAACATCCATACGGCCCTTTGCCGTTACAGAGATATGATCCTCGCGCGGTCGCAACGTTCACCTGGCGCATTAGCATCGTTTGACTTCAGTCAGGTATTCGACCATGTCGACCATACCTTTCTGAAATGGATCCTCCAACACATGGGCTTTCCGGCTCGTATAGTAACAGTGGTAACGCTACTCTTGAATGGCGCGACTTCAAGAATACTCTGTAATGGTCGCCTCACCGAGTCTCTAACGATCGAGCGGTGTGTCCGACAGGGTTGCCCACTTTCTACGATACTGTATGCTTTGGCATTAGAGCCGCTTCTCCAGGGGCTTCGCCAACGCCTGGTGGGCCTGACATTGCATGGGCACCGCTTCTGTTGTACAGCCTATGCTGATGATCTAGTTCTTTACCTCTGCAATGAAGACGATGTTCACGCGGCTCTGACTCGGGTGGCGACATATGGTGAGGCATCGGGGAGTCCTCTTAACATTTCCAAATCGAAGATTCTGCTCATTGGTGAGGGTCTACCTGAGCGATTTGTCGCTCCTCTAAGTGTGGCCACCAGCGTCCGCTGTTTGGACACTGATTTTATGAATGACCTCCGTCGTTCAGGGGCAACGAACAGTAGACGTCTCCTCCAAGCGCTTTTGCATGAATAAGGCCGGAGTGGCCGTGCGGTTCTGGGCGCTATAGTCTGGAGCCGAGCGACCGCTAACGTCGCAGGTTCGAATCCTGCCTCGGGCATGGATGTAAGTGATGTTCTTAGGTTAGTTAGGTTTAATTAGTTCTAAGTTCTAGGCGACTGATGACCTCAGAAGTTAAGTCGCATAGTGCTCAGAGCCATTTGAACAATCTCCTCCAAGCGATCAGGGCTGGCCGTGTGGATCACCGGCTTAGATCCCTCTACATTATACTGCGTGCGCAATACGTGAATGTTTACCACGCCTCACGCATCCTCCATGTGGAACAAGTGTTCCCTGTCCCGATTACCCTCGCACATCGTATGTTGATGACGATGGTATCGTTTGTCTGTACCGGTATTTTATTTAAAGTTCAATATTCCTGTATCTTTTGTCTGTACCGGTATTTTATTCAAAGTTCAATAGTCCTCCCGCGGGAGGGTGGTGAAGTGTGCTTATTCCATGTGCCAGATAGAGTTACTGTACATTTTGTTAGTTCCCATGTGAAAGTCTGGCGACTCTGCCCGACGAGCCTGACCGGACTCCTTTTGCATGAATAAGCGCCAATATCCAAGTCAGCCCCAGTCATGTTATCAGACATTCCAACCCCTTTTATCACTTTCGCCACTCTTTTCTTGACTTAAGTTACATCCTGCATTCCTTACCACTTTCATGTGTACTCCAGACAAAGACTGTAAACGACACATTACAAATGTGTCGAACCCCCAACCCCATCGAACACATGTTTCCCCAGATCATATGGCATCGTGTGTGGAAAGCGGTACATGTTGGTTATCTCGACACCAGCGTCCAGACCATCTGGTATATCACCGTCAATGGCAAACAGGTCAATCAGTTTCGTTTGCACCGCATCCGCCTCGCTGTTACACCCCTCTGGGTTCACTGTGGTGTAGGGGACACGGAATTTCATCGGTTCTCTTGTGGTCCGTCGTCTAGCGTCTGGAGGCTCGCGCAGCGTATCTTGACTTTCCTAACCCGACAGACACCTGCTCAGATCGCTTTCCTGACGCTTTTATTCCCGAATGTGATTCATTACTCCGCAACAAAAACTAACGCTGTGAATTGGATGAGTGGTCACATGGTCCGCTACCATTTTCGCTCTGACGAGAAACCAGAACTAGGTAATTGGACGTACCTTAAAGATCGACACTGTACACTTGTTTGCAGCCACAAATACAAGCAGTTCTTTTCCAGATTTCTACGGAGAGCATTTCACGACCCGCCTTCCAGCTGAAACGTCGAAGCCATGAGATGCTGATGCTGTTTTGCCGACATAATGTTCTGAAAGCACTAGAAACGGTATCTCCATTAAATTTTCGAGAAGACACGTTTGGATGTTCTGCCAATCGGAAGGCGCTAGCGACTGCTGAAATTCTGGTACGTAGACTAACTTAATTAAAAGACATAAAAGAATAAAAAAATTAAAAAATAAAACGCAAAAATAAAAAAACGAAAAATGCAATAAAATAAACTAAAATAAACAATAGCCCATTCACAACTACTTTCATTTTCATCGCTTCTCTATATTTTCTTCCCCCCTACTTCTTCATTTCCTACACCCTTGTAGTAATAGATTAGTTGTTTTAGGATAGGCCTAGATAGGCGCCAACGCCTGAAGAGGTTTTTATTTATTTTTTGGTCGGGACACAATTGTTGGTGGCAAGTAGATTTTTTTTATAGTTTTCCCTTTCCTGTCCATGGTAGAAAAAAACAAGTGCAGTACTCGCCCGCGAAAGGCGAAGGTCTCGAGTTCGAGTCTCGGTCTGACACAAAAAAAGGTGGGCGAGCCACGTTTTCTTTTTCTTTTTCTTTATTTTCGCTTCATTCAAATTTGTGCCTGTCCGTAGTGTAACGTCCGCTTCCAAGAGCAAGGTGTGAGGTAAGGGACCTATAATGACAATTGATTCTGCGCAACTATTCATTAACAGCCTAAAGGAAGTGGCTTTCGAATGAGAACTGCAAACGTTTGATGACAAGGCGACAAGTCAATAGACCCTCCACCGGAAAACACTTCTGGTGTGTCATACACAGCATGAGTGACATTACTTGAGTCATATGACAGGATTGGTAAGTGAGTTAGATATGCCTCCTTACCCTACATAGGTGTTTGTAAGAATGTGAATGTAATCACTTCCAAGCAAATGCTGAAAACTTAGTAGTTTGTCACATAAGCTGCAACAAATGAATGCAAAAGTTTCACAATCACACAGTTTCTATATTCTGTCGAAACATATGTTTTTAAAATTTTTGAAGCTGCGTTCCGTTTTGGAAGTCTTAACGCTTGGATTCCATTGTTGTAAAATAGTTTACATCTGTTTATTTGTTGTTTTCATTTATGTGAGACGTATACACTAAAGCACCAAAGAAACTGATATAGGCATGCGTATTCAAATTCAGAGATATGAAAACAGGCAGAATACGGCGCTGCTGTCGGCACCGCCCATATAAGACAACGCAGTTGTTAGATCGGTTATTGATGCTACAGTAAGAGTTTGCCAGGATTTAAGTGAGTTTAAACGTATTGTTATAGTCGGTGCACGAGCTATGGAAGACAGCGTCACCGAGGTAGCAATAAAGTGGGAAATTCCCGTACGATCAGTTCACGAGTGTATCGTGAATATCAGGAATCCGGTAAAACATCAAATCTCCGACAACGCAGTCGCCGGAAAAAGATCCTGCAAGTACGGGACCAAGAGAATTGTTCAGTGTGGCAGAAGTGCAACCCCTCCGCAAATTGCTTAAGATTTCAGTGCTGGGCCATGAACAAGTGTCAGCATGCGAACCGTTCTACGAAACATCATCGATATACACTTTCGAAGCCGAAATACCACTCGTGTACCCTTGATGACTCCATGAAACAAAGCCCGGCCCGTCAACAGCGACATTGGACTGTTGATGACTAGAAACATGTTGTCTGGTCATAAGAGTCTCGTTTCAAATTGTATCCAGCGGATGGACGTGTAAGGGCATGGAGACAACCACATGAATCCATAGATCCTGCGTGCCATCAGGGGACTGTTCAAGCTGGTGGAGGCTTTGTAATGGTGTGGAGCATGTGCGGTTGGTATGATATGGGACCCCTGATATGTCTAGATATGCCTCTGACAGGTGACACGTACGTATACATCCTTATAACACTGCAACCGGTATCACGTGGCTTGTGCAATCAAATACCAAATTTGGTATATTACGCACTATGCCCCAACAGAGCAAATAGTGCTGTCTCGGAAAAGCCAAGCATAAAACTTCCGTCTGCTACTACTACACCATAACCTCTAAGCTGGATGAAGTTCGTATAATGAAATTATTTTTATGAAAGCAATTACAGTATGAAGAAGCAGAGCAGTGTTACACTATGAAAGGAATTTAGTTGTGCTGACCGTGATATACCTAACGGAGGTGGCTTAGCGGAAGTGAAAGTCAGAATTACATAAATATTTAAAAAGTAACAAACAATATTTTACCTATCTTCACTGTTCAAAGAATAAAGAAATCGGTCGCCAGCCTAATTAGGCATGAGAATGATTGACATTCTTGTTCAAGAAAATAGGTATGAGTAACTTTAACGGACAAACACAAGCTATAATTTGCCACAGGCGAGTGCAATGAACTCTGGCACCTGAATACAGTATGTTCACGTTAAGGTTGGAGCTAACATATCAGAACAAACTATTTACACAATTATAACAGATAATGCAATGGACACCCTTGCTGCAAACAGGCGTTGATGTACTTCATTGGGGACATGTTGAAAATGTGTGCCCCGACCGGGACTCGAACCCAGGATCTCCTGCTTACGTTGCAGACGCTCTATCCATCTTTTTTTTTTTTTTTTTTTTTTTTTTTTTATTACTGTGTGCCCGACCGAGACTCGAACTCGGGACCTTTGCCTTTCGCGGGCAAGCGCTCTACCATCTTTTTTTTATTTTTTTATTTTTTATTATTTTTTTTTTTTTAATTGCTGTGAAAAGAAATATTGGAGGAGAAAATTACAAAAACTGAAAACTTATTATGATTATAATGAAGCACAGGAAATTTCAAAACATTACATTCAAACGGATAAAATTCATTAAGTAAGACACTTCGCTATTGTTTTTAAATAAATAAAATATTTAGTATGCAACAAGCCTTTTTTTTTTTTTTTTTTTTTTTTTTAGTGGACCGGTGGGGGCTCGGGGGGCAAAGTGGGCAGGGGTCGAAACCTGAGGCCTGGCCACAGTGTCCCCCTCTCCACCACCGAGCCTGTGGTGCTTAGGGAAGTGGGAGAAACAGGAATCAACAGTAGTGGAAGGCGTTGTTATTTATTTATTTGCATGTGTTTTTGTAATATTCACTAAATAGCATGAAATTATGGGAACACATATGCGAAAGAGAAAAGAAATATAAATTCTAGGTAAAGAAAAAGAAAGGGAAAAGGAAAAGCAACAAGAAATAAAATCCGCGCAATCTGCGACGCGCTCTCCCATCCGCGGAGATCAGAAGTAGAATAGATCGTAGGCGGTTGAAACTCAGACACCGCCGGGGGAGGAGGGGTGGGTGCCCTCTGTGCCAGGCACCCCCCAACTCAGTGGAGGTCTAACAAAGACCGCTCGAAGATAGTTAGCAAATAATGTTCGGTAACGTGGCGTGTTTTCGAGAGCTGCATGGGCTGTTCGTAAATAGGTCCAGAAGTCGAGGCGGGATTTAGGTCCCTCATTAAAGAGATAAGCGACCGCCCACCCTTTGACCCACGTAATAGCATGACATTTGGCGGCGGGAAAATGTCGGTCCTCCGGGTATAGAAACATTCGAGGCTCGACTGTGTCTGATGGCACCCGGAGATAGCAGGCAATGATTTGCTGCACGAAGCGCCATACCTCTTGCGATGAGGCGCATGTCAGACGGTGTTCATCAGTGTCCAGTTTCTGGCAAAGGAGACAAAGAGGGGATTCTGACAAGCCAATGTTGTGCAGGCGCTGCTTCGTGGCAAATTTCCTGTTGACTATGTGATACCACAGCGCCCGGACGTTCGTAGGGAGGAAGGGCTGGTGGACGGTAGTCCACACTATGGGCCACTGGATGGAGGGGTGTTTGGTCTCCATCACATTCCGGGGAACACAGCGCAGCAACAGGCTGTAAAAATCCTTAGTCCTAGGTGGGCGTGTAACTGGGAGACTGGTATGTATGTAACTGTAGTCGACGAAAAAGGTCGAAAGATGGGACAAATGAGGCACGATATGGCCGACAGACACTGGTGGTGAGGTGGAAGCAGGTAGGAGGACCTCAAGCAAGCTGCGTGTTAGAGATGTACCCTGGCCCATCCACTGTTTTCTCATGGTACTCATGTACAAGGCTGCAGCTCGCATACGGACATTGACGAGCCCGACGCCACCATACCGTGTGGGCAGGGTAAGTGTCTCATAACGGACTTTAAACATTGAACCAGCCGTGAGGTAACAGCCAAAAGCCGCCTGAAGGTTGCGCCCAATTGCAGTTGGCAGAGGGAGAACTTGGGCGATGTGAACCAATTTTGATGCCACATAAAGATTAATAAACGCAACCCGTTGAAGTGTGTCCTGGCGGCGCAAGAGGTTCTGGCGGACGTCGTTGCGGACGACGTGTAACAGGCGACGGAAATTCGTTGCCGCCGTGCGTGTGACCGTGGGGGTAAAGGTAATGCCCAGGTACCGGAAAGTCCGCACAAGCGGCAGTGGTGCCACTTCACCCTCCTGGAGGCCTCGTCCAATGTGCATTGCAGAAGATTTGGCGACATTCATGGCACTGCCAGCGGCAGCCCCATAACGGGTAATCAATTCGAGGACATCCCGAATCTCAGAGCCGGAGCGAATGAGGAGGAGGAGGTCATCAGCATATGCCCGACAGCGAAACGTGTGTTGGCGTAGGGTGAGGCCAGAGAGCTTGGTCGTCAAGCCCCCAATAAGGGGCTCAAGGGCAATAGCATACAGGAGGGTAGAGAGGGGGCACCCCTGCCGTATCGAACGGCAGATAGGTACCGGCCCTGCTATACGTCCATTGACTTGGACACGTGAACTGGCACTGTCGTAAAGACGCCGGATGACGTCGAGAAACGGAGGGGGGATGCCCATTCGGGCTGCCACCGAAAACAGGAAACGATGACGCACTTTATCGAAGGCGCTGTCGAAGTCTATAGCGACGACCGCTGCCCGGAGCCTGCAGGCCGCCGCTATCGCAATTAAGTCGCGGCATTCCCCTGTGGCAGTCTGTATGTTAATCTGTCCACCAGGCGTCGTTTGTTCTGGCGAGAGGATATGAGGGAGTGTAGTTCGGAGCCGCATTGCCAGTAAGCGCGCGAAAATCTTGTAATCGGCATTGAGGAGGGTGAGCGGTCTGTAACTCGTGACCATCGAACCACGGGCTGGTTTGTGGACTGGTATAATGATGCCCTCAGCAAAGGCGGGTGGGATTGCTTGGTCAGATGTTATCAGTTCTTGATACATGGTCGTCCATCGTGGGGCCATGAGGTCCCGAAAGGTACGGTAAATCTCAATCGGTAAGCCGTCAATGCCGGGCGATCTGTTGACTGCACCCTTGGCGATTGCGTTGTTGACTTCGTCTAGCGTGACCGCCACTGTCAAAGCATCCGCCTCCGTGTGGGGGAGGGTGCGCGTGACGTAATTCAAAATGGAGTCGTCTGCTGCAGTTTCAGCGTCGTCATCACTATAAGTACGACGGTAGTGCTCGACGAATGCGCGGACGATGTCATTCTGAGTGGTCACCTGCGTTCCATGAGGTGTTGTCAGAGTGCTGATGATCTGCCGACGGCGCCTTCGGTTGTCGGACACTATATCATGCATGGATGGAATTTCTAAATCCGCGTGATCGTGGCGCCGCGTCCGTATCACGACCCCTTGCAATTTCCGGCGTGCCAGCGCAATTATCTTCGCCTTAGTTCTTTGCCGTTCCAACTGGTTGTCCGGGGTTGGCGGTTGAGCATCCAGATCTCGGAGAATCGCGTAATAGAAGTCAACAGTGGTGCGATGCCAGTCGGCCATGTCCTTCCCGTATCTCATCAGTGTCCTCCGGATCGCCGGCTTGGCGCAGTCCAACCACCATGTCAATGTCGAGCGGTAGCGGGGAAGGCGTCGTTCGCAGGCTCTCCACGTTTCAGTGACTTGTTGGCGACACGCCAGGTCATGCAAGTGTGAGGTATTGAGTTTCCATGGCGCACGGCTGCGCCATACTGATTGCGGCGGAAGGAGGACCGTACAGATGTAAGCGCAATGGTCGGAAAAGGCCAGCGGCCAGCGTTCAGCGCCCCGTATCGCAGATCTAAGAGTTTGTGAGACATATATCTTGTCTAGTCGGCTTGCGGAATGACTTGTAAGAAAGGTATGGCCAGAAAGGTCGCCGTGTTGTACTTCCCAGGTATCGTGAAGCAGGAGGTCTCGCACCACTGTACGTAGCTCCTGGCATGTAGTATAGTGGGGAATCTGATCTTTAGGATGCAGAACGCTGTTAAAGTCACCTCCTAGGAGGCAATGGTCATAACGCCCTAAAAACAGCGGAGCGATTTCCTCGGAATAAAACTGGGCTCTTTCATGCCGTCGGTCGGTGCCTGAGGGAGCGTAGACATTAATGATGCGTGTCCCCATGGCAGTGAGTGCCATGCCCCAAGCTGATGGAAGGAAGGCGACATCGGTCACAGAAATCCCGTGGCGGACGTAGATGGCCACCCCGCGGCCCATAGGATCACTCGCGGAGGCGTGGGCGGTATAACCATTAATATCCGGGAGACTAGCCAAGTGAACTTCCTGCAGAAGGGCGAAATCAATATCCGAAGCTCAGAACATCTCCTGCATAAGGCGGATTTTCACCCTGGAACGGATGTTGTTGGTGTTGATGGTTGCTACCCGGTAGGCCTGGTGTCGGATTGCTGGTGGCTGGTCCATTCCGCCGTCCGCGCAAGGGTGTGGGCGTCGCAGCGGAACGTTATCCCGCTGGGCCGCAGGAGAGCCTGGGGAGAGTATGTTTAGTGGTGCGGCCGTGACGGCGCAGGGTCCCGTAACGGCTCCTGCTCCGTGACCTCCTCCTCGTGCCACGCCGTGGAAGCGGAAACTGGTGTATCGTCCATTTTGTCTTCAGAAGATGTTGTAATTGTGCGTCGTGTAGTGTCGCCTGTGAGACGTTCATGATTTAGGTCAGCGTCAGCACGGGGCGCAGGCACACCAATAGATGTCTCCGCGCTCATTACGTCTTCGTCAGCAGTAGCGGGTTCTGAGGCTTCGTGCTGGTCGACGGGTACGTCCTCCTCGACTTGTAACGTCTCCTCTTGGCCGGAAACGGTGCGACGTCTTCGCTTGCGACGTTTCGGGGAACGTTGTTTCCTTGTGCGACCCTCCGTGTCCGACGACGGAAGGGAGTCACGTCGTTCTGGCAGAAAGGCCGCTGTAGGAACGATGAGCGAGTCGATCTCCATCGTGTTTCCGAGATCAGGGTCAGCGTCTGGTTGCGTCGGCATCTTCGGAGCGGCGTCAATGGCCGGCCGAGGCGGCGGGTCGTCCAAGGCGCCCTCCGTCAGTGTCTGGTCGGTCTCGTTGGTGGCGTCGTTTGTGGTGACCGGGCGACGTTGCAAAGTGGTAGGAGAAGCCAGAGCAGCGGCGTAGGTCACCGGTAGCACTGTAGGTTGCGACGTGGGTGGTTTTTCGGCAGCTGGAAGTTGCGTCATACGCCGTTGTAGGTATTCGGATCTAAGGTGGCCTTCTTTGCCGCACCCGGAACAAGTCCGAGGCTGGCCATCGTATATAATTATGGCACGGCATCCGCCGATCTGTAAGTAGGACGGGACGTGGCTTCGGAGATCTATGGTGACCTGTCGGACCCCGTTTAGGACAGGATACGTCCGAAACTGTGTCCACTTCTCCGCAGTGTGGCCGTGGACTGTGCCGTATGGGCGTAGTGCCGCGACGACTTCCTCAGCTGGAAGTTCGAATGGCAATTCGAAAATGCGTATCGTTCGCATACCTAAGCCTGCGTGGTCGACGGTTACCTCCCCCACATTGCCATCAGCGTGACAGAAGCGGAGCCCCTGTTTGGTCTGACGTAGTATGCGTTCGCACGCCGCGTCGTTAATGATTTTCACATAGACCGTGCTGCTCACGATGGACAAATGTATGCCTATAATATCGGTCGCCGGGATCTTCACTTCCTCTCGCAGAAAACGCTCCACCTCAAGTGCTTTGGGTCGGGCATAATCGTTGCAGAAAGTAAATCGGAGTGTTGATTTACGGTAACGGTTCGCCATGGATCGTACAAGGTAAGCCGGCACTTAAGCAACGGCCGTCAGAAAGTAAACAAGGCGAGCTCGCGCGCCGCACGAAGTCAACACGTACGCGTCCGCTCTGTTGCCCTGCCGAAGGCAGACTGAGCCACCGTGGGCACAGAGGATAGTGCGTCAGCAGGGACTTATCCTTTGCACGCTCCCCGTGAGATCCACATTCCCAACATGTCCACACCACTACATTCGTAGTGCGCCTAATAGATGTTTGCCCATTATACTCATTACATGTAAGCAGGAGATCCCGGGTTCGAGTCCCGGTCGGGGCACACATTTTCATGTCCCCAATGAAGTACATCAACGCCTGTTTGCAGCTAGGGTGTCCATTTAATTATCATTTCTAGTAAAGCTGCATGGTCATCCACGGTAACTGTTCTTTCGGGAACAGATACTACCGTCATACACAGTTAAAAAAATATGGCTTCCGGCCATTGACCTTCTCGTGCGAACGCACACGCTATGCCCGAACTCGTACGGGACTTGGTAGATTAATCTGCCACGAGTAATGAGTATGATGGGCAAACATCTATTAGGCGCACTACGAATGTAGTGGTGTGGACATGTTGGGAATGTGGATCTCACGGGGAGCGTGCAAAGGATAAGTCCCTGCACACGCACTATACTCTGTGCCCGCGGTGGCTCAGATGGATAGAGCGTCTGCCATGTAAGCAGGAGATCCCGGGTCCGAGTCCCGGTCGGGGCACACATTTTCAACATGTCCCCAATGAAGTTCATCAACGCCTGTTTGCAGCTAGGGTGTCCATTTAAATATAATTTCATTTCTAGTAAAGCTGCATGGTCATCCACGGTAACTGTTCTTTCGGGAACAGATACTACCGTCATATATATAACACATAACAAAACACGCTATTACCTTGAGGACTCAGTCAAAGTGAATGGTCTCAATAACGTTACTATTAATATTCACTGTAGAATCGTAAACTGGAGATAGGTTTAATATTACTTTTCAAACAAATTCCTATCTGACATGAAATATGGATATGGTTCACAGCAAACTTAGTTACTGTGCATAGGTTAAGCTTCTCAATACTAAACACCTTTCTACTTAGAATGCAAATTAAATGGAATTCACTAACATATTACTTCTCACTGTCTTTTGAATAAAGAAGTTACTATTTTCATAGATAGTGGCCTTTCTATTAATCGTTATCTAGCATGAGCACAATAGACAAACACCATTAATATGCACTTTTAATACACGAGAGAGAGCCAATATTGTACAGAATTTGACTTGAATAGCAAGAGTAATTGAAACTTTCTGTAATTAAGTAATTTTGAGCATTTTAACTACTTTAAATGGAGGAGGGCCTTAATCTTGACCACTGTAGCAGAGCAAACTAAACACGCTTTTAATACACTAAAGAAACAAGCCCTTAACAAGCATGAACATATAGCTTTTAACAGTAGTAGTCCTCAACTTTTAATGCAGTAGAACACAACTTGATGTGGTTATAAGACAATAGCTCACCTTTGAATGATTTTCAACAGACTGCACTGTGCTCCTTTAATCTGCAAAACTCAATAAACCACAGTTTTTATAACATTCACTTTAGAAGTTGGTAACAAAATATTAATAAACAGTTTTAATAGAAAAAATTATTTTCAACACGCATCATTTACTTTAGCTCACTCTCTTGCCACATTAACTTTAACTTTCTTTTTACTATGTTCAAGCGGCATTAATTAGTAAAACACTGGGCCTTAATGTTCTTTCAGTAAGGACACTCGGTAATCACTTTAGCATAGGAAGGACCCTAAGTGGAAATGTGACAGAGGTATAAGAAAATCAAGGTAGGTATAAGAGTTCGAGTATAAGTTATCTTATATTTGCGCACACTAAAACATCCAATGGGCTGATCCTTCACCATACGTTTCTACTATTCCTTGGTTCCTTTTCAGTGATTGTGCAATGTGGTGGCGATTGCATGTTGGTAGGTGGATTTGAGGATAGAATTGCTGGACACTGTCACTTCTTGGTGGCGATGATAGATATCAATTCCAGAATAGTTCCAGCTCTTCATCCATCCATCCGGGGCATTGGAAAGTGGCACGGAATGCTTCTCTCGGCACCAGCACAATAGACAACTTTTACATGAGCAGTTGACAGTTTGGTAGCTCGTCCCCGACTGACTCTTGGTTCCACCTTTCTATCCATGCCCACCACATTTTGCGTGCGCCATACAGTTCCGTTCCCGAGGGGAACCACAACAACTTTTACATACGAAATAACTAAGAACCCTAAGTGAAGGTCAGCAGTTTACATAACAGTAACCAAACATATTAAATAAAACAGAACATTTGCACATATTGACATTTCTACAAAAAATTATTCACACAAAATTACAAATATATACAATAAGTTTTGTCTCCCTCCAAATGAGACAAAGAATTTAAATGATACAGACACTACATTGCATAGAATCAAATCATGACATCAAGGTTTTTTACACAGAAAAGAATAACCACTCTCATGGTGACAATTCAGTCCAACAAGATTTACAGAAACTCAACGATATAACACTAAACAAAACAAAAGGCAAAATAAATCAGTACAGCATTAGAGCTATGGTGTTACATGATGTCTGATCACGTGCACTCATTCATGTCGTACTCTTACTAATTTACTGACAGCCCTGCAAGTTTCACAGTGTCAGTTTTCTCTAATACTATTTCAGACATTAGTCGAGTCCATGCCACGTCGTGTTGCGGCACTTGTGCGTTCTCACGGAAGCTCTAGACGACGTTAAAAAATATATCGGCTCAACCACTTGTCTATAGTGTAAAACACTAAGATTGACGCGTTTCGGAAGTCAAGTTTCCATCATCAGAATAATAAAAAGTAAAAGAACCTGTTAAAACTCGCTAAAATGGAACATGCACCAGGCACAATAAAACTGATAATACAATTAAAACATCGTGGCTACTTTCCTTGTTGCAGCCGTGTGGAGGTGCACCTTGGAAGACACGGCTGCTACAAGGGAAGTAGCCACGATGTTTTAATTGTATTATCAGTTTTATTGTGCCTGGTGCATGTTCCATTTTAGCGAGTTTTAACAGGTTCTTTTACTTTTTATTATTCTGATGATGGAAACTTGACTTCCGAAACGCGTCAATCTTAGTGTTTTACACTATAGACAAGTGGTTGAGCCGATATATTTTTTAACGTTGACATTCACAACCACGACCTCTGATCCAGTATGGATAAAATCAAAGCTCTAGACGACATTAGGCTGGTGTACCAGTTTCTTTGGCTCTTCAGTGTGCATGAGAGGGGTCTGATGGGGCCCTCTGAAACGATATCAGCCGGCGCAGCACTCACATTACTCGCACTGCACCTCACAGCTCAAAAGCCATATACTTTTACCCAAAAAATGGTGCCCAATGTCTGACTACAAAAATCCCTGTAGCACAAATATTGTCACTCAGTTACTTCAACACGTGGGGCCAGTGGAACGGGTAGATGGCTCGTACACCTATAGAATGTGTTTGACGAAATTTCTCGTGAGTCACTCACTGCAGTGGCGTCCCACCCTGCCGCAGGGTCTGGAGGTCTGCACGTCGGCCTTCCTGAGCGCCTGGGTGGAGGGCAGCCAACACCTGCGACGCGGCTTACAGGTGGTGATGGCTCGAGCCAGGAGGCCCCTCGAGCTCACCGCCGGCCGCCTGCACCCCATCAACCGCGCCACCTTCGTTTCGGTGCGTACAACGGCACACTGTGCATCAGAGAATCGATCTCTCTTTACTTCAAAATGTTTCCCTCCAGTGAAAAGAACGTGAAATCTGAGTTGGTGGTTCAGTAGTTCCATAGAAGATCTCAAGCTCCCTGACTTACATTGTCAATACTTCCCAATACCAAGATCGCTTTCTGCTAGTATGCTTGATACACTTTGACTTGACTGCCAGTGGAGCTAGCTGAGTGAGTCACCATTCGTGTCTTGGAGAGTGCCAGATGAATATTGCATGGGGGCTTAATTAAATATAATGCAAATAATTTTAATTTTAGTCGCTGTTTGTCCGATTACGAAGTCTCGTAACCGGTTGGCCCTGACTAGTATTACTCCGCAATCTGACTGCATAGAATAACAACAAAGAATGAAAGAAAATTTCCGTTAACACAATTAATTAAGTCCCCAGCAACTATAAAAGCTACGAAACAACAAAGCACAAGTGTAACTGTTCTGTGTGTGGAAGTGTGATTCAACGTACACATCTGGCACGGTTCTTCCTCAATACGACAAGATTCTTTAAACGCCATTTACAATGAAGTAATTAAAAAAACCAGAAATACTATAATTGCACATAGAAACCAGAATTACACTCTAATACATGAACACAAGCCAAATGCTTTGTTGACTAAACCTGTGACCAAGAGACATTGTTAGTTAAGAAATTTAAAAAAAAAATTAATAAAATGTTTTTTATCTTCATATATATTGACGAAAAATACACTCTGATCATTACAACATCTCCATTCGAACAGTATCGGCTGTCTAGCCCATCAGAAAAACTGCACACAACATGCTCACAACTAGTACTGCTATCGACATCCTCTCAACAAGCACTGACTACGGCAACCTCAGAACTACAACTGCCCACAGCAACCTCTGAACAAGCACTGCCAGTGGAGGCGGCGGAATAAAACTCTTTGGCGCAATCTCTGGCGCTGTGACTCAGTGTAGCCACCTTTCAATATCTCCAATTAGCTAGCTTAAGGGAAGCCGAAAAGATGAAAATGCAAAATTAACGTTTTTTTGTTTTCTTCAGTATAAAATTATTTGGAGTTTTCTGAATAAAACAAATCAAGTTTCACCCTTCTAAGTGAATTCTAAGTGTGTTTCTTATCGCTGCGAAGTTGACACGCCTCATAAATGGTTGTAGCGAGTTGGTGTGTCACCTCTGACGCCGCCGCTCGCTGGCTGCAAGAAGGGTATCTTTGCGGAATTAGACAATGTTTTGTTTTCCAACGTTGCATGGCTAATGTGATCAGACGGGTTTACTCACCTACTAATTTGAGGATTTAATGGAGTAGCGTTTACCGATATGAACAGTCACTTGTCTCAGGGATAAATGCTATAACGTGTAAATAATTTAATTTGGATTGGGACTCCCAAAAGAGTGTTTGTACAGATAAAAACATTGCATTTTGGAGTGTATGATGCGGTGGCAACATACAATGAAGGAAAGATTATCAAATGTGATGTGCCGAAACGTTTAGGCTTCCAACCAGGACATATCACCATTTCCACAATGCGCCTAATTGATGAAGAAAGATTAAGAGGTGCTGGAAGAAGAGACAAAAGCCTACAACATGCAGCAGAAGGGAAGAAAAGACCAGTGGAAAGGAAACTAACACTGGAAAAAGAAGAGGATGTTGATAATCCATCATATGGTGCAAGAATATATTAAGAAACTTTGGAAGTCATTTCCCGTAACTTTAAAATTTTCCTTTTTGAGGAACATTTTCTCAAAAACTGCTAACAGTATATCAATGAAACTTATACACAATATTGTTCACTTCTTTCCCTTCATTTTTATAGCAAATTGTGAAAATATATTGTATAATTCAAGAGTTATACAAGAAAAAGTGCAAACTTTTAGAGAAAAAAATAAGCATCTGTTTAAAAAAATTGTAAAACAAAAACCAATAAATATTTCCTAACATGACATTATAACTTTGTAGAGAAATATTCACCGAACATGTACTCCAAATTCCAGAGCAATATGTTTAATGGTTTTAGAAAAACTGTTTCTTCTATTTGATAAAATTAACATGGAGGAGATGGATCGTTCCGGCTCCCTTAAGCATTTTTTTTTGTTTTTTTTTTGTGTGTCCTCTGTATTCTGGCTGGTTTGATACAACCCACGATGAACTCCTCTCCCGTGGAAAACTTTTCATCTCAGAACAGCACTAGCAACCTACGTCCTCAATTACTTGATGTATTCCGATCTCTGTTTTTCTCTACACTTTTTACTGTCTACAGCTCCCTCTAGTGCCATGGAAGTTATTCCCCCGATGTCTTAACAAATGCCTTACCATCCTCTCCCTTGTTCTTGTCAGTGTTTTCCCACATATTCCTTTCGTCGCCGATTCTGCGCAGAACCTCCTCTTATCAGTCCATCTAATTTTCGAAATTCTTCGGTAGCACCACATCTCAGATTCTTCGATTTACTTCTGTCCCGTTTTTCCCCACAGTCCATGTTTCACTACCACAGAGTGCTGTGATCCAAACGTACATTCTCAGAAATTTCTTTCTCCTGCTAAGACATCTGTTTGACATTAGTAGACCTGTCTTGGCTAGGAAAGCCCTTTTTACAAGTGCTGGTGTACTTTCGATGACCTGTCGTTTTGGGCTATTTTTTTGCCTAGATAGCAGAATTCCTCAACTTGGTCTTCTTCGTAATCACCAGCTGTAATGTTAAGTTTCTCTCTGTTCTCGTTTCTGTCACTTCTCATTATTTTCGTCTTTCGTCAATTTATTGTCAGTCCATATTCTGTACTCATTATACTGTTCGTTCTGTTCAACAGATCTTGCAATTCTTCTTCACTTTCACTGGGGATAGCAATGTCGGCAGCGAATCTTGCCATTGGTATCGTTTCCTCCTGAATTTTAATCCCACTCTTGAACCGTTCCTTTACTTTCATCGTTTCTTCTGCGATTTGTAGTCTGAACAGTAGGGGCGAAAGACTACAGCCCTATCTTACGCGCATCCATATAACCCGTTGTTGGTCTTCTGGTTTTATTGTTCCCTCTTGGTTCTAGTACATAGTGCATATTACCCGTCTTTCCCTATAGCGTACCCATATTTTTCTCAGAATTTTAAACATCTTGCACCATTTTACACTAACTTTCTTCCAGGTTATCAAAATCTATGAGCGTGTCCTGATTTTTCTCGAGTCTTACGTCCATTACAAACCGCAAAGTCCATCTCTGGTGCTTTTCACTTTCCTGAAACCAAACTGTTCATCATCTGAGAGATGCTTAGTTTTCTTTTCCATTCTTCTGTATATTTTTCTTGTCAGCAGTTTGTACGCATGAGCTGCTGAGCTGATTGTGCGGTAATTCATCACTTAAGCATTACTAACCAAGAAAGTATTTGCACGAATACATGTTTTCACTACGATATGTACTGATAAAATGTTCTTGTACTTCCATCCGCTTCACGTCGTTCAAAATGCACGAGCGTCCGACAGAGTGCTGTTCGGCCATTGTCAAGTGGTGACGGTCGTGTAGTTTCTGCTACCGCCCTGCAATAGCCGCGCTACCACCTGTGAAGTAATTTGCAACCTGTCCAGTACCGGATACGACAATTTTTTTGTTTTAAGATCTCCGCCTGCGTTTCAGCATTCCGATGGCCGGGTCCCAAACAGTACTTAGATGCAGACCGCTGGCTTTATCGATGGTGTTTTCAGAAATTTTTATCTCCAACACCTCATTTGCAAAATATCCCAGAAACCATTGTACATTTAACAATAAAATATATCGTTGAAAGCAGTTCAATGTCCGTTTCTCAGAGCACGTTCTGCTACCTCTGATTTCCCAAGACACAGCAGGCGGAAACACCGCTCGTGTTCTACAATGCACCGATTCTACTCAGTACCACTTCATCACTTATCTAATCTAACCGTGCACTATCACATTTCGAAAGCTTCTATTCTCTTCTCGAGTTAACTGCCTATTTTTTACATTTCAATTCCATAAAAGGCTACACTCCAATCAAATACCTTCGGAATAAGAGTTCGCACTAATTTACATTGAATATTAGAATTTTCTCATTTTCGAAACTCTTTTCTTGCAGTTTTTATTAGGGATTTCATATCATTTCTATTCGATCCTTGTCAGTGATTTTGTTGTGAAAGTAAATCTAATCTAATCTAATCTGTCATAGTTAAATGCTCTAGTAAATCGATAGCACGAACACACACACACACACACACACACACACACACACACACACACACGACATATTTAATGCACAGGAACAGATAGGTGGAAAAGTGGTAGGGAGACATAAATGTATAATACTGTGTCAACGAAATTCTTCATTTAAGAAGTTTTATGGGAATTTTACTGCTCACAATAAGCTCATACTCACATGGGCCTTGTGTCTCACAGCTGCAGTGAAGTAACTCCTGACTAATTTTGCGGTTTTGTGTTGTTTCAGCTCATCAATGCTTCCTACACATATTATGCCGTGCTTCGCCGAGTTAACGACCGCTGAGATGACATCAGAGCATCAGGCTCTGCTTCAGTAATCAGTAACGTAGTTACGTAGTCATGGAGTGTGTTGGATAATTCCACGACACTTAATTATTACTAGTACAACGGCTAAGACAAGGATTATTTGCGTGCGGTAGAAATGCTGTAAGATAATAAACAATGTTGTAGTGAAATTGCTTTTGGATATGCAAAACCTTTAGAGGTGTCAAATGAAGCGGAATGAGCATAAAAAGTTACTGGGAAGGAGACTACCATCATCTTTGACAGTCTTATAATCAGTGTACGATTGCAGTTGCATCGTAGTATTCATAAATGTATTTAGTACTTAGATATTACTGCGTTATACCCCAATTCTTGGTATGCTATCCTTCCTTGTATGACGTATTTAATCTGAGCAGACTGTCAAAGCATTGGCCCTGGTACGGCTACGAAACCCCTGATGCTGCGAAGCAAACGATATGAAATGTCTATGTTCCATCTTCACTCAGAAATTTCGTTTTGAATTACGTTATCTCTCTGCCTTAAACGCATAATCCACTACATACCAGTTCTGAATTCATTAAAAACTATTAACTAATCAGCTCGTTAATTAATTACATGTTCCACAGGTCATTTGAACGAATCCTATATCACAATTATGTGGAACGAATTAGTTTACAGAATATGTGTATATCATTAGCGTCAACTGTAATGAACACATTATAATTTTATTGCTGTTCATTGAACTAGCCTTACAAAGAAGACTTTTTATCTCTATTTTTATTAACTTATTTATTTTTTTACTGGCTGCCAGTTTTTAAGTAGAAATTCGTCAATCAATAGAAGGAGTTGTACAGGAGAAATGATTTTAAATTAGATTTAAAACTTGTTTCGCTAACTGTCAGACATTTTATGTTATTGGGGAAATGATCAAAAGTTTTTCTTTCTGCATATTGAACCCCTCCCTGAGCCACTGACAGCTTGAACAATGGGTAACAAAGGTCATTGTCCCCTCTAGTGTTCTATGTATGCACATCACTGTTCTTCTTAAACTCCAATGGATTATTTATGACGAACTTCATTAGCGAGGTTATGTACTGTGATGGTGCAGTTAAAATGCCTAACTCCTTGGAGAGGTGCCTACATGACCTCTATGAGTGAACACGACTTACCATTCCTGCTGCTCGCATTTGTGCAATCGATACTTCCTTTCTAAGTGAAGAGTTACCCCAGAAAATTATTGTGTACATTATTGAGTGGAAATATGAAAAATATTTCAGGAGGTTGGTATGTTTATTTCCAAGTTTAGGAATTATACGAAGAGCAAAAGCTGAAATTTGCTGCTAGGTATATCGATGTATCCCGCTTGTGGATTTTTGGCATATTGTTTCGCATGGTTAACTTGGGATTAATTTGCTTCAGCCACTTCACTTTCTGTTTTGTGACTGTGTGTCAGATGCTTTTTAGAAGTGTCTATGAATTTTTCTAATATCTTTTGTCAGGTCTCTGGTTCGCTTTAACAGTTGTTTTCTAGAAATTGTAGGGTTTTATTTTTGTACTGCTCTTTTTCATTACCTCCGTAGTATTGCTTTCGTGATGATAGCCCTGTTGTTTCTAAATCTGTTCGTTATTTCTCTTGACGGTTTCTCTTTTGAACTTATTGTTCACGACAGTACGACATTTTTGTTTTCCTTTATTATGCACTTAATTTCTTTTGCAACTAACTCTCTGTAAGACCTGCATTGAAGTTTGAGTTACAGTTTCTTTCTTGTTGTTTCATTATAAGTTCATTTTCTGTCACAAAATTCATGTACATGATTACTCTGCAGTTCATACTTAAGTGCCTAGAAGATATTCTCTATTGCCTTGTGTACAATGTGTGTATTGATGCTGTATTAAGTCCTATTTCCAGCGAATTTATATTTTTGTTGGTCATTTGTACATCAGTAAGTTTGACCAGATATTTATAACACATGTGGTTTATTTGCTTTCTGCTTTCAGATTCAGACTTTTTGTTGCTTCAAAAGTGTGTCTAGTTTTTGTTTTTCACATTTTATTTTTGGTAGTTTTCATGAATTTTGTTGACAGTATTCATTAAATCTTTCAGAGAGTTTGATGCGATTTTGTAGTTCCATATCAGTACTGTATAGTTCGATATTGAGTTCCTACTTTTTGATATCTATGCATTAAAATTTATATTTTAAAGAGCTAGTTTCAACTTTGTGTTTGGCATTTTGAACAGCAGTTGACATACAGTTTATACTGATATGCATAAATATGAAAGAAAAGTTGTTACTTTCTCTCGAATGGCATTATTATAGCACTAGTATTGTCTGCAAAAAGTGCCAATTTTTTTTGTTGAATGTTAAGTGGAAGGGCATTCACATTCAGTACATAAGGAATAGGAGTGTACTGAAAATTGAGTACTGTGGGACTTCATTTGTGATTCTACCCCAGTCTCTGAAATTTTCTCCCTGTCCAAGATCATCAAAATTATTCAGCTCAACCTTCTGCAGTCTGTTTGTCAAGTATGATTCAAACTAGTATGAGAGAGCATCATGATCTACACAATTGGAGACTTTGGAAAGATCACAAAAAATAACAACAGGCGATAAATTGTTATTTAAGTCTGGTACTGTTTGACACGTGAGTGCATAAATACTGTTCTCCATAAAGCAACCTTTCTGGAATCCCACCTATTAAATAGTAAGTAAATTGTTTCCACTAAGTGCATGACTACTCTTGAGTTAGTGACTTTTTCGAATATTTTGGTAAAACATGTCAGTAAGGAAGTTGGACAGTAACTATTTAAGCATGTCTTGTAACCTTTCGTATGAAGTGGTGTAATAACTGCATATTTTAACCTGTTCTGAAAAATTCCCTGTGCCAGTCATGCATTATACATATCACTAAGAACATCACTCATTATGTTGGAACAACGTCTCTGAATTCTGTCTGAAATACCATCAACCCCACAAGAGCTTTTTTTTTAACAATTTTTATAATTGTAACAATTTCAGTGAAGGATGATGTTGGTACTGCTAATGGCTCAAGGTTTTGTGAAATGGCATTTTAATGTATTCTCTTGCTTCTTCAATTGAACCATTTCATCCTATGTTTGCTGCTACATTTATAATGTGATGGTTAAATGTAATTGCAATTGATGAATTATCAGTAACAACATTGTCATTTAGTTTAATTGTTATGGAATCTTGTACAATGACTGGATGTTCCGTCTCCCATTTAGCAATATCTGATATAGTTTTAATCTTATTATCTACATTAGTTATTTCTATCAGGACATGCATGCCTGTACATTTTACTGACTTTCCTGAAAATACTACTGTTTTTTGTATTATGCAAGTAGTGTTTTGACTTACTCTGACCTTTAAACGCATTTCTCCCTCCCTGTTACCTGAGATTTTAATTCCCTTATTTATCCGTGACTTCCTCGTGTTTTAATGGATGTTTTGGATAATTTTTATAAAAGCAACTTTCAAACATTGACACAAACTTATTACAGAATAAACTGTATTTGACATTTCTACATGTAGCTCAGCCCATACCACTCCTTTTAGCTTGCGCTTTAAACGCTGTATCCTGTGCTCATTAACAAGCATCACTACTTTGTATGAATCTGCCTCTGGGTTGTGAGGTGCCTTACTGTTTATTGCCATTAATTTTCATCATGATTAGATAGTCCACTAGAAATTGAGTACACATTATCTGTTTGAGCCTCAGCACTGTATATGAAAACGATGTAAATAAAGGTATTACTATTTTTGTGCACAAGAGTTGGAAAACTGACAACTGAAACTAGACTTAAAAACACAAAGAATAGTTGCACTTCGTTTTTTCCTGTCCTCAGCCTTTAAGAACTCTACATTGAAATCTCCACAAACTATCAGCTGTTTCTTCTTGTCTGACGGGTATCTGAATAATGCGTCTAGATTTTTCATAAATATCTGAATGTTTCCAAGAGGAGATATGTAGACTGTAACTATTATCAGAGAAGTATTCCACAGTAATAGCTTACGAGCACATGCTTTTAGGTTCTAATCAACACAAATACTATTTGTTTCGATATTTTTGACTTTGTGTCCAACTTTTACACATGTTGCGACTCGTCCTTTTCCACACGTTAACTCTACATGAAAATGATGCAAGTCTATAATCCCTGATATTTGACTTCTCCCTCCCTGTGGTTCATGGTGTTCAGAGATGCACAGAACAGTAGCCCTTCAGAATTTTCCATATCTTCTCGGCACACAATAGTCCCACGTATTTTGTTTTTTAGTCCTGTAACATTCTGAAAAAATAAATTACTTTATTTCTCTCAAAACTGCTACACGTATTATGGTTTCGTATTCTTCTATTTTCTTTCAATACTCTTTCTCTGTCACCTGACGCCAATCTAAAAATGTGCCCTTCGATTGCAGTTCTCACAGGAATTTGGTTTTGTGTGCTTGCGGCCCCCTTACACTTTCTGCAACGTGCTCAGCTAATATTTCCTCCCCCCCCCCCCCCCTATTTAGTTGCACACCATGATTAGTGTATCTCCATCTCCCAATCGCAGCAACAGGCATGGCACAGATATGATACTTTGTTTCAGTCAAAAACAATGCGCTCAGCTCTTTGCAAACACGGCTAACAGCCGTGTTAACCCAGTGCTGATGTCGCAGCAAAACCTCGACAAACGCCAACGATTGTGTGCTGTTGTTTCTCCTATTTCCTCCAGGTCACCTTTAATCCTACACTACAAGTTATTAGCCAGGCTCTTTCCTGCTCCTCCTAAAACAAGTACCTTATGCTTGCCACAAAATATCTCTATGCAAGGCCCTATGTACTCTGTTAGCTGGCTAAGCTTGGCGGTAGGTTTCGCGATGGTTGTGACCTTATATTCTACGCCCAGCGTTTCTTGCAGTAAATGGCCTACACTTGTCCTCTGACTGTTCCCTGGTAGCAAGACTTCTTTCTTTCTACAAGCCTTTTCTACCAACCTATCCTGAAAGTCGTTCCTACGATCTGCTGCACCCTATTAAGCTCAATCAGTTGATGAGGCTCTTCTCCTGTTTCATGTAACAAGTCAAACTGATTTCTAACAGGAATTTGAAATGTGATTTCTGACGTTTTCTCTTTATTCCTAATACCTGGCACCTTCTCCCAGCTCAAACTTTTCTCCTTCAGCCTATCTAATTCTAAATATGCCATTTGTAATTCTGTCTGGAGGGCACAAATCTCTTTTCTCTGGTCTACGATTTTCTTATCTCGACTATATAATCTACATATCGATGTAAGAGTCTTATGTGGCACCTTTTAGCTTCCCCACTGCATTCTCTCCAATAAAACAACAAATCCTGAAATGTTCATCCCATACCAACCAACCTATGGCAACATCCACATTTGTCACAAATGACACTACTCTTACAGTATTTGGAAAAGCACTGCAACGCGCTAAGACTGTAATAAAGTAATTTTGGGTAAAAGTTATCTTTCGATGAATTGTGCAGCGTCAGGCAGACGTAGAATAACACGATCGACGTTCGTTGAACGTATGTAGTACCAAACACTAAGCGAATGAAAACTATAAAAGCACAATACTTTCTAACATCACTCTTTAACCAGATGTGTCACCAAATTGTTTAAAGTAACGTAGTCGATCCAGGACAACACGTATCTGTTACTCGTATATGGCGAACAGGAGTTAATATTAGCTTATAAACACACCACCGTCTTTCACTTAAGGTAGGTTTTAAATCACGGAAGACACGAAAGAATGAAAACTCTACAAAGCACCATATTGTAACAATACTATATAACAAGATTCAATCCAGAGGTTATGGACAGCACTGCACTGCACTTAGAACAAATCGCAACGCTACACCTCTGCTGTCGTTTATTTCCGAGCGCTTACACTGCGGTCGCCTGCAACGGCTGCAAACCGCCTGTCTCCAGCGTATAGAGGTATTAATAAATTTTTTCTCGTCAGAAAATTTGTTACAATTTTTCGTACGTTCTAAGAGTACCTGTAAAAGCCAAAGAAATAATTTTGATGAGGGTAATTTTTAATGTGTAGATTATTCTTTAGTAGCTTTTCCTTTCATTTAGTACATTATAAGTTTAATTTCAACTAATGGTATGTCCAAAATAGGATTAAAGTACTGACATAAATGGCCGGCATTGAAAATCACTACATCAAATCAGTTCTTTTTCAGTGTCACTTATTATCCGTCGGCGCACCTTTTGTCTTTGTTGCTACCGACAATTTTTTCAATCTCACACACAAAAAATCGTTACAAAAAAATCCCTGTCACGGTATCACTCTTTCCTTATATTCCTGTACTTACAATATTTATGTATTAAATTATACACTTCTAGTAAATGAAGTTACAACTGATAACTGCATAAATATTGTACTGCAGTTCAGTTGCAGTGTGAGAACGAAAAATCAGAAACTAAACATTCATCTCAAAGACAGCAACATGTGCCCATTTAAAAGTCAGGTCAGGAACAGATCTTTAAGATAGATAAAATATTTCATTTTTTGACAATTAAAGAACAATATGCAATGACATCACAGTCTGTGTCATCGATCGTCTTGCGACTGGCAACTCGCAATGAACGTTCATCTACTTTTGCTCTTGGTGTAACTGCCAGTTTTGGAAACAAATGAAACAATCTCCTAACTTATTTTAGACATTTCCACTCAGTCACGTCTTATGAATAATTTTCTAGGATAATCCATCAGTTAGAAGGAAAGTACTGATTGCACACAAGAGAGGATTAAGAATAAGATGATGTATTCACCAGCAGTCATTTTGACCTCTTCAAGGAGTGCGGCGTTTTAAGCCTACCCTCAGAATATACAGGGTGGTCAGAAAGACTCTGAAAAGCTTGTAAACTTGTAACGGCGTCAAATGGTAGGCTGTGCTGTTAAATAACAAGAAAAAAAATTCTATACAATTCACCGTTTCCGAATGAGTTAGCATCGACGTTAGCCAATCAGGCCGTTGCGCGTGTAAATTCAAGCGGCCAGCCACAGACGGTGTCGGCAAACGTGGTCTTCTTTTGGTATGGTCTCAGACTAAAAAGGGGGTGATACGAAAATTGGACAGGGGATGGTACAAGGGATGCAACTCGAGCCAATAATTATTGTATCTGGCGGGCTGCTCAAATTTGTGCGGGCAACGGCCTGTCTGCTAACTTTAATGCTAGTTAAATCGGAAACGGAGCCACTTATCGAACTTTTTACTAACAATTATTTCTCAGCACAACCTACCTTCCAACATCTTTACAAGCTTATCACAACGTTTCTGGCGTCCCCGTATAATTTGTCTAATGACTATCGTCATAAATAATCCCTCACAAATCGAGAAAATGGTGGCATCCATTGCTACAACAATAGAAGAAAAAATGAGCTTTCTAATCATCGTTATAGCTGTCTGTGGCTCAGAAAGGAGTTCAATGTGTCTGAACAAATTTTTTTGTTCAGTTTACTAGTAACATAAAATGTCTGACAGGTAGTAAAGCAAGGTTAGATTTAAATCATTATTTCTGGTCAACGTCTGCTCCATAGACGAATTTTGCTCTAAAAGCCTGTAAGAAAATTTAATTGTAAGAGTAGTTACATGATCAGGGCTCAGAAACAGCATGTTAACTAATGTTCAGTTTAAGGCAGTGTGCCATTTAGAAACTTGTAAGTATACAGCATTTAGCTACCCACTTAAAATGATCATATATAGGCCTACATATCCTGCAAAATGATCCGTTTCTACCTAATTTCGATAATAAAATCGTTCGATTGACATATGGAGTATGTAATAACTTACACCTGACGGTTATCTTTGTAGACCGTTTGTGATTTTCGTTTAAACGACCCTGCTCGGTTGCGTCGTTCAGTGAACTATGAAATAGAGAAAAATACAATGCGGCAAGTCTATTCTTACGTTTTGAATACTTACAAGTATACAATATACACATTCTACACGCTCATTACCGCGTGACAGAAGAGATGAAAATATGAGTATCATAATTCACTTTTGTGAAACTACAATATGTAATCAGTTCATCTTTTATCAAATGCACACAACATGGACACAGTTAACAGGGAAGGCTCATAAGAGTAACTGAAAATAATTTCCTTATAAATATATGTTTCGTTAATTGTGGAGTGTAACGGGACCTTTAAAGAGTGTGTCTACCTATCCATTAAGCACATTAACTACTCAAATCCACTCACGAAAAGAATATAATTTCTATCAAAAGAACATCATTTCAACCAGGGAGTAATGCTTTACAACATTTAGCAATGAGATTAAAGAGAAAACTGAACCGTACATATTTAAAATTATTGTTCAGATACAACTATTAAATAACACTTACTACACAGAAATTGATATTATTAGATAATACAGAGTTTGGAATGGTAAAGTACTACATAAGATTAAAGTATCTCATTCATTCTTCAATATACTTTCATAGTAGAGTGATTGTTATTAGGAAATTGTGTCGAAATCTGTGGTGGGTAATACTTACCGCATTTCAGCTACCTGTGCTCAAATTCTCCTTAATTGTGGAGGCATAATTACTCATATTTTCATAGAAGAAACTGAGTATGCTTGAAGAATGTAATGAAAAGTCAAGTGTACCATCATGGTGCTGACGCCAGCTGGAAGTATACGTGTACATGTTTTCTTTGTTCCTTGTTCACTGTCTTCAGTGTGAAGAGAGATGAACTGATCGAGTAGTTTTGAATTTTCATCTAATTTTTTTGTAATTATGTATGTCTCAAATAGCACTACAGATTCTGTATAAATCTTCGTAAAACAGACTTAAAGAAAATTAGTCAAGCCAAGGATGAAAAATACATTTTATAATGTAATGGGTTTTTCCATGAGGTTTTTAGGGTACTGAATTCTAATCCAAAAAATCCAGTTAAGTGCAATCAACACAAAAAATTTAACATTTATTTTAGTGATTAGTGTTTGTAGAAACTGCTCTCAGAGCTCCTGCAACATTTGTAGTTTGTTTCCGGTTAAGAAACCACAGAGGAAGATTTCGTAAAGAAACAATTTTTAGCTTTGGAAACGAACTTGGTGACTAGGATAAGTGCTGAATGTCCTAGAAATTACAGAAAAAGAAAACATTTGGGATTTATTCTTCTAATTAAATGAATAGAGCCAAGAAACTTATTGATTTTTATTTTTGTCACCTATGTATTAACTTGTCACAACTCGAAAAATAAGTAACACGATATTAATATCTTCCATCTGACATTTTACCAGTGGGCTAAGGAGCACAGTTCAATGTTCCCAAACCGGCTCTTCCTGCGCTGGCCTGTTTCACAAGCACTTAAGCGCACCGCTGGCCAGTCAGCTGTTTTCCCAAAGTATCGTAGGCTGCAAAACTGGTTGGTTGTCGCAATTGTCTCTAGGTCGCCTTGCGTGATATGTCTCACGAAGCTTAAGGACTTTGTCCTGTAGTCTTGTTTATGTAGAGCAAATTCCAGCTTCTTGTAGTTGTTCAAATGGTAGTGAAAATCAGCATTCCTTTGCAATCAGTTCGGAACCACGTTCCCAAGCAGGAGGAGGTGTCAAGTTGTGATCAACACATCAATGCTCGCCGGTGCATTCAACCTCTCTCTCTTTCTCTCGACTTAAAGTAGGAAAAACACTTTGATTTTATTATTTTCTTAGCTTTCTTAATTAACTGCACAACAGATGATTTTGTGAGAGACTTGAGACGAACTGTGATTGCCCACATGGGCTTGTTTGTCTAGCTGTAAATCTTTTTTGAACATTAGAATATCTTTCTACCACAATCTGCTTTAAAACATTTCCTTTGTTTGACCATACAAGGACGTGGCTTTTTATGTTTCCACCATCTGTAGATTTTTCTCAAGATACCTCTCTCGATTTAACGGATCCGCTTTAATAACAAATATACCTGCCTTACTTCGCCAAAGCCGGCAACTGTGGCCGAGCGGTTCTAGGCGCTTCAGTCCGGAACCGCGCTGCTGCCACGGTCGCAGGTTCAAATCCTATGTTAAGTTCCATAGCGCTTAGAGCCATTTGAACCATTTTTACCCGGCCAAGCACTCTTCTGCTGTCTTTCGTAATATTTGTAGCTAGCACTAAGTTATGTGATGCAGTTTGCTGATGTACGCGATTCGGAGCAGCGACGTCATCAGATCAGTCTCACTACGTATATTTTGCCGTTGATTATTAGGATCTAAAGGTTATTGCTCTGGATTCTTAGTTTCCGATCATGCAGACGAAAAATGCATTTGTCTTGCACGAGTTTCGTCTACTAGATGAGGTTCATTACACGTCTGTTCGCTAATGTAGAACTGTTCCTGGTTAATATTATTTAGTCTGCTTCCTTCGCTATCTTTTCAATCAAATTCCTGTGCCGCTTGCTAGAGCATTACGGTTGTCCTTAAGATTTCCGAGTCAGATTGCGTTGCAGGTAGTCATTCATGAAAATTAACTAAAGAGCATAAAGTTTGATTCAAAATTTTAATTGAAGATTTAGCTTAAATTCAAGACGATATAGGCTTTTTTCTCCTGGAAATTTGGGTCCTCTCAGTGAAAGCACTGAAATGAAAGTGATGGAAAGATTGCGTCAGGGTCGCTGGAGAAGCTGTGTGACTGTAGACTACTGTTGACCACTTCATCGACACGAACAACAGGCAGTGCATCACAGAGAAAGCTATATTAGACACTATAAGGGAAAGGAAAAGGAAAATATTCTGCCTGCCAAAAAAAGTCAAGCGCCCAAAATACCTGGTCGGTTGTTGATATAACTTTTCCCACATACACACAATCGGCAGGTGTGTAAATGATTTGAGGTGCAATTCCCTGTGACGGGTAGAACGGATATCACAGTGCGTTAGTGTTGTTCTTGCTCAGTTACGTTACCAGGCGTGGTAGGGTATACACTGATCAGCCTGAACATTGTGACCACCGACCTCTAATGGCCGTCCAGGAGGTAGCAGCGATGCTGTCAGACACACGCACAATTCATGTAGAGGCAGTGAACGTGCTGTCCGTGTGTAGAATGGGGAAGACGCGCCACCTATCTGAGTTTTACCGAGGTCATGTGCCGCCTCCAGGCTCGGCAAGAGCACTTCGGAACTGCTCAGCTTGTCTGGTGTTCGAGAAATGCTATGGTAAGTGTCTTCAACGCGTGGCTAAGCCAAGGTGAAACCGCGCCCAGACTCTGTGGGGTTGAGCGGGCACCTCTCATTGCAGATGTCGTATGCTTGGCAGAATGGTAAAAAACAGCAGAGGCGGAGAACAGTGGCGGAACTAACACTAAACTTTGAATCTGGACAGAGTACAAATGTATCTGAACACAGTGCAACAAACACTCCGAGAAATCGGCCTCAGCACATGCACCTGCCAGTGTTAACACCACAACATCGGCAACAGCGACTGAAAAGAGCATGTGACCAGCGGCACTGGACATTGGTGCAGCGTCCGCCCGCGGTAGCTGAGTGGTCAGCGCGACAGATTGTCAATCGGGTTCGATTCCCAACTGGGTCGGAGATTTTGTCCGCTCAGGGACGGGGTGTTGTGTTGTCCTAATCATCATCATTTCATCCCCATCGACGCGCAAGTCGCCGAAGTGGCGTCACATCGAAAGACTTGCACCCGGCGAACGGTCTACCCGATGGGAGGCCCTAGTCACAAGACATTTTTTTTTATTTGTTGGTGCAGCGGCAGAGGTCTGATGCATTTCCATACTTTCTTCATCATGCCGATGAATGGGCGCGAATCTGTCGTCTTCCGGGAAACAGCTCCTTGACACCTGTACATAAGGGCGGATACAATCTGGCGGCTACTCCATTATGCTACGGGGGAAAGTCACGAAGGCATCCATGGGTCCAGTGGAGATCGGTGCAAGGCATCAAGGAGTATCGTACACTGGCTGCAGACCACGTACATCCCTTCATGAGGATTATGTTTCCCGACGACAGTGGCATTTTCCAGCAAGATAATACGCTATCTCACAAGGCCAGGAATGTGATAGAGTGGTTCGAGGAACACAGTGGTGAGTTCCTATTGATGTGCTGGTCCACCAACGCACCCGATTTGAGCTTAATCGAACACATCTGAGATGTGATTGAACGTGACATCAGAGCTCATCGACCCTCTACCCGAAATTTACGGGAATTAGGTGACCTATGAGCGCAGATGTGATGCTAACTGTGGCCGAGCGGTTCTAGACGCTTCAGTCTGGAACCACGAAACTGCTACGGTCGCAGGTTCGAATCCTGCCTCGGGCATGGATGTGTGTGATGTCCTTAGGCTAGTTAGGTTTAAGTAGTTCTAAGTTCTGGAGGACTGATGACCTCAGATATTTAAGTCCCATAGTGCTCAGAGCCATTTGGTGCTAACTCACCGACCTACTGATGGTTCATTGCCTCCATGCCACGCCGCGTCGCAGCTGTTAGCTGTGCCGAAGGGGGATTTATCGCCTATTAGGTAAGTGGTTCATGGTGTGGGTTCCTGTAGTCATGTCCTAGTTCATGAACCACGGGCAACGTATGAGTGGCCAAGTAAGTGGTCCCGACAGTCGGGATACCAGTTACTTTGGAATAAGGCTGGGCATCTCGGACATATTCTGAGTCGTGGTCACCTTTGTACTCATACGGCAAAGACTACCAAATCCACGGGTTAGTCCCTCAGCCGTTAGGGGTAAAACCCATTGGGACTCGGGGCAAGTAAGGCTAGCAACCTGCTTCCCTGGTACTTTAAATATGATGCTGGCAACAATCAGAGCAAAATGCCTCGGACCTTTGGAGGTGACGGAGTCCCATCTCTAACTGACAAACCAGGGACTCCTAAGATACGACTTGGCAAACAAATGGTAATGAGATGGGGAGCTATTAATATCAATGGGGGCTACTCTTAGAAGAAGGTAGAGCTGGCAGAGGCTGCAAGTAAGATGGGGCTGGACGTTTTAGCTGTTAGTGACATTCGGGTAAGGGGTGAGAAAGAAGAAGAAGTGGGAGAATACAAGGTCTACTTGTCAGGAGTCAAAGCAGGAATAGCACAATGGGGTGTAGGGCTTTACATCAGGAAAGAAATGGAACCCAGCATAGTTGCAATAAGGTATGTAAACGAACGACTGATGTGGATAGATTTGACAGTGTCTAGCAAGAAAATTAGGACTGTGTCAGTATATTCGCATTGTGAAGGGACTGATCAAGATAAGATGGATAGTTTTTATGAGGCACTCAGTGATGTAGTTGTTAGAGTAAAGGACAAGGACAGTGTTCTGCTGATGGGTGATTTTAACGCCAGGATTGGAAATCGAACAGAAGGGTATGAAAAGGTTATGGGTAAATTTGGAGAGGATATGGAGGCCAACAGTAACGGGCAGCAACTCTTGGATTTCTGTGCCAGTATGGGTTTAGTAATCACAAACTCCTTTTTTAAACATAAGAACATTCACCGGTATACTTGGGAAAGCAGGGGAACCAGATCTGTCATTGACTATATAATAACAGATCAGGAATTCAGGAAGGCTGTGAGGGACACACGTGTATTCAGGGGATTCTTTGATGACACTGATCATTATTTAATCTACAGTGAAATTGGGATTGCGAGGCCGAAAGTGCAGGAGATCAGGTCCATATGTAGGAGGATAAGAGTAGAGAAACTTCAGGATAAGGAAATCAGGCACAAGTACATAACAGCGATCTCAGAAAGGTACCAGTTAGTTGAATGTAGTCAATTACAGTCATTGGAAAAGGAATGGACAAGGTACAGGGACACAGTACTAGAAGTGGCTAAAGAATGTCTTGGAACAGTAGTGTGTAAAAGTAGGAGGAAGCAAACAGCTTGGTGGAATGACACAGTCAAGGCAGCCTGTAAAAGGAAAAAGAAGGCGTATCAAAAATGGCTACATACTAGAACTCAGGTAGACAGAGAAAGTTATGTTGAAGAAAGAAACAAAGCCAAACAGATAATTGCAGCATCCAAGAAGAAATCTTGGGAAGACTTTGGAAACAGGTTGGAGACTTTGGGTCAAGCTGCTGGAAAACCATTCTGGAGTGTAATTAGCAGTCTCCGAAAGGGAGGTAAGAAGGAAATGACAAGTATTTCGGACAGGTCAGGAAAACTGCTGGTGAATCCTGTGGATGCCTTGGGCAGATGGAGGGAATATTTTGAAGAGTTGCTCAATGTAGGTGAAAATACGATCAGTAATGTTTCAGATTTCGAGGTAGAATGGGATAGGAATGATGATGGAAATAGGATCACGTTTGAGGAAGTGGAGAAAATGGTCAATAGATTGCAGTGCAATAAAGCAGCTGGGGTGGATGAAATTAAGTCGGAACTCATCAAATACAGTGGAATGTCAGGTCTTAAATGGCTACACAAGATAATTGAAATGGCCTGGGAGTCGGGACAGGTTCCATCAGACTGGACAAAAGCAGTAATCACACCAATCTTTAAACATGGAAACAGAAAAGATTGTAACAACTACAGAGGTATCTCTTTAATCAGCGTTGTCGGTAAAATCTTCTCAGGTATTGTTGAAAGGAAAGTGCGAGTATTAGTTGTGGAGCAATTGGATGAAAATCAGTGTGGGTTTAGGCCTCTTAGAGTTTGTCAGGACCAGATCTTTAGCTTACGACAAATAATGGAGAAGTGTTATGAGTGGAACAGGGAATTGTATCTATGCTTTATAGATCTAGAAAAGGCATATGACCGGGTTCCTAGGAGGAAGTTATTGTCTGTTCTACGAGATTATGGAATAGGAGGCAAACTTTTGCAAGCAATTAAAGGTCTTTACATGGATAGTCAGGCAGCAGTTAGAGTTGACGGTAAACTGAGTTCATGGTTTAGAGTAGTTTCAGGGGTAAGACAAAGCTGCAACCTGTCCCCACTGTTGTTCATATTATTTATGGACCATATGTTGAAAACAATAGACTGGCTGGGTGAGATTAAGATATGTGAACACAAAATAAGCAGTCTTGCATATGCGGATGACTTAGTTGTGATGGCAGATTCGATTGAAAGTTTGCAGAGTAATATTTCAGAGGTAGATCAGAAGTGTAAGGACTATGGTATGAAGATTAGCATCTCCAAAACAAAAGTAATGTCAGTGGGAAAGAAATATAAACGGATTGAGTGCCAAATAGGAGGAACAAAGTTAGAACAGGTGGACGGCTTCGAGTACTTAGGATGCATATTCTCACAGGATGGCAACATAGTGAAAGAACTGGAAGCGAGGTGTAGCAAGGCTAATGCAGTGAGCGCTCAGCTACGATCCACTCTCTTCTGCAAGAAGGAAGTCGGTACCAAGACTAAGTTATCTGTGCACCGTTCAATCTTTCGACCAACTTTGTTGTATGGGAGCGAAAGCTGGGTGGATTCAGGTTACCTTATCAATAAGGTTGAGGTTACGGATATGAAAGTAGCTAGGATGATTGCAGGTACTAGTAGATGGGAACAATGGCAGGAGGGTGTCCACGATGAGTAAATCAAAGAAAAACTGGGAATGAACTCTATAGATGTAGCAGTCAGGGCGAACAGGCTTAGATGGTGGGGTCATGTTACACGCATGGGAGAAGCAAGGTTACCCAAGAGACTCATGGGTTCAGCAGTAGAGGGTAGGAGGAGTCGGGGCAGACCAAGGAGAAGGTACCTGGATTCGGTTAAGAATGATTTTGAAGTAATAGGTTTAACATCAGAAGAGGCACCAATGTTAGCACTGAATATGGGATCATGGAGGAATTTTATAAGGGGGGCTATGCTCCAGACTGAACGCTGAAAGGCATGATCAGTCTTAAATGATGATGATGATGATGATGATAGGTAAGTGGTCATTATTTTCTGGCTGATCAGTGTCTAAGGAGTGTGAAAATGTTCAGTGATCTGTGTCTTGTAAATGGAGATGCCGCTTATGCTTGTGAGGGATGTCAGTACCTGACAGAGTTTAAAATGGGCCTCAATACTGGCCTTCATATGGCCATCTGGTCAAATCGTGCACCACCCAGATTTGTGGGGTATTCTGACGTTACAGTGCTCCGCTGTTAGACTAGATGGGAACGTAGGAGAACGCATACTCGCCGTCAACGATCTAGTCTGCACTTCTCATCGTCCAAGGGGAGGATCGTCGTATCGTGCACCAGGAGCATCTTTACATCAGCTCCTGCCATCCGAGAACAAATAATGAACTCCCTGCTACATCATGCGTCCTCCCAAACCGTAAGTCACAGGGAATTACTATCCTATCGTAGGATAGCGTTGAAAACACAATAATATGGCTCCGTTTTCAGTGCTATCACGACAGGGAATCAAGGAAGGCTGATGAATGGCACCGTATTGTTCTCAGCAGTGAATTATGATTCTGCAGAACCCCAGATGACAATTGTCAGAGGTTAGGGTGGTAACCTAGGGAGAGCTACAATTATCTCAATGTTTTGGAGAGGCTCATCAGTGTAACTCCTGGCGTCATGTTGTGAGGAGCCATCGGGTACGAGCCTAGGTCATGACTGGTAGTGATTGACGGAACTCTGGTCGCATAACGGTACCCACGGATATCCTGTACCCTCGCGTGTTACTTGTCATGTGAAAGTTTACTGGAAAAATTTTTCAACAGGACAACTCTCGTCCACACGTGGTACGTGCCCTTTTAACTGTCTGCGTGATGTTAGAGGTGCTGCCACGCCTAGAAAGGTACCCAGACCTGACCCCGATTGAACATATGTCTAACGATCTCGGACGTCAATTCCATCCTGTTGCCGGTGCCCACGAAATCAAGGAAAAGCTGCAATACTTGCGGAGCAGCTTGCCTCAGGAGAGGATACAATGGTTTTATGACACCTTCCTGGACCGAATAAGTGCATGCTTCCAGTCCAACCGGAGTGTAACGTCATACTGATGAGTCCACTCATACTGCCAAGTTACATGTAAATTTTGTAATCACTGAAATAACCTTCCCAGCCAGTGACGTTTCATAATGGGTTCTCCTCCTTTTCTGGGTGTTGCACTGTTTTTCTCAGGCAGTGTATAAACCAACTGTCATCCAAGTCGTGTTTTTGATATTTATATTCCAGTACAGTCTTTGTTCATACTGAATCCAGTTACATGCGTTTCACCTCACTTTTTAGACTTTCTTCCCATTGCTTATTTTCTAATTTATAACGAAGTGACATCAATAAACGCCAAAAATAGAATAATATGACCTATTACTTAACAAAATGTAAAAAAAAATTTTTGTAGATCTCATTATACAGATTATTAGCAAATTCCCTTTAACACTTGTAGGACTTGTAGAGGTGAGTGAACAGATAATATTTTGAAATGGAAGCCATGTTCAGAAACGTACCGTTTCTGTGCTACAACTATTTGAATATACGTTGGTAACCCGACCACTTTTACAAGTAATTGATGAGACGTGACCCAGTGCACCGCTTGTTTTACAATTATACTTATTAACAGCCAAGGAAATTGCTCTTATACTCGTTGATGGATTCTCTTCAACGTGATGCAACACGGCCTGTTCCAATACGGGTGTGCAGCGTCTCCTTGGAGCAAATGGTTCAAATGGCTCTGAGCACTATGGGACTTAACATCTGAGATCATCAGTCCCCTAGAACTTAGAACTACTTAAACCTAACTACCTAAGGACATCACATACATCCATGCCCGAGGTAGCATTCGAACCTGCGACCGTACCAGTCGCGCGGTCCTTGGAGCACCACAGTCAAATCTGCTGATGGAGAAGGTACCCTTTCTCGAAGCCGTTACGTAATTGTGGCAACAGGAATAGGAGAACGAGTCGGACGTTGTAAAGAACGACCTTAATAAAGGCGGCGATGGGCTCTTCCATAACCGTCAGCTTGGCCGTTCAGAGGAACCTTGTCGGTGTTTTTACAAATGTTTACTAAACCATGTTCTTCTAACACTGAAAGATACGTGAATGAGCCTCGAACCAGGTCAGACGTAGGATAGATGTCAAGTGACATCAAACGATCCGACGTATCACCCCCACCATGACTGCCTGTTGCATACCTATCTAGCAAACATGTTTTCAATCAACTGTAGCGTGGAAACGGAACGTTTGCAGACATGGGTTCCTATTCAAAATGTCATGTACTCACTCCCCTATACAGGTCCTAGAAGCTTGTAACTGGAGCTTGTAACTGGAATTTCCGAGCACCTTGTACACGTGCTTATACGAATTTTTTAATTATTTTTTAAATTAGAATTAATTCTGTTGTTAGTTACAATTTTTTCTTGCAATAAACGAATACATGTAACATGATTGAAAAAGATCTACGGACGAACATTCTACTAACTTTCCAACTACGTAATTAAGTTGATGCTTTCATCTAGATCCATGCCGGCCGCTGTGTCCGAGCGGTTCTAGGGGCTTCAGTCTGGAACCGTGCTGCTGCTACGGTCGCAGGTTCGAATCCTGCCTAGGGCATGGATGTGTGTGATGTCCTTAGGTTAGTTAGGTTTAAGTAGTTCTAAGTCTAGGGGACTGATGACCTCAGATGTTAAGTCCCATAGTGCTCAGAGCCATTTGAACTATCTAGATCCACAAAACTTCACTTACGTAGTAGTAGATGTTTTCTTGAACTTGCTAATCAAGGTTACACGTTGTAATCAGTGGATCCTCAGGACGTCAGCCTTGGTGGCTGTCCGTTAAATTTTCCAGTAAAAGATCATGCCAGATTGCGATCGCCATGGCACTGTGCAAAATGGATGCTGCTATCGTCACATGATAAAATGAAACGAAACTTGGTCAAGAGATTACAGCTTAGCACGGTTAACGCACTTCTTGCATGCAAAGACGGTTTTGTCTGCTGGACGTCGGAAGGCGTCGTAGCGGCATGGTCTCCAGCAGTCAAGCACACGGAAGACCACTCTGAACCGTCGCCGTAGACGGATTTCAGTACCGCATCGTTGAGCCAACTAGGTAGACGCAGTTGTACTGCTTGTCATGGCTATTCGGAGAAGTATGACTGCACCACACAATCGCTTGTTAATGAAGTGCAATCGTAAGGGACATCAACTGATATTAGTGAATGGATAAGCATTCCTTGTTAGAGAGGTCTTACAACGTTTCTCGAATGGAGAGCCATCGAAACATGTAGAAGTAGACACTGGTATGCGGCACGAAAATGCGTTAAGAACCTTTCTATTCAAGTTCCAATGACCAGGCAGAAAATATTAACAGTAACCTTAGAGTTTTCCGCAAATAATGTTATCTAATGAAGAAATGTGTCGAAAAAACCGCACAAATATTCAAGCGATCTTGATAAGATTTGCCGGACGGTGTGGCCGAGCGGTTCTAGGCGCTACAGTCTGGAACCGCGCGACCACTACGGTCGCAGGTTCGAATCCTGCCTCGGGCATGGGTGTGTGTGATGTCCTTAGGTTAGTTAGGTTTAAGTAGTTCTAAGTTCTAGGGAACTGATAACGTTAGATGTTAAGTCCGATAGTGCTCAGAGCCATTTGAACCATTTTTCTTTTTGGATAAGATTTGCAAATGGTAGGAAGATTATGTTTCTGAAAACAGTCACAAGTCGCAATTTTTATTTTTTATTGATTAGTTTCAGTCTTCATATGAGCAAGAGCATCATCAGAAAATACACTGTAAAATATACAAATTGAATTAAACAGGAAACTTACATTGATGTTACATAAAGTGCACTTTTTTCTTCCAGTGTGGTGGCTTACGTTTAAAGTTGGCTGACAGCATTAAAGATTGCGTTTAAAGTTGTCTGACGGCTCTAAATATTAAACTGGCTGTGCTATAGTACTTAACTATACGTTTGAAGAACGTTTAAGGCGCAGTAGTAAACGATGACATTGACAGCGCGAAAGATGAAACTGACTGCCCAGCAATACTTGTAACGTCCATGACATAGTCTATCAAAAAATAATTTTCAACTATAGAAAACGAAATTAACATTTCAATCGCCTCTTTTATGTGTGTGTGTACTGACATCTAATATCTGTACATATCTACTTATCTTCCAAAAAACACGAGCATATCTGTAAAAAATTACATATATTTCAAGACACATTTTATAAATACATATTTAAAAACGTCTATACAAAAATTCATTCAAAACTTCCGTTTTTAAAAATATTTATGTTAGGATAATACTACAGGTAATACATTTTAATTGCTTATGTACAGCACTTCATCAAATAACTGGAAGAACACATGTAAATTACGTTCATTTTGTTCATTTAATAAATTTTTCGGATTTTTCTTCTTTCCTAAGAAAATATCCAGTTCTTCCAAAGCTTTAACAGAGGATCTTTACCTGCGGTGTGGATAATTTTCCTGCTTTCTTGTATCTCACCTGAAGTATGTTTAGTTGTTCTCAAATGTTCAGCCAACGCTTAACGATTTGAATTTAAATTACAGTGTTTATTACAACGTGTTTCAAACGCTGTTCCAGTTTGGCAAACATAGATGGTTTGACGATTTTAGCAGTTCATTTTATATATTCCTGAATTACCGTATATGCTCTTATGTGCATACTACTTGTAGATTAGTGTTTACGCAAGGGAGCTGCTAGTTCAAAAAGCTACTTTCACGTTCTCTCTTGCAAAAAATCTAGCAATACGATCTGTTATAGGACCTTTGTATGTCAGTGTAACGTACGTACATTTTCCTTCCAACTGGTTTGCCTGTATTGTTGTTTTTCTTTCATTTAATATTGTTCTGTACAGTGTGGTACAGTTTCATTACCCACGTTCTTAGTAATTGTTCCTTATTGATAAATTTTTTATTATCTATAATTCTGAAGCTCAATAGAAATATTCGTCTCTGTGCTAGACTGGATGATTCGAATAATTCCCAACAACTATATCTGAATATGATCTTGTTCATTTGAAGAGCTGAACTGGGTAATAAAAAATACAAATGCGAATTGCGGCTGTTTTCAAAAACTTGGTTTTGACAGTTGGCCTTCCGGTAGGCAACGTCTGCTCTTGGTAGGAGGATTGACAACTTGCGTTATATACACAGAAATTTAAACCTGCGCACTACGCTAAAGTAAAAAACGTAGTATCCTTGTATTCCAATACCAGTGAGTCACAACTGGACTAAATAAACTTACTCAGAATTTCTGGTACTAACAATTTGTTAGGATATGGAGTGGAATGATCACTGTGTCTGAGTCGCAAGTGAAACAGATGGTAGACTTCGTTTCACTGACAGGTTCATCGGGGAATGTAACCAGTGTGCAAATAAAATTCCTTACAAAACTGTCTTGCAACAGATTGTAGGATATCGCTAAAACTTGCGGAAACCATAACAAAAAGCATTAATAGTGCTTACCGGATGTATACGAAGGAGGTCAGCACGAACGAACAAAGGATTTTCTGATTCACTGGAGAACGTCACTGAGATGATGAGAAACCTGTATTTGCAGACGTAGAAAGATAGACGCCAAATCTTCCGCTTAAGCTTACTTATTTTCGGAAACCATAGCTTAGTAACTATTATAAGATCATTCTACAAACCTGTGTACATCGCCCCCTTAAGGACCACGAAGTCAGCATTAGCCTAAATACAGCGCTCACAGAAGTATTCAAGCAGTCAATCTTCCCGCGCCAAACGCGCGAATGGAACGGGAATAAACCATAATAGTACCACGCGTAGTGTCCTGTACCAGGCACTTCACAGTAGTTTACAAAGTACAGATGTTGATTAAGATGTAGATACAAGTATGCAGTGGTCGGTTTTAGTTGCATACACCTTTTTCTCATCCATTGTTTCTAACACTTCCATCATTGTCGTAGCAGGAGTCCCTAAACGTATCGAAATGCAACGTTGTGACAAAAATGAGAGATTCTCCCTTTAGAGCACGGGAGAATGTTGCACCTGTAAGACAGTGTACTTAAGAACAAACTTCCTTTTTTGGTCGATGTGTCAGTCTAATGAATGATTTTAGAATCAGACGAAGGAATGCAGCCGGCCGGTGTGGCCAAGCGGTTCTAGGCGCTTCAGTCTGAAACCGCGCGACCACTAGGTCGCTGGTTCGAATCCTGCCTCGGGCATATATATGTGTGATGTCCTTAGGTTACTTAGGTTTAAGTAGTTCTCAGTTCAAGGGGGCTGATGACCTCCGATGTTAACTCCCATAGTGCTCAGAGCCATTTGAACCATTTTTGAAGGATTGCGCACTAGGGACAGGCATAAACAGTTTTTGTTGTGGGTAGATGTGAGATTGTGTTTCCCGTTGGGGTTTCTCAATATTTGAAGTGCTGTACCTTCAAGTGCTGTAGTAAATACTAAAGCTATTTGGAATATATCGTTAATTTATCAGCTACAGAATCTTATGGCGAGTAAAATGCTATAGACACGGTGTGACGGCATAAGTGCAGATGTTTCTGTGGGTGACCGAGGACGGTGTGCTGAACAAACATTATATCAGTATTTTCATCATTTGCAGACTAATAATTGTAGCTATTGTTTGCCTTATGTTTTTAAGTTGGGTAGTGCCTCCACATACACGTGGCAAGAGCATGCAATTGATGCTTATTTTTCGCTGGCCTGCGGGTCAAGTGTTCAGGTTGGATGCGTAGACGCAAAACGGTTAGTATATACTGAAAGTGGTGTAGCTATGACCGTGCAGAAAACATCAGATACCAAGTTACGTGATTTGTTTGCGAGAAGACTATCAGATGCAATGTGGTGGGCACACATTTAAGTGCATTTATACCCATTACAAACTGCACTTTTAGGACTATCTGTATAACGTGGACAGTTAAGCAATACTTCGTCTGTCGTGACCACCTTGTACCTAGAAATACGTTTTGCCATGGAACATGTGATACTTGTCAAGTAGCTGAGTTTCTTTAATCTCTTAACAATTTCACCTCACTTGAAAATGGAAATTTGTGTTGATTTCCTGTAGTTTCTTGATCAAAATGTATTTAATTTGTAAATGGTTTCTGATAATACTTCCGCTTAATTCCATTTCACTTACTGATTACTGGTGTGCAGTAAAGTAATACTGTAACATGTATAGTATTAGATATAACCCTGAGAATATTTTCTCGATAGTAACGCTCTAAGTCGAATTTTGTTCGTAGGTGCATGACCATGTTGTAGCTTGGAATATGTTTTCAGATTTGGAGAATCCTTAATTTTCAGGAGCAGTTTTTGTAATATCAGAAAAAGACTGGAGCACATAATAAGTGGATGCCGTCATTTAACAACGGAATGAGAAGTTATGTTAAACTTGTATTACGGGGCTGTCCAGAAGTAAACGCGTCAAAAAGTGTTCCAAGATGCGATACTCTCCCCTACTCGCCAGCGTTTATATGGTGGCGTATACTGTGGACCTGACGCACTAACATTTGCTATTACTTTTCGGCTTCATTTTGTCAATCTTGAGACCCTGACATTTCCGGTTACTCAAGACAAGCCATCCCAGAACATAGACAGACTGCTCTAGACATCTATCTAACGTCTATGTAGTAGCTAATTGCGTCTACTTTTTTAAACTTTTAGAAACATTTGTGTATTGCAGCGTCAGATAAAAAAGCATAATGACAAAATTACTAGAAACCATATAATTTTAAAGTAAGGATACGTTACTCAGATCGTCGGGTGAAAAATGTCAACGGAAGCAACGTGGTTGGCAGACTATAGAAAAATACACTACTGGCCATTAAAATTGATGCACCAAGAAGAAATACAGATGATAAACGGTTATTCGGTGGAAAGATATACTATACTAGAGCTGACATGTGATTACATTTTCACGCAATTTGGGCGCATAGATCCCGAGAAATCAGTACTTACAACAACCACCTCTGGCCTTGATACGCCTGGGCATTGAGTCAAACAGAGCTTGGATTGCGTGTACGGGTACAGCTGCCCATGCAGTTTCAACACGATACCAAAGTTCATCAAGAGTAGTGGCTGGCGTATTGTGACGAGGCAGTTGCTCGGCTACAATTGACCAGATGTTTTCAATTGGTGAGAGATCTGGACAATGTGCTGGCCAGGGCAAAATGGTTCAAATGGCTCTGAGCACTATGGGACTTAACGTCTGAGGTCATCAGTCCCCTAGAACTTAGAACTACTTAAACCTAACTAACCTAAGGACATCACACACATCCATGCCCGAGGCAGGATTCGAACCTGAGACCGTAGCAGACTGAAGCGCCTAGAACCGCACGGCCACCGCGGCCGGTTGGCCAGGGCAGCAGTCGAACATTTTCTGTATCGAGAAAGGCCCGTACAGGACCTGCAACATGCGGTCGTGCGTTATCCTGCTGAAATGTAGGGTTTCGCAAGGATAGAATGAAGTGTAGAGCCACAGGTCGCAACACATCTGAAATGTAACGTCCACTGTTCGAAGTGCCGTCAATGTGAACAAGAGGTGACCGAGACCTGTAACCAATGGCACCCCATACCATCACGCTGGGTGATACGCCAGTATGGCGATGACGTATACACGCTTACAATGTGCGTTCACCGCGATGTCGCCAAACATGGATGCGACCATCATGATGCTGTACGCAGAACCCTGGATTCATCCGAAAAGATGGCGTTTTGCCATTCGTGCACCCAGGTTCGTCGTTGAGTACACCATCGTAGGCGCTCCTGTCTGTGATGCAGCGTCAAGGGTAACTGCAGCAACGGTCTCCGAGCTGATAGGCCATGCTGCTGCAAACGTCGTCGAACTGTTCGTGCAAATGGTTGTTGTCCTGCAAACGTCCCCATCTGTTGCCTCAGGGATCGAGACATGGCTGCACGATCCGTTACAGCCATGCGGATGCCTGTCATCTCGACTGCTAGTAATACGAGGCCGCTGGGATCCAGTACGGCGTTCCGTATTACCCTCCTGAACCCACCGATTCCATATTCTGCTAACAGTCATTGGATCTTGACCAACACGAGCAGCAATGTCGCGATACGATAAGCCGCATTTGCGATAGGCTACAATCCGACCTTTATCAAAGTCGGAAACGTGATGGAACGCATTTCTCCTCCTTACACGAGGCATCACAACGTTTCACCAGACAACGCCGGTCAACTACTGTTTGTGTATGAGAAATCGGTAGGAATCCTCTCATGTCACCACGTCGTAGGTGTCGCCACCGGCGCCAACTTTGTGTGAATGCTCTGAAAAGCTAATCATTTGCATGTCACAGCATCTTGTTCCTGTCGGTTAAATTTCGCGTCTGTAGCACGTCATCTTCGTGGTGTAGCAATTTTAATGGTCAGTAGTGCAGTTGTAAAATGTAAATTTTCACTGCCAGAAATCTCACAATTAATAAAGTATTCCGAGCTCTTTTGCCGTGGTTTTTCCATTAGAACCGAACGTTTCCTCCCCGTCTGAGGAGAACGTTCTCAAGGGGGAAACATAGCTTTTTAAACGTCCGATTCATATTATGCTTGTCAAAGAAACTACGATCCCCTTGAAAATGTCCTCCGCAGATGCTGAGGAAACGTTCAGTTTTAATAGAAAATCTATCCCACCTTGGCATAACAGCACGGAATATTTGATTCATTATTGAAAAATGGCGAATATAACCGTTACGGAAGAGGGTTTTGTAGTGACCAGCAAGTTTTATCGATTAATTTCGTATTGAATGAAGAATTATAAGCAGCAGTTGACGGATCGAATTTCTGTGTCCGAGTTGCAGCTCGGCACTCAATATCTGATAAGCAGCTGCCTTTCCAGTTTGCTTCGCTTTAACCCGCATTGAATGGATGACACGGAAACAAAGTGTCGTTAGCTGACAGAACAAAGGGCGGCGTTCTCTTAATTAAGCAGAAGTTTGGGGGGAAAAGCCGCTACCGCAGTGGCGTCAGAGCGGCGTGCTTTTATTCCGGTGCCAATCCATTATGTAAGGGGCAATCAACAGCGCTGTGAGCGCGCTTCCTCGTCCCGTTCTGCGGAAAAAATACCCGCGGGCCGCCGTGGAGCGTCGTGGGAACGACGCAGTCTGCCGTGGTGTGCGTAGTGGGACGAGGTGTGGCAGCACGCTATCCTCCACCAACTCGGAAAGCGGCAACTTCCGCCTGTCGCAACGACCTTAGTTGTAATTTCCGCCCATTTATTCGTTTATGAATAAGAATGCGTTCACCAAAGTAGCTACTCAATACACAGGTGTTGTGGTCATGCAATGTCCATTACCGCATGTGAAATTAATCTGAGGAGTGCGAAACATTACTCGTTTTCCGATGTTCATCACCAAAATGATACTAGGAAACACGATGCGTCTGATCTTTCTTCTGCTGGTGGCAACGTAACTGTCATATGGAACATAGGTTGAATGTTCTACATGTGAATTTCGTTGATAATTATCAGACTTCTACTAAACCCCCATGAACCATGGACCTTGCCGTTGGTGGCGAGGCTTGCGTGCCTCAGCGATACAGATGGTCGTACCGTAGGTGCAACCAAAACGGAGGGGTATCTGTCGAGAGGCCAGACAAACATGTGGTTCTTGAAGAGGGGCAGCAGCCTTTTCAGTAGTTGCAGGGGCAACAGTCTGGATGATTGACTGATCTGGCCCTGTAACAATAACCTAAACGGCCTTGCTGTTGTGGTACTGCGAACGGCTGAAAGCAAGGGGAAACTACAGCCGTATTTTTTCCCTAGGACATGCAGCTTTACTGTATGATTAAATGATGATGGCGTCCTCTTGGGTAAAATATTCCGGAGGTAAAATAGTCCCCCATTCGGATCTCCGGGCGGGGACTACTCAGGAGGACGTCGTTATCAGGAGAAAGAAAACTGGCGTTCTACGGATCGGAGCGTGGAATGTCAGATCCCTTAATCGGGCAGGTAGGTTAGAAAATTTAAAAAGGGAAATGGATAGGTTAAAGTTAGATATAGTGGGAATTAGTGAAGTTCGGTGGCAGGAGGAACAAGACTTTTGGTCAGGTGAATACGGGGTTATAAATACAAAATCAAATAGGGGTAATGCAGGAGTAGGTTTAATAATGAATAAAAAAATAGGAGTGCGGGTTAGCTACTACAAACAGCATAGTGAACGCATTATTGTGGCCAAGATAGACACGAAGCCCACGCCCACTACAGTAGTACAAGTTTATATGCAAACTAGCTCTGCAGATGATGAAGAAATAGATGAAATGTATGACGAGATAAAAGAAATTATTCAGGTAGTGAAGGGAGACGAAAATTTAATAGTCATGGGTGACTGGAATTCGTCAGTAGGAAAAGGGAGAGAAGGAAACATAGTAGGTGAATATGGATTTGGGGGAAGAAATGAAAGAGGAAGCCGCCTTGTAGAATTTTGCACAGAGCATAACTTAATCATAACTAACACTTGGTTCAAGAATCATAAAAGAAGGTTGTATACCTGGAAGAATCCTGGAGATACTAAAAGGTATCAGATAGATTATATAATGGTAAGACATAGATTTAGGAACCAGGTTTTAAATTGTAAGACATTTCCAGGGGCAGACGTGGATTCTGACCACAATCTATTGGTTATGAACTGCAGATTGAAACTGAAGAAACTGCAAAAAGGTGGGAATTTAACGGGATGGGACCTGGATAAACTGAAAGTACCAGAGGTTGTAGAGAGTTTCAGGGAGAGCATAAGGGAACAATTGACAGGAATGGGGGAAAGAAATACAGTAGAAAAAGAATGGGTAGCTCTGAGGGATGAAGTAGTGAAGGCAGCAGACGATCAAGTAGGTAAAAAGACGAGGGCTAATAGAAATCCTTGGGTAACAGAAGAAATATTGAATTTAATTGATGAAAGGAGAAAATATAAAAATGCAGTAAATGAAGCAGGCAGAAAGGAATACAAACGTCTCAAAAATGAGATGGACAGGAAGTGCAAAATGGCTAAGCAGGGATGGCTAGAGGACAAATGTAAGGATGTTGAGGCTTGTCTCACTAGGGGTAAGATAGATACTGCCTACAGGAAAATTAAAGAGACCTTTGGAGAGAGGAGAACCACTTGTATGAATACCAAGAGCTCAGATGGCAACCCAGATCTTAGCAAGGAAGGGAAGGCAAAAAGGTGGAAGGAGTATATAGAGGGTTTATACAAGGGCAATGTACTTGAGGACAATATTATGGAAATGGAAGAGGATGTAGATGAAGACGAAATGGGAGATAAGATACTGCGTGAAGAGTTTGACAGAGCACTGAAAGACCTGAGTCGAAACAAGGCTCCGGGAGTAGACAACATTCCATTAGACCTACTGATGGCCTTGGGAGAGCCAGTCATGTCAAAACTCTACCATCTGGTGAGCAAGATGTATGAGACAGGCGAAATACCCTCAGACTTCAAGAAGAATATAATAATTCCAATCCCAAAGAAAATAGGTGTTGACAGATGTGAAAATTACCGAACTATCAGCTTAATAAGTCACAGCTGCAAAATACTAACACGAATTCTTTACAGACGAATGGAAAAACTAGTACAAGCCAACCTCGGGGAAGATCAGTTTGGATTCCGTAGAAATGTTGGAACACGTGAGGCAACACTAACCTTACGACTTATCTTAGAAGAAAGATTAGGTAAAGGCAAACCTACGTTTCTAGCATTTGTAGACTTAGAGAAAGCTTTTGACAATGTTAACTGGAATACTCTCTTTCAAATGCTGAAGGTGGCAGGGGTAAAATACAGGGAGCGAAAGGCTATTTACAATTTGTACAGAAACCAGTTGGCAGTTATAAGAGTCGAGGGTCATGAAAGGGAAGCAGTGGTTGGGAAAGGAGTGGGACAGGGTTGTAGCCTCTCCCCGATGTTATTCAATCTGTATATTGAGCAAGCAGTAAAGGAAACAAAAGAAAAATTCGGACTAGGTATTAAAATTCATGGAGAAGAAGTAAAAACTTTGAGGTTCGCTGATGACATTGTAATTCTGTCAGAGACAGCAAAGGACTTGGAAGAGCTGTTGAACGGAATGGACAGTGTCTTGAAAGGAGAATATAAGATGAACATCAACAAAAGCAAAACGAGGATAATGGAATGTAGTCAAATTAAATCGGGTGATGCTGAGGGAATTAGATTAGGAAATGAGACACTTAAAGTTGTAAAGGAGTTTTGCTATTTAGGGAGTAAAATAACTGATGATGGTCGAAGTAGAGAGGATATAAAATGTAGAGTGGCAATGGCAAGGAAATCGTTTCTGAAGAAGAAAAATTTGTTAACATCGAGTATAGATTTAAGTGTCAGGAAGTCGTTTCTGAAAGTACACTCCTGGAAATGGAAAAAAGAACACATTGACACCGGTGTGTCAGACCCACCATACTTGCTCCGGACACTGCGAGAGGGCTGTACAAGCAATGATCACACGCACGGCGCAGCGGACACACCAGGAACCGCGGTGTTGGCCGTCGAATGGCGCTAGCTGCGCAGCATTTGTGCACCGCCGCCGTCAGTGTCAGCCAGTTTGCCGTGGCATACAGAGCTCCATCGCAGTCTTTAACACTGGTAGCATGCCGCGACAGCGTGGACGTGAACCGTATGTGCAGTTGACGGACTTTGAGCGAGGGCGTATAGTGGGCATGCGGGAGGCCGGGTGGACGTACCGCCGAATTGCTCAACACGTGGGGCGTGAGGTCTCCACAGTACATCGATGTTGTCGCCAGTGGTCGGCGGAAGGTGCACGTGCCCGTCGACCTGGGACCGGACCGCAGCGACGCACGGATGCACGCCAAGACCGTAGGATCCTACGCAGTGCCGTAGGGGACCGCACCGCCACTTCCCAGCAAATTAGGGACACTGTTGCTCCTGGGGTATCGGCGAGGACCATTCGCAACCGTCTCCATGAAGCTGGGCTACGGTCCCGCACACCGTTAGGCCGTCTTCCGCTCACGCCCCAACATCGTGCAGCCCGCCTCCAGTGGTGTCGCGACAGGCGTGAACTGAGGGACGAATGGAGACGTGTCGTCTTCAGCGATGAGAGTCGCTTCTGCCTTGGTGCCAATAATGGTCGTATGCATGTTTGGCGCCGTGCAGGTGAGCGCCACAATCAGGACTGCATACGACCGAGGCACACAGGGCCAACACCCGGCATCATGGTGTGGGGAGCGATCTCCTACATTGGCCGTACACCACTGGTGATCGTCGAGGGGACACTGAATAGTGCACGGTACATCCAAACCGTCATCGAACCCATCGTTCTACCATTCCTAGACCGGCAAGGGAACTTGCTGTTCCAACAGGACAATGCACGTCCGCATGTATCCCGTGCCACCCAACGTGCTCTAGAAGATGTAAGTCAACTACCCTGGCCAGCAAGGTCTCCGGATCTGTCCCCCATTGAGCATGTTTGGGACTGGATGAAGCGTCGTTTCACGCGGTCTGCACGTCCAGCACGAACGCTGGTCCAACTGAGGCTCCAGGTGGAAATGGCATGGCAAGCCATTCCACAGGACTACATCCAGCATCTCTACGATCGTCTCCATGGGAGAATAGCAGCCTGCTTTGCTGCGAAAGGTGGATATACACTGTACTAGTGCCGACATTGTGCATGCTCTGTTGCCTTTGTCTATGTGCCTGTGGTTCTGTCAGTGTGATCACGTGATGTATCTGACCCCAGGAATGTGTCAATAAAGTTTCCCCTTCCTGGGACAATGAATTCACGGTGTTCTTATTTCAATTTCCAGGAGTGTATTTGTATGGAGTGTAGCCATGTATGGAAGTGAAACATGGACGATAACTAGTTTGGACAAGAAGAGAATAGAAGCTTTCGAAATGTGGTGCTACAGAAGAATGCTGAAGATAAGGTGGGTAGATCTCGTAACTAATGAGGGGGTATTGAATAGGATTGGGGAGAAGAGAAGTTTGTGGCACAACTTGACTAGAAGAAGGGATCGGTTGGTAGGACATGTTTTGAGGCATCAAGGAATCACAAATTTAGCATTGGAGGGCAGCGTGGAGGGTAAAAATCGTAGAGGGAGACCAAGAGATGAATACACTAAGCAGATTCAGAAGGATGTAGGTTGCAGTAAGTACTGGGAGATGAAGAAGCTTGTACAAGATAGAGTAGCGTGGAGAGCTGCATCAAACCAGTCTCAGGACTGAAGACCACAACAACAACAACTAAACGTTTTGAGGGCTGCCACAAATATTTAATTATCACTTCGAAAAAATCGAGCGCTCCTTATGAATCTTGGCGATTGTAAATATATAGGAGGGCTATTCGGAAAGTAACGAATGACCGTCGCGAAATGGAAACCGCACTGAAAATCCAGTGTTTTGGGCAGTGTTTTTAGTACGCCCGAATATAGCGTCACATCACTCTGCATAGCGAACACATAAAGATGCTTAGAAAATAATGTCTCCCACCAAGTACGGGTGCCCTCCGGGAGATTTCGCCTGATTTCATGCAACCCCTCATAACATAACATAACATAACATAACTGTCATGATAGTTCGCGGCCGCACATTGCAGGAGCCAAGAAGATGCTCCTGCAGTGTCTTCGGTGGGAAGTGTTTGACCACCTGACGTACTGCCCGGGCATGTCTCCCTCTGATTTTCATCTCTGCTCAAATGGAACACTGGCAACGAAGGTAACATTTCGGCATGGACAACGAGCTGCAGTCCAGAGTAGAAAATTGACGGAAAGCACAGATGGCTACCTTCGATAACGAGGGTATTGGAAAGTTGGCACAAGGCTACGACCAATTTCTATGTCGGAGCGGTGACTATTTAGAGAAGTAGCTGGAAGGTTTAGCTAACTTTTGCAAATAAAAAAATTTTGATTTTCACATTGGTTTCCATATAGCTCTCGTAATATTACTGCAGAAGTTGGGCTGTTATGGAATAAGAGGAGAGGTTCACAGTCAGTTTATGTTAAGAACAGAGAGCAGAACTTCTTTGTCCAAAGTAATAAAAACGATTGTGAGGTGGCGCCTGATTGGGGTCCTGTTAGTTGGAGGACACACGATGTGATCAAAAGTATCCGGACACTCCCAAAAACGTAGACTTTTCATATTAGGTTTATTGTGCTGCCAGTTACTTTCACGTACTCCATATCAACGACCTCAGTAGTCATTAGATATCGTGAGGGATCAGAATGGGGCGCTTCGCGGAACTCATGGCCTTCGAACGTGGTCAGGTGATTGGGTGTCACTTGCGTCTTATGTCTGTACGCGAGATTTACGCACTCCTAAACATCTTTAGGTCCACTGTTTCCAATGTGATAGTGAAGTTGAAACATGAAGATACAGCACACAAGGTTACAGGCCGACCTCGTCTGTTGACTGACAGTTGTGTACATAGTTCCGCGTAGTCAGTGCGTACACAACTTTCCCACTAGAGCGCGCCCCGCTAAGCACAACAGCGCAGGCCCAGCGCTCGTCTGTCTCCGCACTACGAGATGGCGCTGCCATAGAGACGGACCAAATTCTGCTTCCTCCGATCCGCGTATTAATATGTAACACAGCCAATGAGATTGCAGCTAAGGTAGAACCTTTTCTCCTCCCGGATCACACTCGCGCAGTGATACATGAACGCGGGAGGTATTATAACGAGTGTACAGACCTCCGATTAGTCAGTCTGCATTTGTCTGCAACAGTCTGTACGAGTTCTACATTTGTCAGTACCACTCTATAGTCAAGTTTAAGTCTGCGCCCAATAAGATTACCATATTCCTGTACATAGCCATGAAGATAAATGTATAGACACTTTTGTCAAGTATCAGCGATATATGTGAGAATAAGATTAATGTACCAATACCAAAGGAACTTCAGATTCTCAAATGTAAATAGCATCCAGAACCAAGTTAAGTAATTTTTATGCTTGTTATTATTTTAATAAATGTGTGTGAAAATTAATCAAGTACTGTTTAAAGTTGGTCACCGTCACTCTGCTACTCTAAGCGTGCAAGTGGCATTTCTATCGTCTGACCTAACGTCAGAAGATAAACACGCCACGATAAGACCACGAGACATATTGCTGACACTCGCCTACTTCGTTAGAGCGACAAGTCAAATAATCTGATGGTGTGCGTACTGAAGGTCTTCCAGTACGCATCAGTATCCACTGCAAGTACTATGACAGTTAGGCGGGAGGTGAGAACACTTGGATTTCATGTTCGAGCAGCTGCTCATAAGCCACACATCACGCCTCGCTTGACGTAAGGAGCGTACACATTTGACGCTTGTACAATGGAAAAACGTTGTGTGCAGTGACAAATCACGGTACTCAATGCGGCGATCTGATGACAGGGTGTGGATATGTCGGATGCCCGGTGAACGACACCTGCCGGCGTGTGTGGCGCCAACAGTAAAATTCGGAGGCGGTGGTGTTATTGAGTGGTCGTGTTTTTCATGGAGGGGGCTTGCGCCTCTTGTTGTTTTGGGTGGCACTATCACAGTACAGGCCTACACTGATGATTTAAGCATCTTCTTGCTTCCCACTGTTGAAGAGCAATTCTGGGATGACGAGTGCATCTTTCAACACGATCGAGCACCTGTTCATAATGCACGGCCTGCGGTGGAGTAGTTACACGACAATAAAATCCCTGTAATAGACTAGCCTGCACAGAGTACTGACGTGAATTATATAGAACACCTTTGGGATGTTTTGGAACGCCGACTTCGTGCCAGGCATCACCAACCGACATCGATACCTCTCCTCAGTGCAGCACTCCGTGTAGAACGAGCTGTCATTCCCCAAGAAAACCTCGAGCACCAGACTGAACGTATGCCTGCGAGAATGGAAGCTGTAATCAAGGCTAAGGGTGGGCCAACACCATATTGAATTCCAGCTTGAAGGGCGCCACGAACTTGTAAGTCACTCCCAGTCAGGTGTCCGGATACTTTTGATCACATAGTGTATCTCAGAGGTGATTCTTGTGTCCACTTCTGTGCCTTACATGTTATGCCTTCTAATATGACAGGTGGTTCTAAGACAAAATAGGCAAAGTGTCAAATCGTGCAATTCAGAACGTAAGTTCATAACTCGTAGAAAGTAAATATATGCTAAATCACAATAGAACTCTGTTTTTACAGCATTTACGATATAATTCAACAGAAAGCGATCTTCTGATTACACAGATTTAAATTTCTAGTGTTTAAGACAGACGTTAAGGAGCCACGGAAAGGCGATGTTCGTTAATGCTGCTGTATTTACCATTAGAACACTATCTGCAATAATTATTAGTTGAACACGAAAATTACTTCGCTAATTTTCATTCGTTTGTATCATATGGCATTACATATATGAATATCTCTTGCCTTTCACAAAGGATATTTTTGGCTCAGAGAGGAGCTGTTCGAACAATATGTGATGTAATTTCGCGAACCTCTTGTTGTTTCCTGTTCAGGACTCTAGAAATTCTCACATTAGCTTCTCATTATTTATTTTCTTTAATGTCGTTTGTTGTTAACAATGTGAGCCCATTATCAAGAATTATCAACTTTCGGTCAGTTGATGCTATGCAGATATCCATCTGGATCGGGGACCCTTGACTCTCGTGCACAAAGGCGTGCGGTATTCTGCTGCATCCATTTTCAGTAAGCTACACAACAATTAAAAAAATTTTAGCAGCAGTCCTCGCGCTCTCAAGTTTAAAGCGAAGAATTCCCTCAAGGATCACACTTTATATTCACTCAGGGAGTTCCTGGAAAAATTCGAAGTCCCATATTTTATTGTGTAAGTATGCTGGTTTTTACTCGCATCGTATCGTCTGCATGGAACAGGGCACAGTGTGAAGCCTAATAGATGTTGTTTTTGTGGCCTTCTGTCAGGAGACAGGTTTGATGCAACTCTCCATGCTATTCCATCCTGGGCAACCCTGTTCATCTCCGAATAACTACTTCAACATATATCCTTTTGAATCTGCTTACTATATTCATGTCTGGTCTCCCTCTACGATTTTTACCCTCCAACCTTACCTTCAATACTAAATTTGTCCTTCCATTGATGCCTCAGAATAGGTGCTACCAAGAGTTCTTCTAGTCAGGTTGGGTCACAATTCCATTCAGTGCCTCTTTTCTCCACAATTCCATTCAGCGCCTTCTTATTACTTACGTGATCTGCCTATCTAATCTTCAGCATTCTTCTGCAGCAACACATTTCCAAAGTTTCTGTTCTCTGCTTGTCTAAAATGACCAATCGATACTAAACTGAACAGCTAGTGTGGCTATAGCCTTATCCCTTCGAAACTATCGAAAAATTCTCTTGTTTCGTTGACTAATGGGTAATAAACGGAACAAGAGTTTTTCGGTGAACTCGAAAGGATGAAGGCTACAGCCACACGAGGGTGTTTTTCACGCGCGTTTGTGCTGGAGTTCACCCCGACAATATAGACCACTATTTGCCGAATGGGTTTGGCAATATGAAGCGTTTTCGCTCGCTGCGCATCCACAGCCTTCTGCGTTGACGCGGAGCGAACGCGCTGGGGTGCATTCGTTCTGCGTTTTTCTCACCCCGGCCGATGGTCACACGTGCGGGAAACGCGCTCCGTTTTTACCGTCTGTCTGGGGATGTGGCCTTCCATAAAGAATGGCGCTACACATGACTAACAATCTGTTAGCTGTGCAAGAGCGCAGTCCAGCGACTGGTGATTTAGCTGAATTCAGCTCGTGTGTGTTTATTGCCTCACTTATTAGTTTCTAATTGTTGTATTTCGTCTACTGAAATGCATTTAGTGAAAATTCGCACACTCCAGACGTGTTTGCCCAGTCACTGATTTGACAAGCTCGCTGCGGAAGAGTCGGTGTAACTTCTGTGCAACGGCCTGAATGAAGTCGTTTCCTTTGACTTACGAGGAAAACATCGCAAGTGCCAAAAACAGATTTCCCAGAAGCTTCATTCAGTGGAAGAGCGGTCAATCTAAACGAACACGTGTCTCAGCTGTTATAGATTATGCTTATCTGTTACGGATATTTTAGAACAATGATTCTACTCGTATATTGATTGTAAATAAGTTATACAAAACTGCAACCAGTCACTTTTTTTGAATAATTATGTTTTATTCCATGAACCGGTTTTCGAACCTTTTCAGGTTCATCTTCAGATGGTTTCAGGAAGTTACATCATTATTGCTAGCATAATGCTGGGTGCTGGCTCTATGACAAAAAGATCGAACACGCTTTAATATCTCGCCATGACTATAGCTTATCTGTCGATATGGATGTAAGTTTAGTTTTTTACTTACTGCGACAGTATAGGCGGCTTTTTTCGGTTAGTGCCCATCTGTCCGCCTCCATTTTGATGTCCAGTTGTTATATCACTCCACACACCTCCACACAAACTATATTAATTTACACACTGATAGCAAGACTTTTCCAGCATCCAGCAAGCGCTTTACAACTGTTGCTTGTAACGAAGATCTTGACAGAAAGATATGGCATAGGCTTTTATTATTAAATCAGTTGCCTCCAGCAATGGGTTCAACCCTGCAGTAATAGATAAACTAATGCATACAGCAAAATTAAATCAACCAACTGCTGAACAACCACCCACAAACAAGAAGACCACATTTATAGGCCTGCCTTTCTTAGGAAAGATTTCTCACCAAATTGCCAACCTCTTCAAGACATACAACATAGAAATAAGTTTCTTCACCAACAACAAAATACTAAATAAAAACATACACAACACCAAAACCACTACACAACAATGTCAAAATTCAGGTGTGTAAAAGCTCATTTGCAACTCATGTCCAAGCTTCTACATTGGACAAACTGGTGGAAGCTTCACAACAAGATTTAAAGAACACATAGATGCACCCCGTCTTAAAAACCTGAATAAGTCCAGCTTTGCCTCACATCTTGCCCAACACAATCACTCTGCAAACAACATAGAACAGAATCTCCAAATACTTCATTTTGTCAACAAAGGCACAATACTTGACCACCGAGCGAGGTGGCGCAGTGGTTAGACACTGGACTCGCATTCGGGAGGACGACGGTTCAATCCCGCGTCCGGCCATCCTGATTTAGGTTTTCCGTGATTTCCCTAAATCACTCCAGGCAAATGCCGGGATGGTTCCTTTCAAAGGGCACGGCCGACTTCCTTCCCCGTCCTTCCCTAATATGATGAGACCGATGACCTCGCTGTCAGGTCTCGTTCCCCAAAACAACCAACCAACCAATACTTGACCTTCTTGAAGAAATTGAAATATTTATTTACACAAACACAGCACCTGACTACCAACTCAATTATCAAAGTGAACTGAGAAACAAATTTTTCCTTCAGAACTTTGAAGACCTACTAGTTCAAAACAAATAACAACTCACCGTGCCCTACAACGCCTCCCCCTCCCCCTATTGATCTTCCCCCTCCCTCTCCTTACATCCTAACTACAGTGGTGTCAATGTAATATCCTACCACAGAATAAAACCTGTACTATATTTCTAAGTGTTAAAGCCCTCTACTACTAACATAAATCAGTACTTTTATACACATTACTTCTAGCTGGAACAAACAGAAGCTGCCTTTACGAATATTCCAGATCACTTTAATGTTTGAATAAAAATAAGTCAACAGTTAAAGAACTTTTGTTCATGGTTTTTAAATATAAAGTGTAGAGCCATACAAACAGCTTTAGTCCATTGCAATCACTATAACTTTTATACATATACCTTTAGCTAAAATAAACAGAATCTACTCTTGCTAATACCCCAGATCATGTTAACATAACAACAGAAATAAGTCAACAGTTCATCTGAAGGTATGTTATTAATTTAAATATAAAGGTCCTAGTCATACAGACAGCTGCAGCTCACTACAGATACAATGACTTTGTATCATTGATTCCTGGGTATTCATGCTAATGCCAGTCATGATAAAAAATGCTATAAACTGCCTGTATTATACGTAATATACAAACTGAAATAGGATATCAGATCACCTGACGTTTGTTCTTGTCGTAATTTATTTATTTATTTTATTTTGTGCTCCCATTTTATAGCCAGACTGATTAAAATATTTGCCCTCATATCGACTTCAATACATGTAAAGAAGAACAAATTACATCTCTGTGCAAAGTAGGCCTATACCATATCTTTCTGTCAAGATCTTCGTTACAATCAACAGTTGTGAAGCGCTTGCTGGATGCTGGAAAATTCTCGCTGCCAGAGTGTAAATTAATATAGTTTGTGTGGAAGTGTGTGTAGTGATATAACCACTGGACTCAAAATGGAGGCAGACAGATGGAAAGTAACCGAAAAAAGCCGCCTATAGTGTCGCAGTAAATATAAAACTAAATTTACATCCATATCGACAGATGAGCTATAGTAATGCCGATAAATTAAAGCGTGTTCCATCTTTTTGTTATCTGTAGATATTCGGCCGTTTCTGAGAAAACAACCATCAGAGTTTTCGAGGTATTGTACTTGCCTTTTATCAGGTAAGCAGTTCGTCCGAAGCTGTGGCACAATGGCTGGCGTTGTGGCTTCATGGTTATTCGCCCCCTGTCGGAACCTTTTTTTTATTTGTTTTTATTTATCTACTCACGTCAGTAGAAGATTACTACACGAATGTAATGCAAAATAACCTTGTCCATATTCATTATTTTTTGGAATTGTTTTCGGTTGAAGTCCTCTATTTTATCTTGATTCATAATCAATTACATGCTCCAGTTTTCGGTAAAGTCACGAGCTATACGTGATTTGGCACGAAATTATTGCCAACGTGCGAAATCTTCAGCAGTGTTGACCATGTCACTTTGGTGCGTGAGGTTGATACGAGAAAATGTCGCTGTGGCAAGCCTGCCTTCTCGCAACACCCTTATTGTTCAGAATTTCTATGGTTCGAATGTTTCTACGATCGGTATCATCCAAGTGAATGCACGAAATTTTCCAGAAGAATAAACGTAAGAATAAAATGTAAGAATTAAGAACAGACATAAGAATGAAATATGAGAATATGATAATTTAAAAAAAATTGTAGCCCCTAAAAATATCATAACACGAACATTTTATTATAAATATATGGCACTTATTGTTAAGCCCAATTGCAGTTTACAATTAATGTAACACCCTGGTATCCGATAACTTGATAAGAATCATTCGTGTAGTAACTTTCTACGGACGTAGGGAGGTAAATGAAAGAAACAAAGTAAATTAAGAAGAAATCATGGAGCTTTGATCACAGGACGCAAGAGCGGCATATCGTGACGCTGTCCGCTGCGCCACGAGTTGCGCTTTGCTTAGTGCGAATCAAAAGGTATCTCTGTCAGAAAGTTTGACGGTCGTTTTCTCAGAAATGGTCGAGTGTCTACGGATAAGCCGAGATACGAGTTCGCTCATATTGACTCCCCTTCGGCTGAGCCAGGTTTCTGGGAAATCAGGTCATGGCATTTGCCTTGTTCTCCTTGTTAGCTGGGTAGACGGTCGGGGCACTCAGCACCTCGCTGTTCAGTTTGTAGACATACTATACTAACATCAGAATTAGATTTTCACTCTGCAGCGGAGTGAGCGCTGATATGAAACTTCCCGGCAGATCAAAACTGTGTGCCGGACCGAGACTCGAACTCGGGACCTTTGCCTTTCGCGTGCAAGTTTGGAAGGTAGGAGACGAGGTAATGGCAGAAGTAAAGCTATGAGGACGGGGCTTGGGTAGCTCAGATGATAGAGCACTTGCCCTCGAAAGGCAAAGGTCCCGAGTTCGAGTCACGGTCCGGCACACAGTTTTAATCTGCCAGGAAGCTTTATACCAACATCGATTCACTGTCATTACAACCGCGTTCTTACTTCTTACAAAGTGTCAAACTGGAGCTTCTTGACAGCGAAGTAATTATTATGGAACTACAGAAACACCCACGATTGTACAAGCCACGGGATGCAGAGTACAAAACAGACGTAAGAAGAGAGAATGGCGTAGACCAGGTACAGCAGCCGTTTTGGAAAAAAAAATAGAGTAGGATGTATGAGAAGCAGAAAACATATCTTGGTTGAGTACTGAAAACAAATATTTTATTAGTATCTATAAACAGTGTACACAGAAATGTATTCATGAATAAAATGTCAACAAGCAAATTTTGAGATAAAAAAAATTAGTCTTCGAAGATGTTAACGACCTCGTCATGCTACAGACCCTTGAGGGGAACATAAGTAATCAGCAAAAGTATCTCTCTGCTGTACTATTTATTCAAAATGTAAAGAACGCATCCCATTTATTACTAATGTTTTCGACATGAGAGGTACTGCATTCTTCTTTTGTCTTTCCAGTGATTACGAGGGGCATCCCATAAGTATTGAAACACTTTTTTTCTGAAAGTAGATTGGTTTTGTTGAAGATTAAAACACACCGTATTATTCCCCTCACCTTTGGCTGCAAAACCCAATTTTTAACATAATCTCCGTTCAGTGCAATAGCCTTACGCTCTCTCACTAGGAGGGCCTTGGGCCTTTGTGCCCGCATGGTACCACTCTACTGGTCGACGTCGGAGCCAACGTCTTGTAGTATCAATAACCTCCCCATCATCTGCTTGCTGCTTCCCACAGAGTGCATCATCCTTCGTTGGGCCAAACAGGTGGAAGTTGGAAGGCCTATATACTGGATAAGAAAAAATAATCAAATGAATTTTTGTTAGATCTTCTCGAGTGTGCAGACTAGTGTGAGGCCTTGCGTTGACAGGCAGAAGAAAAAGTACGTCTGCACTTTTCTGGCGACGAATACGCTGAGCCGGCCGCGGTGGCCGAGCGGTTCTAGGCGCTTCAGTCCGGAACCGCGCTGCTGCTACGGTCGCAGGTTCGATCCTTCCTCGGGCATGGATGTGTGTGATGTCCTTAGGTTAGTTAGGTTTAAGTAGTTCTAAGTCTAGGGGACTGATGACCTCAGATGTTAAGTCCCACGGTGCTCAGAGCCATTTGAACCACGAACCTGCTGAAATCGTTTCTTCAATTTCCGGAGGGTAGTACAATACACTCCCGAGTTAATAGATGCACCATGAGGGAGGACATCGAACAGAATAACTCCTTCAGGGACCCAGATGACCGTCGTCATCACTTTACCGCTTGAGGTTGCGCCTTTTGAAGTTTTTTTTTTGAATGACAGGCTGTGTGGCGCCACTCCATAGATTGCTGTTTTGTTTCCGATTCGAAGTGATAAACCGATGTTTCATCGCGTGTGATGATGTTGGACAAAAAATTGTCATGACCAGCATTGTAGCATGCAAGCAATTCGGCATAGAAGGTCCTTCGTTACTCTTAGTTGTTTCTGCTAGGCGGCGAGAAATTCAGCGGGTACACGCCTTTGAGTACCCCAGCTGGCGGACGAGTGTGCCAGCGCTACTAACAGAGACGTCCATTTGTGGGGCGATGTGTTTGCTTGCGATCCGTTCGTCACCTCGAATGAGAGTGTCCGCACGTTCCATCATTCTAGAACGCTCAGGGGGGTGCGTGCGGTCTGCACGTGGGAGATCGGACAGGTTTTCGCGACCTTGTTGGGATGTTGACAGAAGCCTCGTCCAGCGACCCACCGTGCTTTTGTTCACTGCCAGGTCTCCGTAGACATTCTGTAAGCGTCTATAAATATCTGCAGTGCCCTGGCTTTCCGCCAAAAGAAACTCTATGACAGCTGTCTGCTTGGAGGGCATCTCCCTTATAGAGGCCATTATGCCGGTTCGTATAGCGTCGACACCTATCTGATGTTCATGAAACTATAGGGGCTAAAGCGGGAATACTCCACGGTGTCACACAACAAATTTCGCATTTTTGCATTGCTCATTGAAGGTCCCTCGTATAAAACCACTCGTTCCTTAATCAATGATTGACTTTTATACAGGGTGTTCATTTTAGATGAAGACACTGAAATATAACTACGCATCTGATCAAAGAAATGTAATTCCAAATTGTTGGTCTCGGAGGGGGACGTCCAACGTTACCACACTCGACACGCCATCCATTCCATCCAGTGTGCCGCGCGTGTTAGCCGTGCGGTCTAGGGCATCGTGCCAAGGTTCTCGTGGCTCCCCCCGTCGGAGGTTTGAGTCCTCCCTCGTGCATGGGTGTTTGTGTTGTCCTTAGGGTAAGTTAGTTTAAGTTAGACTAAGTATTGCGTAAGCCTAGAGACCGATTACCTCAGCAGTTTGGTCCCATAGCCCTTCCCACAAATTTCCAAATTTTCCATCCCGTGCTTGGATGGAAGGGGGCAGCTTGAAAATCTCCCTTTTCTTTATTCCAAATGACGCTTCTACCGCAAAATCTACATACGTCCTGTCTGCAGCATTTTTTTTTCATTTCATCACTGATTTCCCTGTAATCAGAGGAATAGAAATGTATACATTGTCAAAATTTACGAGATGCTACTCGATAGCCCTTGAAATGCAATGAAACGTGGTACCCCACCTCCATGCTGCGAGGATAGAACAAGCCGGTGTTTCATAACTTTTAATGGGAAACTTTGTTCGCAACGTTGTATCCCTCCGACATATCGAACAAGGGACTACCAGGCGCGCAACCGTGGCCGTGTAGCGAACTACGACGTATCATAACAGGCAGTACGCAGCGACCGGAGCTCACGTACCGTGTAACTGCTATAAACTTGCTCCGTGTTTATTGCTTGCATGCCTATCCATCATTTGGAGAACAGACGTGCAAGTGGACGATGAATATTGCAACTACAAAAGAAAAAAAATGAAATGATGCCGATTTATGGAGAATGAGAATGCTACTGTCTTGTACACCGAGCGTTTTCCGGAGAAAACCCGCTCTCGTTCGTTCATTTACAAGATTCTGAACGCCCTCATGTCTGATGGCAGTGTACAGACCGGCAAAAGGAAGCGAAGCAAACGTGTTACAGGAGAAGCTAACGAAAAAGTTGTACTAGCGGTAGTGCACCACAACCCACGGATAAGCGCCCGGCAGCTACACCGCGATTCCGGTATGTCCATAGATAGTATTGTCACAACACTCCATCGTCATACATGTAATCCATAGCACGTGTCACTGCCTCAAGAACTTCATGGCACCAATTTCCCTACCCGAGTAGTGTTTTGTGAATAGGCATGTCAACAAAAGCAAAAGACCCCCACGTTCTTTTTTGCCGAGGTACTGTTTTCCGATGAGTCTGCAGTCACAAACCACGGTAACGTTAACCAGCATAACATGCATTAGTGAAGTACAGGGGAGTGCCATTGATAACGACAAGTTGACCATCAACGTCCTTGATCGGTTAATGTATGGTGTAGCATCTTGGGAACAAAACTCATTGGTCCGTATTTTATCAAAGGCAAGTTGAATGGCGCAAATATCGAACGTTTTTGGAACAATAAATAGCGGTACTACTGCAGGATGTTGCCCTGGACGTTCAACAACGTATATGGTTTCAACATGACGGTTGCCCATCGCATTAAGCAGTTGAAAGGCGGGAGGTATTACACCACTCCTACACAGGTACATGGATCGGAAGTGATAGCTTTATTAATTTGCCCGCTAGTTCGCCAGATTTGACGTCGACAGATTTCTTTCTGTGGGGATATTTAACAGATAAAAGATATCAGCAAGTGTCACATTTTTGACCGCTTCAGAAACGCCAGTGCTGACATTCCCGCAGGTGTACTTCTGTCCTGTGTAAGGTAATTTGAAAAGCGGATCACTAAGTGTATTGAAGTTGGCGGTATGTTGAACACTTACTCTAATTGGAAAAGTGGGGTAACGTTCACCTCGAGCGACGCCCACAGTGGTGCGTCGAGTAGTCCCCTGTTCGATATGTCGGAGGTTCAAAATGATTCAAATGGCTCTGAGTTCTATGAGACTTAACTTCTGAGATCATCAGTCCCCTAGGACCTAGAACTACTTAAACCTAACCTAAGGACATCCCACACATCCATGCCCGAGGCAGGATTCGAACCTACGACTGTAGCGGTCGCACGGTTCTAGACTGTAGTGCCTAGAACCGCTCGGTCACTCCGGCCGGCTATGTCAGAGGAATAAAACGTTGCGAATGGAGTTTCCAATTAGAAGTTATGAAATACTGGCCTGCTCTTCCCTTGCAGTATGTAGGTGGTGTCCCACGTGCCATTGGCTATTCAAGGGCCTCTGAGTGGCACGTCGTAAATTACGATTGTGTATCCAGTTCTACTCCTCCGATTACAGCGTCATCTGTGGCAAAACGAAGAAAATGCTTCAGACAAAACGTATGTGAATTTTTGCCGTACAATCGTCATCTGCTATTAAAAAACGGGGGTTTCCAATGAAGATTTCAACGTTGCCCCGTGGCACCCACGCACGGGGTGGAGTGGTGTGGTCGTGTGTAGTATCATTGGATGTACCCCTCAGAGACAAACAAATTCGAATCATAACTTTTTTTTAATCCGATGTGTAGCTTTGGAGATATTTCAATGTCTTCAGTTATATCAAAGACAACAGAACAATACAGCACATTACATGTGCTAAACATCACGAATAAATGGCACAGCACACAGAAAACGCACTTGACAGTCTGAAGCATTTCCCGAAACGCGGCGCGAAAATATACATAAACAGAAATTCTTGACCAGCAGCAGAAAAGTTATTTCATAAACAAACCTGTAAAATTATTTCATTGTAAATAGTAACTGTTAAGTAAGCAGCAGGTAGATACATAAATACGTAAATTTTATTCGTGATGATTCAGGGACAGAAGTTCAGAAGCGGTGGAAAAGCATGAAAGACTCTAACCACAATTTATTGGTTATGAACTATAGATTAAAAATATGAAATGTTGTAGTTGTTGTGGTCTTCAGTCCTGAGACTGGTTTGATGCAGCTCTCCATGCTACTCTATCCTGTGCGAGCTTCTTCATCTCCCAGTACCTACTGCAACCTACATCCTTCTGAATCTGCTTAGTGTATTCATCTCTCATTCTCCCTCTATGATTTTTACCCTCCACGCTGACCTCCACTACCAAATTTGTGATCCCTCGATGCCTCAGAACATGTCCCACCGACCGATCCCTTCTTCTAGTCACATTGTGCCACAAACTTCTCTTCTCCCCAATCCTATTCAATACCTCCTCATTATTTATATGATCTACCCGTCTAATCTTCAGCATTCTTCTGTAGCACCACATTTCGAAAGCTTCTATTCTCTTCTTGTCCAAACTAGTTATCGTCCATGTTTCACTTCCATACATGGCTACACTCCATGCAAATACTTTCAGAAAAGACTATACTCGATGTTAACAAATTTCTCTTCTTCAAAATCGCTTCCCTTGCCATTACCAGTCTATATTTTATATCCTCTCTACTTCGACCATCCTCAGTTATTTTCCTCGCCAAATAGCAAAACTCCTTTACTACTTTAAGTGTCTCATTTCCTAATCTAATTCCCTCAGCATCACCAGACTTAATTCGTCTACATTCCATTAACCTCGATTTCCTTTTGTTGATGTTCATCTTGAATCCTCCTTTCAAGACACTATCCATTCCGTTCAACTGTTCTTCTAAGTCCTTAGCTGTCTGTGACAGAATTACAATGTTATCGGCAAACCTCAAAGTTTTTATTTCTTCTCCATGAATTTTAATACCTACTCCGAATTTTTCTTTTGTTTTCTTCACTGCTTGCTCAATATACAGATTGAATAACATCGGGGAGAGGCTACAATCCTGTCTCACTCCCTTCCCAACCACTGCTTCCATTTCATGTCCCTCGACTCTTATATCTGCCTTCTGGTTTCTGTACAAATTGTAAATAGCCTTTTTCTCCCTGTATTTTACCCCTGCCACCTTCAGAATTTGAAAGAGAATTGTGAAAAACTTTCTCTAAGTCTACAAATGCTAGAAACGTAGGTTTGCCTTTACTTAATCTAGCTTCTAAGATAAGTCGTAGGGTCAGTATTGCCTCACGTTTTCCATCATTTCTACGGAATCCAAACTGATCTTCCCCGACGTCGGGTTCTACCAGTTTTTCCATTCGTCTGTAAAGAATTCGCGTTAGTATTTTGCGTCCGTGACTTATTAAACTGATTGTTCGGTAATTTTCACATCTGTCAGCACCTGCTTTCTTTGGAATTGGAATTATTATATTCTTCTTGAAGTCTGAGGGTATTTCGCCTGTCTCATACATCTTGCTCACCAGATGGTAGAGTTTTGTCAGGACTGTCTCTCCCAACGCCGTCAGTAGTTCTAATGGAATGTTGTCTACTCCCGGGGCCTAGTTTCGACTCAGGTCTTTCAGCGCTCTGTCAAACTCTTCACGCAGTATCATATCTCCCATTTCATCTTCATCTACCCCCTCTTCCATTTCCATAACATTGTCCTCAAGTACATCGCCCTTGTATAGACCCTCTGTATATTCCTACCACCTTTCTTCTTTCCCTTCTTTGCGTAGAACTGGGTTTCCGTCTGAGCGCTTGATTTTCATGCAAGTGGTCCTCTTTTCTCCAAAGGTCTCTTTTATTTTCCTGTTGGCAGTATCTATCTTATCCCTAGTGAGATAAACCTCTACATTCTTACATTTGTCCTCGAGCCATCCCTGCACTTCCTGTCAATCTCATTTGTGAGACGTTTGTATTCCTTTTTGCCTGCTTCATTTACTGCATTATTATATTTTCTCCTTTCATCAATTAAATTCAGTATATCTTCTGTTACCCAAAGATTTCTACTAGCCCTCGTTTTTTTACCTACTTGATCCTCTGCTGGCTTCACTACTTCATCTCTCATAGCTACCCATTCTTCTTCTGCTGCATTTCTTTCCCCCATTCCTGTCAATTGTTCCCTTATGCTCTCCCTGAAACTCTGTACAACCTCTGGTTTAGTCAGTTTATCCAGGTCCCATCTCCCTAATTTCCCACCTTTTTGGAGTTTCTTCAGTTATAATCTACAGTTCATAACCAGTAGATTATGGTCAGAGTCCACATCTGCCCCTGGAAATGTCTTACAGTTTAAGACCTGGTTCCTAAATCTCGGTCTTACCATTATATAATCTATCTGAAACCTGTCAGTATCTCCAGGCTTCTTCCATGTATACAACCTTCTTTTATGATTCTTGAACCAAGTGTTAGCTATGATTAAGTTGTGCTCTGTGCAAAATTCTACCAGGTGGCTTCCTCTTTCATTTCCTAGACCCAATCCATATTCACCTACTGCGTTTCTTTCTCTCCCTTTTCCTGCTACCGAATTCCAGTCACCCATGGCTATTAAATTTTCATCTCCCTTCAGTATCTGAATAATTTCTTTTATTTCATCATATATTTCTACAATTTCTTCGTCATCTGCAGAGCTAGTTTGCATAAACTTGTACTACTGTAGTACGCGTGGGTTTCGTGTCTATCTTGGTCACAGTGAGGCGTTCACTATGCTGTTTGTAGTAGCTTATCCGCACTCCTATTTTTTTATTTTGTTATTCATTATTAAACCGACTCCTGCATTACCCCTATTTGATTTTGTATTTATAACCCTGTATTCGCCTGACCAAAAGTCTTGTTCCTCCTGCCACCGAACTTCACTAATTCCTACTATATCTAACTTTAACCTATCCATTTCCCTTTTTAAATTTTTTAACTTACCTGCTAGATTAAGGGATCTGACATTCCATGCTCCGATACGTAGACCGCCAGTTTTCTTTCTCCTGATAACTACGTCCTCCTCAGTAGTCCCCGCCCGGAATATTTTACCCAAGAAACGCCATCATCATTTAACCATACAGTAAAGCTGCATGCCCTCGGGAAAAATTACGGCTGTAGTTTCCCCTTGCTTTCAGCCGTTCGCAGTACCAGCACAGCAAGGCCGTTTTGTTTAGTGTTACAAGGCCAGATCAGTCAATCATCCAGACCGTTGCCCCCGCAACTACTCAAAAGGCTGCTGCCCCTAAATATATGAAATATATTTTCCTGTAAGAGTATTTTATGCTTTTCTGCCTCTTCTGTACTTCTGTACCTCAATCACCACGAATGAAAGTGTTTACTTAACAGTGCCCCAATGAACCATGGACCTTGCCGTTGGTGGGGAAGCTTGCGTGCCACAGCGATACAGATAGTAGTACCGTAGGTGCAACCACAACTGAGGAGTATCTGTTGAGAGACTAGGCAAACCTGTGGTTCCCCAATAAGAGAGGCAGCAGCCTTTTCAGTAGTTGCAGGGACAATAATCTGGATGAATGAATGATCTGGCCTTTAACATCAACCAAAAGACCTTGCTGTGCTGCTACTGCGAACGGCTGAAAGCAGGAGCAAACTACAGCCTAAATTTTTTCCGAGGGCATACAGCTTTATCGTATGGTTAAAAGATTATGGCGTCCTCTTGGAAATATTCTGGAGGTGAAATAGTCCCCCATTCGGATCTCCGAGCAGGTACTACGCAGGAGGACGTCGTTATCAGGAGAAACAAAACTGGCATTCTACGGATCAGAGGGTGGAAAGTCAGAGCCCTTATCGGGCAAGTAGGTTAGAAAATTTAGAAAGTAAATTGAGGGATTAAAGTTATATATCGTGTGAATTAGTGAAGCTCAGTGGCAGGAAGAACAAGACTTCTGGTCAGGTGAATACAGGGTTAGAAATACAAAAAAATCAAATACGGGTAATGCAAAAGTACGTTTAATAATGAACAAAATATAGGAACGCAAATAAACTACTACGAACAGCATAGTGAACGCATTATTGTATCCAAGATAGACACGAAAGTCGCGCCTGCCACAGTAGTAAAAGTTATATGCCAACTAGCTCCGCAGATGATGAAGAGATTGAAGAAAAGTATGATGCGATGAAAGAAATTATTCAGTTAGTTCAGGATAAAAATAATTTAATAATCATTGGGGACTGGAATTCGACAGTAGGAAGAGGAAGATAAGGGAAAGTAGTAGGTGAATATGGACTGGGGATAAGGAATGAACGAGTAAGTAGCCTGCTAGAATTTTGCCCAGAGCATAACTTAAACGTAGCTCACACTTGGTTTAAGAATCAGGGAAGAAGATTGTATACTTGGAAGAGATCTGGAAACACTGGAAAGTTTTAGATAGATTATATAACAGTAAAACCAGGTTTTAAGTTGCAAGGCATTTCCAGGGGCAAATGTGGACTCTAACCACAATTTATTGTAGATTAAAGCAAAAGAAACTGCAAAAAGGTAGGAATTTAAGGAGATGGGACCTGGGTAAACTGAAAGAACCCGAGGTTGTAGAGAGTTTCAGGTAGAGCATTAGTGAACGATTGACAAGAAGAGAAGAAAGAAATACACAAGAAGAAAAATGGATAGCTTTGAGAGATGAAATGGAGAAAGCAGCAGAGGATCAAGTAGGTAAAAAGACGAGGCCTAGTAGAAATCCTTGGGTAAGAGAAGAGATATTAAATTCAATTGATGAAAGGAGAAAATATAAAAATGCAGTGAATGAAGTGGGCGAAATTGTATACGAAAGTCTCAAAAATGAGAACGACATGAAGTGCAAAATGGCTAAGAAGGGACAGCTAGAAGAGAAATGTAAGGATGTAGAAGCATTTATCATTATGGGTAAGATAGCTACTGCCTACGGGGAAATTACAGAGACCTTTGGACAAAAGAGAACCACGTGTATGAATATCTAGAGCTCAGATGGAAAACCAGTCTTAAGCAAAGAAGGGAAAGCAGAAAGGTGGAAGCCATGTATAGAGGGTCTATACAACGTTAATACCCTCGAGAAGAGTAATAGAGAAATGGAAGAGGACGTGGGAGAAGATGAAATGGGAGATATGATACTTCTTGAAGAATTTGACACAGCGCTGAAAGACCTAAGTCGAAACAAGTGCCCCAGGAGTAGCCAACATTCCATTAGAACTGCATAGCCTTGGGAGAGCCAGCCATGGCAAATGAGCCATGACAGAACTATTCCACCTGATGAGCAAGATGTATGTGACCGGCGAAACACCCTCACACATAAAAAATAACATAAAAGTTCCAAACCCAGAGAAAGCGCGTACTGATTGGTGAAAAAATTAGCGATCTATCAGTTTAACGAGTCACGGTTGCAAGATACGAGTACTAACACGAATTCCTTAGAGACGAATGAAAAAACTGGTAGAAGCCGACCTCGAAGAAGGTCAGTTTGGATTCCGTAGAAATTTTGGAACACGCAAGACAATACTGAGCCTACAACATACCTTAGAACATAGGTTAAGGAAAGGCAGATCTACGTTTCTAGCATTTGTAGACTTAGAGAAAGCCTAGAATTGGCATGAAGAATGAACTGGTCGACAGTTGTGTTATGTGCGCTGCATGACACAGGGGAAATCTCTAACCAGGCCCCCATACTTGGCAGGAGACGCTATTCCCTACGCATCTCTACATGCTCACTATTCACTCAAAACTGAAAAGAGCGACGCGACACTATCGACGGGCATACTAGAGACACTGCCCAATACATCTGTGCAAAGCTTTGCTAGATTTACCCAATGGTTTCGATTTCGCGACCGATCGGAACTTACTTTCTGGACAACCCTCTTACATCAAGTCTAGGACCTTCTTGAGTTACTTGTGGCCATACTGGCTACGTTGGAGAACCGAGACTGTGTGGAATAATTACTTATTTGTATTTTCTGCTACCAGTCACGTTTATTTGTTTTATGTTTAATTTAACATACTGAAAAGCGTTTCGAACATGTTATGCCAATCTGCCGGCGTTTACACTTACAGAAAATCGTTAATAAAAATAAAACGTCCAAATTAAATTATCATTGGACTTTTTGTTTATTGTTTGCTGTTGATACAGCTGGTGGGGTAGGTGGAGGGAGGGGTGGTAGTGGTTGGTCAAAAATGGTTGTCCATCAGTGGACATCAATTTTTGGGAAACCTCTGCACCCCTTCCCCCCCCCCCTCTCCTCCTAACAAAAATCCCAACAGCCACACCAACGGTGAACAAAAACCTAAAGTTCGATGTCAATTTCTTTTTAAGTAACAATTTTCTGTATGTATAAATGCCTGACGATAGCAGAACAAGATCGAAACCAGTTGTAATATGTTGAGTTAAACATAAAATAAATAATGCAACGGCACGAAAGAAAATAAATAAATAGTAGTACAGGTGCGTATTGCTGAAGACAACAATATGTGGAAATGTCACGAGAAGGTCTTAAACAGCAACAGATGCCAAATGACTTACGATAATGTTAATGATGATCCTATCTAACGATGTTGTTCTTCACATATATACCTTACTCCAATAGATTACGGTAACCATCAGTCCTTTTTGAACGTACCAACGGTTTGCGAATGATAAGAATAAACCAACAGGCTAGCATTGTTATTGAATAGTGATCCCTGATTTTGTCGCTTTATTTTTTATACTTGATTCCTGAGAAGAAAAAATATATTGTCTCGTACACCCATTAAAGAATGTTTTGAAGTTTTTCCTTTCATTTTTCACACTTTAGAGTCACACAAAAGGTCTGAAAGAAAAAGTATCAGTAATGATAATCACCTCACCTGATAATGTTATACAGGGCGGACCCAACAGTCTAAAATCTTGTAGGGTGCTACAGGGTAGTTTGTGCCCAGAAATAATTGTTGAGGAAAAATTATATGCGTTGCGCCGTTTCCGAGTTAATTAGCATCTAAGTTAGTCAATCAGGCCGTTGGGCGTGCAAATTCAAGCGGCCCGCCAGAGACGGAGTCACCAAATGTGTTCTTCGTTCGGTTCCAAGAAACCGAACAAGAGAGCGATACAAAAACTGGACACGGGGCGGTAGTAAGGATGTAAATCGAACCGAAGGCTAAGCAGTCTCGTGTGCTGTCAAAGTCTAAATTACATAAATGACAGTATGACCATACATACTTCGCAAGAAGTGATGAGAATACACAACTTCTTTAAAATGTTATCTGTAGACACTACTAAATAACAACGTGAAGAAACAGCTGATCAAAACCATCAAAAAAATTAAAATGAAATGTTACGAGAAACAATGATTTGCACATTACTACGGTGTATCGTAAATCACAGATGTTGTGCTACGGGGGGATCTGTATGGTTCTAAATGAAGAACACAATTCGTACGCCTCGGAGTATAGAACCTTTTATTCTTCCAAAATGAACTGTTTCAACAGTGCTATGTGCCATCTTCTGATCTAAGCGGAGATCTTGAAGACAATGAAGGGGAGGGGTCAGAGACATTGCAATTAATTTCATCTATTACACACAATACAAAATTTCGCATACCTTACGTAGTTTATTATCAAAGTGCCGTATTACATTACAAGAAGGCAAAACGCGAAAGACACTCAAAACATATAAATATCTTCATAAACAACACATAGCTGATAACATCCTCTTGCCGTCTACGCATATCGGCGTCGGACATGACCCTCCCACGCTTACCGCACTGCACTGTGTTATTGGCGGAGTGTTAACATACTGTAGACGTGACAGATCCACTACAGTTACCCATTCAGCATTGTGGATGGCTATTTCGCCGCTGGATTGCGTAAGTAGTAGACAACAAATTATGCTTACAAACAATGAATAACTGTGCATCAGAAATGAAGGTGAATCTTTCAAAACACCCGATATAACGATTCAGAATACTAGCTGACCATGTAGCTAAAATTACCATGTAATTACACTCCAGCCGGCCGGTGTGGCCGAGCGGTTCTTGGCGCTACAGTCTGGAACCGCGCGACCGCTACGGTCGCAGGTTCGAATCCTGCCTCTGGCGTGGATGTGTGTGATGTCCTTAGGTTAGTTAGGTTTAAGTAGTTCTAAGTTCTAGGGGACTGATGACCTCAGGTGTTAAGTCCTGAAAGGTATAGGTTATTGTTAGTCAGGGCCATTCTTTTGTAGGGATTATTAAAAGTCAGATTGCGTTGCGCTAACAATATTGTGTGTCAGTTTAGTGATGATCAGAATAAGTAAAGAGAGAAATGTCTGAGTACGTTCAGTTTTGCTCAGCTGTTTGAAAATCAAATAACGTAAGGGGTTTACCTAGCACAGTAATTTCTAATTTTTCTAAGGGGACGTTTCAGTCCCATAGTGCTCAGAGCCGTTTGAACCATTTGATTACACTCCATACATAATCCGTAGGCATACATTTTGTTTGCCTGTTGTACAGTGAGGAAATAACAGTAATAATCAACTTCTTTAAATGAAAGCAACCTTTTCTCTTTAATTAACAAACCAACGCGACATAAAGTGAAAACCGCACTGGTGCGACTGTGAGTGCTCAGCCGACCAGACCTGGTGGGGTCCCACACAGTATCACTCACGGAAAAGGTTAAAGTATGCAAAAACCTCGGGGGACTGAATTTATTTTAGGTGTCATCTAATTCAGATGCAAGCCATATTAGTTTCTTACAGAATCAAATCTAGATACACACCACAAAAAGTAATGTAGACAACTACAATAGAATTAAAGGTATGAGTGTGTCGTACCAGTGCATACCTGTATAGGTCATGATAGCACTTGAAGAATCTCTGTAATCCGTGCTGTGCGTCAGAAACTACTACAAACGGGGTCATTTAGGCAAATACCAGTGATGATAGTCAAGTAGATGAACTGAGTCCGAGGTCAATATTTATTGTTAGGGCTAAGAAATGAGACGGAAACTGTTATATCTACAACCCCTCACGGTATATGATGATGAAACTGAAAATTAATACACTAGATGATCAATTGATGAATGGCCGTCATATGAGATACCCGTTATGTGCTGGATGCAAAGTATATATTCGTTAGCCCGCCCGGTTAGCCGTGCGATACAACGCAGTCCAACAAAGTCAAAGAAGCAAGTCCACTACTTTGTGACGTTACCTGATATTCCCATAACTCACATTGCATACCACCAGAATCGTATTTTTCTGTGACCTATACACCTTGTGGCGTATGTCATGGTACAGGTCTGCTTACGCTACAAAGCTTTTAGAACATATTGGAAACACAGAGTTTCTAACCCATCGGATATATGATGGAATATTCCAACCACAAACCGTTTAAGATAGGCTTGCTGCCAAAGACGACCTACCATCCTACCTACGTAAAGGTTCCACGCATATGTGTCTCAGTCGACCTCCTGTGCACTACACAGCTCTTCTTTGATTCGAACGAAAACAGCCAAGTTAAAAAGTTACAACATCCAGAACTGAATCATTTCGCCTTATTTGATGCGTAATTTTTTGTGTATTACATTTAGGTGAGCTTCCGAAGACATTTTTACGAACGAGCAGGCAAAAAAGTTAAAGAAGCGGCAGAAGTGAGAAACATTTATTAAAAACTAATAATAGATGTAGTGGCTACGCTACAAGTGGAGTGGAATTTGCTGCCATTAATGTTCCTACAACTCTCTGTAGCTATCTCTTAACACGTCATCAGAATGTGAGATCGTCGGTGCACAGAATTCTACCATTTCCTTGGAAGATATTTTGCTTATATCTATATCAGGTTCTGCTATCCTCAGTTGGGTTCTTAGAATATCTGTAATAAAGGTATTACAGAAAACGTGATGATCCAAATAATTGAATAATGGTATTAGTTTTGTGTGAATGACTGCATAGTGTCTGTGAAATAAGTCCAGAACTTTCACTTGATAGCAGAAGACACTCGGAGGGGTACTTGGATTTAATGAAATCAGGCTCTCAGAAGCAGGTGTTTCAGCTTTTTAGGATCATTATTACCAACGTGTATGTTCTATAGGTATAAAAATGGGTAAGTGCACATGCATGGTTTGCGTTTGTCTCATCTGTGCACCGTCGAGCCGTCTTTTGAATCAATGCAATACTGTCACAGCAGTTAGTCGTCAGCGTACGCTTAGGTTTTGACAGTGAATATCATACCCACCTCAGCACAGAGGTGCCGAGGGAATGATTCTGAGGAGCGCTCGAAGTTGTACGGTTGCAGCACACCTACAAGACACAAGGCCTTCGTCAGACTTCACGTCAGAAATTTTGAGGATTACTCAGTTCTCAGTCATATGACCTTCACTGTCACTCTGTAAATATAAGAGACAATATACCTTGTGGAAACGCATTTTAGAACTTCCTTCTAACAAGCAGACTGTCGGATAGTTTTCATACGTTGTCACAATGAAACGAATACCTGTTCATTCTCACTGTATACTCACAAGGGAACCTCCCCATCGCACCCCCCTCAGATTTAGTTATAAGTTGGCACAGTGGATAGCCCTTGATAAACTGAACACAGATCAATTGAGAAAACAGGAAGAAGTTGTGTGGAACTGTGAAAAAATAAGCAAAATATACAAACTGAGTAGTCCACGGGTCGTATAGGCAACATCATGGTCGTAATCGGAGTAGGAGGGTTGTGGTCCCGTGGTAGCGTGAGCAGCTGTGGGATGAGAGGTCCTTGGTTCAAGTATTCCCTCGAATGAAAATTTTATTTTCTTTATTTTTGCATAGTTATTATCTGTCCGTTCGTTCATTCACGTCTTTGTTCACTGTAATAAGTTTAGTGTCTGTGTTTTGCGACCGCATCGCAAAACCGTGCGATTAGTAGACGAAAGGACGTGCCTCTCAAATGGGAACCGAAAACATTTGATCGCAAGGTCATAGGTCAACCGATTCCTCCACAGGAAAACATATCTGATATATTCTATACGACACTGGTGACGGCATGTGCGTCGCACGACAGGAATATGTTGTCGACCAACCTAACTTGTACACTTGGCGAAGGGGTAAAAAGGTTCTTCTACCATGCCCGACTTAGGTTTTCTTGTGGATGTGATAATCACTCCAAAAAAAGTGATGAAAACATAAGAGTTTTTCACATAAACTGAAAATAAAAAATTAAACTTTTTACTCGAAGGAAGATTTGAACCAAGGACCTGTCATTTCGCAGCTGCTCACGTTACCACGAGACCACGGCGCACATGCACTCTCAGTGTCCTTGACGTTGCTTATCTTGTCACGAACTACTCAGTTTGTATATTTTGCTTATTTTTTTTACAGTTCCACACAACTTCTTCCTGTTTTCTCAATTGATCTGTTTTCAGTTTTTCAAGGCCTATCCACTGTGCCAACTTATAACTAAATCTGAGGGGGGTGCGATGGGGAGGTTCCCTTGTCAGTGTAACAAACTGAGTTTACAGTTTTATTTCATGACCCCGAGAGCTCCAAATTTAGCATCGTGGGGAATACTGTTACATGCTTCGGCTAAGTACCCCTCTGTTATGACACAGTGGCTGTAGTGTAATACCATTTACTGTTTATGAATGAGCGCCATAATTTTTCTGCGTTATGCAACGCAGCTACATTAGCTGATGTAAATGAATAATAAATTAGGTAATAACACTGCTATTCCGCCACCGCCACGTTAATTTATTTAAACACTTTATTCTCCGATGGGTTAAACTGGCCGTTAGTTGTGATGACGTAAATGTGTTGAGATCTTATATGGCCTCGTGCTTGCTGTTGCTATGAAAATCAAATTGCGCGGAAACAAGCAGTGGAATTTTATTATGCCGTTAGGGAGCGACAGAACTTGCCATAATGTATTAGCGTTTTCCGATTCATGCATACACATAAAGTAAAATGGGTCGTTTGCCACTAGAGAACATTAGCATTTAATCAATGTTTGGCTATCCTAGATAACTGCGTGGCGCTTCACGGTTGCACATTAGGTCTTTCGAGATTTCATTACGCTCTGGTGTTACAATGATTCGTTATTCCTTGCATCATGTGCTGCATACTCTTCCGGAAAATTCCACCGTTGTTAATTTCGAGGAAGGGTGTCCCTGAACGTGAAAGTCTCGCAAAAGCAGCGCGACACCACAGTTTGATTCACTTCCGATGCTACCTTTGAGTCACTTCCGATTTTACCTGAATAGTCACAACTTCTAGTATTATTGATATTCTGAACAAAATTCCGGGATTAGAATCGATCGTAGTTGGTTCAAATGGCTGTGAGCACTATGGGACTTAACTTCTCAGGTCATCAGTTCCCTAGAACTTAAACTACTTAAACCTAAGTAACCTAAGGACATCACAATCATCCATGCCCGAGGCAGGATTCGAACCTGCGACCGTAGCGGTTGCGCGGTTCCAGACTGTAGCGCCTAGAACCACTCGGACGCACCTTCGTAGTTGGCTTCCGTGCAACAGTACTCAGTTTACATGTCGTGTTCTTAAGTAAACGATGACCGAAGCGACTGTAATCCCGAAACTATTATCTGTGCTAGAAAAACTTAAAAATCTGCAACATTCGCATATAATTTTTGCCTATAATGCCCATTTGAAATCCTTGTATTTAGTCTCCATAAACATGTCAGATAAGCTACACTCGAAAATGAAGTAATCAAAATTATGAACTACGATGAAGCATGTGCGACTGTTTGCAAAATTCGCAACCTACAGTAAATCTTGCAGGAATCAAGCATTTGTTGGAATAATTACATTAAGTCAGAGTAGATCGTAACTGACTTATGTTCTTTCACTTTACTTCAGCGGGTCTGCCTGTGGTTTATCGACGAAACATTGTAATAAATTATTATAACGCTAATACATACGTTTCTGTCTACATTTCGTAGGTTTTTATTTTACGTGGCATAGATTTCAGACTACAGGCCCATTTTCTAGTGTTTCTCTTTCAGGGATGTTATTCAAGTCTTTTGGCCAATGATCTCTATACTGCCTGGATGCAGAACTTTGATCAGAGAACAGTACCTGCATGTTCCAATGCGCCATGTTGTAGGTAACTAGTTTCGATCGATTGCTGCCGGATAAAGTGTTATGTACTTAATGCTTGTTATAATCCTTGTATTATTGACTGGAACAGTGTGGCAACGAACTATTAGATGCTTTCAAGATTTTAATACTTCATTAAAAGATTCCCAGAATAAAAGAATAATTACATCTTTCATACGAGCAGTATCTCTTGTGGTTTCGTCCCTAAAATCGATAAAAGAAAATTAAGTACTGCAGAGGTATTTCGTTTGATTTTCAACTTCACCGTGCATATTCTGCAAGTAACTGGCAACCATTAAGGACACTACTCCCGAAAACCATCACCTCTCACCTTGTATTGATATCTCTCTTGTGAAAATAGACCATACGTTGTACCCAAATAAGCTTCCTGAAAACTCTATGCTTTGCAACCTTCTGAATACGTTGAATTAATTGTCGCTTGTGCAGACTGTGTCTATGGCGCTGAGTGATAACATAAAAAATTATACACCATACTTCACTTACCAAATATGTAACAATGTATTTTACGTTGGTTTGTGAAGTAGGTGCCCTTGGACGTTTGGAAATGAGTTTATACCTAATGAGTACTTGATTAATTCATTCGTAATATCTATCAGAAATGGTTGTTTCTTGTGCAGACGACGCCATCTTTGTTGAACAGGTGTCTGCATTGTTTATGAAAACTGGTTCCACAGATTACTTGTTAGCAAGAATGTTGTATCTGGGGTATGGTTTACTTAGGAAATCATGATGTTTCCTTGTCGGTATTTCAATCTAATGACTGATTTTAGAAGTACATAAAGCAATGCGGACTAGAAACCTCCATAAGCAGTTTCCGGCATTGTCTAGTGTTTTTGTTGTTGTCAGACATGATGACATGTTTTGTGCAGCGTTTGTACGTAAATTTTTGTGAAATGTAAATTGCAAATTTGTAAATACTATGAGTTCTACATACTGAAGTACAGTGTGATAGGTTAAAGCAATCTGGAGGATATTGTTGATTCGTCTGATACAGAATTTTATGGTACGTTACAATCTATACATTTTTAAAACTAGTTACATGAGGAGTGTGCATAGTTATGCCGTAGTTCGTTAGTGGTCCACCATTTTGTATCTTGAAATGGAAGAAGATCTTGTACAATGGACCTCGTGATAGTGGCAAAGGAATTGAGCTTCTTAATTTTTTAAGAATACGGAAATTTGTGTTAGTTACCAGTAACTACTATTTCAAAATGTTTTTAATTTGTAACTGGTTTTCAGCAATACTTCTGTTCAATCTGAAATTCATTTCCTAATTATTGGCGTGTATTAGAGTAATAATGTAACGCTTAGACAGTTAAATATAGTATTGATAAGATTTAGTTGATTGGAACATTTTAAAATTAGAATAAAGTATTTGTGCCTACTTCGTTGTCTTCAAGTTCGTCACTAGTTTTATTTTTGCTGCTCTATATCAGTTTCGTCTGTCTTCAGTTTACCGCCAGCCGGTGTGGCCGACCGGTTCTAGGCGCTTCAGTCTGGAACTGCGCGACCGCTATGGTCGCTGGTTCGATTCCTGACTCGGGCATGGATGTGTGTGATGTCCTTAGGTTAGTTAGGTTTAAGTAGTTCTAAGTTCTAGGGGACTGATGACCTCATCAGTTAAGTCCCATAGTACTCAGAGCCATTTGTCTTCAGTTTACTCCCAGTTAATTTCCTGTACTCATTAGACTGTGTATTTATGGATTTGGGTAGAACTACACCACAAATTGTATAACAATTGGAAGAAGTCAAGAACATAATTTGGAATAGTTTTTCATACTTGCATAACACTGCTTTTCTGGAGTAATTTTTTTAATTTCTGAAAAATGTTGCAGCACATATAAAGTGAATGCCATCATTTCAAAATGGAATCACGAAGTACAATAAACTTCCATTGAATGTGTGACTAGATGCGATAGTCTGAAAAATGTTACAAGGTACAACACCCTCCCTTACTAACACATTTGGCTAACATTGTACCTAAAAGACGAATTTCTGCTTCGTTTCATCTTTTCCTACTAAAACAGAATCTATGAGTAAAATTTAAGTTAAATAAAACAGAATCAGCTTTCTGATTAGCATGTCAATACCCATATGAAACTAAAGGTTTGAACTGATAAGCGGAATTGTCACAAATTTTAGTACTAGTATTTAAACATCTCTTTTGGTACTTCTCGAGAAATTTCGAACAGACAGTACAACAAGCTCATGTGGACGAAAAAACGGAATGTTAGTTTCTCCTTTTTTTGCCTTCGATGACACTTAGTAGTCAAATAACGAAATAAGAGCCAACTGTATTTCAATATCCAGTTCAGGCAGATGACAGTGTTTTTGGTGTATTGTGAAACAGAACAGAGATTAACTATTTATTCGAAATACATCTACTTATGATTTGCTAATGGCGTAAAATCTAGCGGATTACATGGCCTTAGTACCTCACTATACTATGTTCACCATGTTATATGGTAAATATACAGATCTCACTACAGAATATTGACAGTCTATTACTATTTATTACGCATCAGAGAGTCTTCGTTGTTTACGTATTATTATCACGATAATTACAAATTTAAAACCACACAGTGATCATCTTCAATCTTCACAGTAAAAGGGCAACTCACAAAAAGATCTGCGGTCTCTACCTTACAGTACAGTAAACGTTAAAATATGTCAAATCAAACAACACAGACAGACACTTAACAATGTACCTATACTATTTTTTTACAATATTAAAGGACCCCTCAGTGAACTGAAATTACAATGTTACATAAATAGCAGTAAAGCATTAACAGTATTTCATTTTCCTAACGACTTTTGCGGGGTAGATCTTCCTATGACACATTTTGATTACCAGAAACTGCCGTGACTTTGGTCATAAATTCTATTTTTATTTTGACGAAATGTTTACGGAATCTTAAGGGATGAGAGGGTAGGAATTGGTGGAAGACTATCCTGAAAATAAATGCATTTCGGGAAAATAAATGAGAAACTAGTGAATAGGGCTCAGGTAAAAAGATATTACTGTGAATAATATGCAAAGATTAAAAAAAGTTGCACAAACTAATTTCAATAAACAAGGTTGCGAACGTCGTGGAATTTAAGTATTGCCGGCCGTGGTGGCCGAGCGGTTCTAGGCGCTTCAGTCCGGAACCGCGCGGCTGCTACGGTCGCAGGTTCGAATCCTGCCTCGAGCATGGATGTGTGTGATGTCCTTAGGTTAGTTGGATTTAAGTAGTTCTAAGTTCTAGGGGACTGATGACCTGAGATTTTCAGTCCCATAGTGCTCAGAGCCATTTCAACCGTTTTTGAACATTGCCGAGCACATTTTTTTTTATAAATCGACAAATCCTATGAACATTTTCTTATTCCATTCTGAAGCGCAGTGTCAGGACTGCCTTTCCTAAAGCCAAACTGTTCGTCAATTTTCTTTTCCATTTTTCTGACATCTTACGGGACTCTTAGGAGAACAAAGATTTTCAAGCACATTTCGCACAAAATGTTTGTGAAACGTGCCAAAACCATCTGCTAGAATGTAAGCGCATGTTCACATTCTTTATTCAGTTGTCTAAAGTAGTCATGGCTCATCTAACACGGTGGTAGAAAGTAATGGATATTTCTGGATGTTTCTTTATTTCTATGGATTTGAAATGATAAGTTTAAAAAACCGTTGTTAAATGATTATTAAAATGTGGCACAGCTCATTACAATACAACATGATCGAAGTATCAAATCAAGCTGATGTTGCTGAATACTGAAACACCTAGAAACAGAAGGAGTAAAATTTACGAAAATGTTGCGTCTCATGCAGCACTGAGGTTGACTACAGTGGCCAGCTTAGTGCTCATGCAGCTGTCCTAAATTAGACATACTTACTGATTCAAATAAATGTTATCAATTATTTCTTCCAGATATTCCACAGCCGGCCGATGTGGCCGAGCGGTTCTAGGCGCGTCAGTCCGGAACCGCGCGACCGCTACGGTCGCAGGTTCGAATCCTGCCTCGGGCATGGATGTGTGTGATGTCCTTAGGTTAGTTAGGTTTAAGTAGTTCTAAGTTCTAGGGGACTGATGACCTCAGATGTTAAGTCCCATAGTGCTCAGAGCCATTTGAACCATTTGAACCAGATATTCCACCAGATGGCTAAGGTAATCGATACTTGCAAAAGCAAGTCTAGGTGTGAATTATTTCGGTGACTGGATCTACAGCGCACAGTGTGAACGTGTGCAAGCTATGTAGTGAAAAAACTAGTTCACAAAATAGGTAGGATCTGCAAGATAAAACGATGTTCAATTAGTGTTCATAGAGTCACTGCCTCTTGGCAGACAGATGCAGCACTTCAAAGAAGTGGTTAACTTGAAAGGTCTCGCATTGGGGTTTTGGCCTCATTGATATATCCTCTAACTATATTTCAGATTGACATAAAACTGTCAATTCTGTTGTGTACCACAAAAGTAAGGTGCGTTGGGCTACAGGGTGGTGTGACAGCTGTCATTGTAGAAACGCTGGACACAAAGAGAAATGATTAGTGAACAAGTAACACAGAAAACAGAATGTTTGCTTAATTCGTATGTCTCTATACTTACAAAGACTCATTACAAACAAGGTAACAGGAAATTGAGTACAGCAATTGATGTTACAAGGAAGAGGCAAGAATGCAGGTGTCATAGTGTAGTGACTCTAAGTGCGACTGTGGTGAGCGGCTGCCACCGGCCATCCTACACAGCGGCGGCAGAGAGCGCTCGTGGTACCGAACCACTGGAGGTGTGGCGCAGAGCACACGCACCATTGAATCCGCCAGATCCCGGGCGATCGGTGTCGGCGTCTCATGGAAACTTGTTAATTCCATTACTGTGATGTCTGTCTAGTGGTATTGATGTGTGATACCACGAATTTGAATAAATAATGTGACATACTTGGTGCATACTGAAATTGCCACACCATGATACAATACAGGCTGGATTTAGGAGGAACAGATCCACGATGGATCAGTTATTTTTATTAAGACAAATGCTGGAGTCGTTTTATGAGTATGACAAGCAACTGAATCAGTTGTAAATTGATTTCAAACAAGCGTACGACAGCCTACATGGGAAGAAAATTATACAGATCATGAAAGAATTTAGAATTCCACTAAAACTGGTCAATTTAACGGAAATGACAATGAAAGCAACAGTGTGCAAAATAAGAGTTGAGCAAGAAATGAGGGGCTACGACAGGGAGATGCGGTCTCTACAATGTTATTTAATTTAGTTTTAGAATCGGTGATGCTGCAAATGCCCGTAAACCCAGGAGGGACAATTCTTACTCGAAAAGTTCAAGTGGTAGCATATGCGGATGACGTAGCATTAATGGCAAGGAATGTAAGGGCACTAAAGGGGAACTACGATACGTTAGAGGAAGCAGCAAGGAATTAGGTTTAGAAATAAACATAAACAAAACAAAGTATACGGTGATGGGAGAGCCCAATGTAAACAGACAAAAGAATTCAATAGTAATGAATGGGAAAGAATATGAAAGAGTGAAAACATTTAAATATTTAGGTTCTGTAATAACGGAGGACAATAAAGTAGCAGCAGAAATTCAAGAATGGATAGCGAGTGGAAATCGTTGTTATTTTGCCTTGCAGAATGTATTTAATTCGAGGAATGTTAGTAGGAATACAAAAATCAAAACATACACGACCATATTAAGACCTATAGTAATATATGGATCAGAAGGCTGGGTATTGACATTAAAGGAGGAGAACTGGTTATTGAGATGGGAAGGAAACATACTGAGAAAGATTTTTGTAGCATTGAGAGAGGAAGATGGCTGGAGAGTAAGAACAAAAGTAGAACTACAAACACCTTTTGGGCAAAAGCAGGGAAGAATAAGATGGGCAGGACACGTACAGAGAATGCCAGAAATTCGGAGTGTCAAGAAAGTTTTTATTGGAAAACCTGACGGGAGAAGGAGAAGAGGTAGACCCAGGGAAAGGTGGTTGGAGGATGTGGAAGAAGACCTAAAGGCGATGGAATAAGAAATTGGAGAAGGAAGGCGATGGATAGAGAAGAATGGAGACAGAGTGAAAATCTCATTCTGGAAACATACCCCAGGCTGTGGCTAAGCCATGTCTCCGCTATATCGTTTCTTTCAGGAGTGCTAGTTCTGCAAGTTTCGCAGAAGAGCTTCTGTAAAGTTTAGAAGGTAGGAGACGAGGTACTGGCAGAAGTAAAGCTGTGAGTACCGGGCGTGACTCGTGCTTCGGTAGCTCAGTTGGTAGAGCACTTGCCCGCGAAAGGCAAAGGTCCCGAGTTCGAGTCTCGGTCGGGCACACAGTTTTAATCTGCCAGGAGGTTTCATATCAGCGCACACTCCGCTGCAGAGTGAAAATCTCATTCAAGAATGGAGACAGTTGATACAGGGGGCCAAGGCACTTCAAGACCTGTAGAGCCAACCAAAAAGAAGAAGAAGAAGTACAATAAAATGCAATTAGCCAAAGCAAAATGACATACTCCATTTATAAAGTGGAGGTTTGCTTGGTAATTCTTAAATGAACTGCTATGTTGTAAAGAAAATTAATTAATTAACTAACCTGACCTTTGACTTAGATAAAACAGAGACCATTTAAACTCTCTTTTGATTTTTTTGCCTAGTTGCATACATTTAAAAAAAAAATTTATCTGTCGCAGATCAAAATCTGTGAAAAAAAATTAACTATAGATGATTATGTTTTCTTCGTGGCTGCTGTAAGGAAAGAAAGGGTTAGGTACAGAATGAGTTGGCAGATGGAGGTTTCCGTTTCTCCGGTTCTCAGAGAACGCCAGGCAAAGTTAGAGAAAACTGCAACTCGATGAAGAGTGCGTCTCTCTTGGCAGCTAAAGTACTCACAGTCGCCGTAAGATTTTCTGAAAACACTTTGAGAATGAGAAGGTTGCACAACAGTGGCAGAGTGATAACTTCTGACTGACAAACTGTCACTTAGGGAACGTCTTGAACACACAAGCTGACAGCGATATATTGCGTATCGTTCGGACCGTGATAGTAGCAGATTCGCCCAGTATTGTTAATGTGCGAAGAAATCACTATGCACTATATTACTAAACATACTAATAGTTTTTATGACGGTCCAGGGATCCAACATCGAATAAAAGTTCGTAGACGATATTCATCTACTTTTTCATAAGAGAAAATTTTTATTCTTTATAATTGCGATTACAAGTTGTATCTCCTCTGCACTTCAAATTACGTCTATACGCAAATTTATCTGATCCTCCCAAAATAACAATATCCAATAGCCATTTCTCATCTCCAACAATTGTGAAAAACGATGGATTTTTTCCTTTTTTTCACAGCAAAGAGCGTTGTCGTCATAGTCTGAGACCTCTGGACAATCAATCCCCCACCAAGAAACATATTAAGGCGCTAGTCCTTCATTATACGTTCATCCTTCAATTCGAAACGTTCCTTCCAACAATTGACCTCTCCGCAGAGATAAAAACTGTAGAAGTCTACATTTTGGCTATTTAGGAATCATTTCCAACTCCAAAATTACCTCACCATCTTTGTGGAAATGCCTGGTATCCAACGAAAGAGGAAGAAGTCACTGGTGCTGCCTAAGGAAAAAATGGGAAGGGGAAGGTCAGAAGACTTCGCTGCCGAGCTTCTGCGACAGTTTGTTCTTTACAAGCGTAATGTTGGTGCATCACACCATAACAATCCCAAATATGCTCAGTATGTCCTTGGGAAATAATGGTTGGCTACTCTCTCTTTCCGGAGGTAGTGAATCCACTGCTCGCCTGTCCACCCTGTCTCGGGATCATAGTATTTTTTCACTGTGATTACGTGGTTAAATAAGTCCCCTGGAATGGCCTGAGAAAGCTGTAATATTTCCGCTGCTGTCTCAATTCGATGGGATTGTTTATCGGGTGTGAGCGGCCTGGGTGCCAGACGGTGGCGACCTTCTTCATGCTCAAAATGTTGCTCCAGATTTCGGCAACTGTTCCAGGACTTAATTTCACTTTTTTCCACTGCCACCTCGATTTTAATACTCCAATCTTCGTGCGTCACTGATAAGAGCACAACTTCTTCGAGCATCACTTCTTTCGAGATTCCCAGTTCCTTACAGAGAGAGATTATTTGTCATTTAGACCTGTTTGACCACACTGGAAGCATTTACGCCACCTAACCACTGTACCGTAATGTGGTATATTGTCGTCATAAACTTACAACAACTCACCGTAATTAGTAATCTAACTTGATATCTTCGATATTACAAACAAAACTTTATGACTAATTCTGGCGCGAGAAAAGTCTTTCTCCAAGGGTCTTCCATATTACTCTTCTTATAGTATATGCGACATTTCAGCGTGAGATGAAACACTGTATGTCCTGTCCAGCAACAGCCTGATTATTAAGTGTGTGTCTAACTGTAAACCGTTTCTGCAAATGAAAGAAAATTATTTGTCTTAGCTACATTGATCTTTTGACCATCATTACCTTTCAGTTAACCAGTGGAGGCTACATGAAGGTAAATTGCGTAGTTATAAAATTAGTAATATCTGTATCATTGATCAGCGTTTCAAAACATTGGTTCCGAAGGCACGGATTTTTAGGTTATCTTTAGTATTTAGCGCACGCTGAATTCAATCTCATTGCTCAAGAAGGTTACGTTTCTTTGCTACCTCAATATTTAGTGTTTAGCCTATTACATATACTAAGCCACTCAAGTGTTTGAAATTTTTAAATTCACTGTCGGAAAGCAGAATTGTTTCCACATATTGTAACTACATCAAAAATGAGATACTCATATAAATTTTGTTAACAAGGATGAAAAGATACGTTTGACTGTCTGTGTTTTGTTTACGCCCTTGAACGCGAAGCTAGAGTTACAGTCACAGCTGGCCCAGCGCTATACAGAGATGGAGGTGGCGACTCTGTAGAAGAGAGGTACGGTTAGAACTGGCTGACTTCGCGTGTACCTTGTGGCCCCTGCAGGATAGTATGACCTGAGCTCTTTGAGTTATGGCAGCACTGCTACAAAACGAATCGAAAATGTAAGAATTATCCGGACTGATTTTATTACGTTTGTGGTGAAGCATCATGCAACACTTTGGAAATAAAGTTGGTGACGAGGACAAGTGCTTCACACCACAAATATATGGTGCGCTGTAAGATGTGTGCTGATTTCTGCGGCGCTGGAGCCAAACACTTCAGAAGTGGCTCGATTCTGATGTAGCTTTCATTTACGGGGAAGAAAAAGTCCGCACTACCGAGTTCTCTCTCTACTAGTACCTTTTAAATTAATTAGAATAAGTATCTTATTGGGTTAATTTAATGAACATAACGGCTTTTAATTCCAGATACAAACCAAAGAGAGCATAAAATATCAAGACGTGCCGTCTACCGTAAGACCGTCTAATAACCAGAATGACATTTGCGGCCTAGATAGCGAAACGCCTGAAGAGAATATTGGGGATATTGGAGACGCATATCAAGCCCACTCATATTCGTGACTCGAGATTTGTGATTATGCGAAGGATTTGTCCAGTTACCAAGTCTTCATGATAAATGTTAGTTCTTGGAACTAACTTCTACACTATGTGATCAAAAGTATTCGGACACGTGGTTGAAAATGACGTACAAGTTTTTGGTGCCCTCCATCGGTAATGCTGGAATTCAGTATGGTGTTGGCCCCCCCTTAGCCTTGATGACAGCTTCCACTCTCGCAGGCATACGTTCAGTCAAATGCTGGAAGGTTTCTTGGAGAATGACATCCCGTTCTGCACGGAGTGCTGCACTGAGGAGAAGTATCGATGTAGGTCGGTGAGGCCTGGCACGAAGTCGGCGTTCCAAAACATCCCAAAGGTCTTCTGTAGGATTCAGGTCAGGACTCTGTACAGGTAAGTCAATTACAGGGATGTTATTGTCGTGTAACCACTCCGCATTGCTTTTCGCCACTGGGAACCAAGAAGGTGCTTAAACTTCAATGTAGGCCTGTGCTGTGATAGTGGCACACAAAACAACAAGGGGTGCTAGCCCCCTCCATGAAAAACGTGACCACACCATCACACCACCGCCTTCGAATTTTACTGTTGGCACTACACAATCTGGCAGATGACGTTCACCGGGCATTCGCCATACCCCCACCCTGCCATTACATGGCCTCATTGTGTATCGTGATTCGTCACTTCACACAACGTTTTTCCACTGTTCAATCGTCCATTGTTGACGCTCCTTACACCAAGCGAAGCATCGTTTGACATTTAGCGGCGTGACGTGTGGCTTATGAGGAGCTGCTCGACCATGAAATGCAAGTTTTCTCACCTCTCGCCAAACTGTCATAGTACTTGCAGTGGACCCTGATGCAGTTTGGCTTATCTGGGTAAATGTCTGCGTATTACACATTACGAACCTCTTCACTGTCGTCGGTCTCGTAAGTCAACACATGAGGTCGGCCGGTACGCATTTGTGCTGTACTTGTCCCTTCACGTTTCCACATCACACCGGAAACAGTGGACCTATGGATATTTAAGAGTGCGTAAATCTTGTGTACAGACGTATGACACAAGTCACACCCAATCACCTGATAACGTTCGAAATCCGTGAATTCCGCGGAGCGCCCCATTCTGCTCTCTCACGATGTCTAGTGATTACTGAGATCGCTGATATTGAATACCTGGCAGTAAGTGACAGCACCATGCACCTAATATGAAAACGTATGTTTTTGGGGTGTCCGGATACTTTTGATCGCATAATGTGTTTGTATCGTAGTCGCGAAGACAGGGATGTAGTCCTTCGGCCCTACTGTTCAAAATGTACATTGAAGTAATAAAATAATTGAAAGAATCGAAATAAAATGAAGATTCAGGAGTGAACTTGAAATTCAAGGTGAAAGGATATCAATGATACGATTTGCTGACGACGTTGCTAGCCTGAGTGAAAGTGAAGGAGGATTACAGGATCTGAAAAATGGAATGAACTGTGTAATGAGTACAGAATGTGGATTGAGAGTAAACCGAAGAAAGACGAAAGTAATGAGAAGTAGATGAAATGAGTACAGCTAGAAACTTAACATCAGTATTGATGGTCACTAAGTAGATGAAGTTAAGGAATTCTACTACCTAGGCAGCAAAATAACCAATGACGGACGGAGCAAAGGGTCCATCAAAAACAGACTAGCACCGGCAAGAAGGGCACTCATGGCCAAGAGTAGTCTACTATTATGAGACTTAGGCCTTAATTTGAGGAAGAACTTTCTGAGAACGTACGTTTGGAGCACAGTATAGTATGGTAGTGAAATATGGACTGTGGGAAAACCGAAACGGAAGAGAATCGAAGCATTTGAGATGTGATGCTACACACAAATGTTGAAAATTATGTGGACTCATAAGGTAAGGAAAGACGAGTTTCTGTGCAGAATCGGAGAAAAAAGGAATATGTGGAAAACACTGACCAGGAGAAGGAACAAAATGATAGAACATCTGTTAAGATATAATGGAATAACTTCTATGGTACTAGAGGGAGCTGTAGAGGGTAAAAACTGTAGACGAAGACAGAGATTGGAATACATCCAGCAAGTAATAGAGGACGTAGGTCGCAAGTGGTACACAGAGGTGAAGAAGTGGGCCCAGGGGAGGAATTCGTGGCGGGCCGCACAAAGACGTCAGAAGACTGATGACTCAAAAAAAAAAAAAAAAAAAAAATGGCACTGAGCACTATGGGACTCAACATCTGAGGTCATCAGTCCCCTAGAACTTAGAACTACTTATACCTAACTAACCTAAGGGCATCACACAAATCCATACCCGAGGCAGGATTCGAACCCTGAAGATCAATTTCGGCAGTATTTAAGAAAGGATAAAGAAGTTTCTCTGGTTTACTGTCATGCTGGTCTCATTGAAGTTTTGATTAATGTATATCTATACTGAATGCTGCCTTTCAATAGATTCGTCACATAGAACTTTGAAATCTGTAGTACTTCGTATTCGTAAAGTGAATACTTCTTTTCAAGTAGGTCATTCATTACAAATGAGTGAAACCTACAGTTGTACGGAACGCTTGTTAACTGCTCTGAAATATGAACATCATAGCTGGAAGACATATCGAAGATTGGAGGTAAGTTTTTGAGCTTAATGCAGTATAATCTTAATGTGTAAATTTTTTTAGTATAATGTGTCATATACGTCGTATCATACACAGATACACATTACCACTATTTGTTATGGGTTTTGGCCACGCTGCTGAGTGTACAACGTGGCTAAACCAAATATCCATTCTTCTTACGTCTATGATACAGTGAGGCAGATAAGAAGAGCTACGCACAACGCAGGTGGGAAGCAAGACCTACCCTGACACCACATTCGCGCAACTTTAAGGAACAAGCTCTCTTAGATGCTTAGAAAATTCTGTTTCCACCGCTGTAGATTGTACTTTGTCTGATGAGATATTTTATAAAGGTAGTGAACAAAGAAATTACAGCTTTTGCTTTCTTAAAACAGAAATTCCTGAGTGTCGGTGAGGCCAAACATAATGCAGGTGATTTTTACGGTCCTCAGATCAGGGAGCTTATGAAAGATCCGTAATTCGATGAGTGTGTGGAGAATACAGAGAGGTATGCCTGTTTAGCACTGAGATAAACATTAAAAAACTTTCTTGGTAACTATAGAGGCCCACTGCATGCAAATGTTGTCGAAAAACTAATGCAAAACTTCCAGGTTCTTGGTACTCGTATGTCAGTAAAGACGCACTTTCTCAGCTCAAATTTAGATTCCTTCCCTGACAACTGTTGAGACTGTAGCGAGGAGCAGGCTGAGCGTTTTCACAGAGATATTATCGTGATAGGGGAGAAGTACCAGGGTCTCTAGGAGGCGGATATACTTTCTGTCCATCTTTGGTGTCTCAAGAGAGACCTTCCAGATGCAAAACGAATACGAAAGTCTTTAAAAAGAGCCTTTCCTACATAAAATGATGTTAATGTATGATCTTATATACATAATTTAGACATTATACAAACGTAAGACTGTTTTAAGACCACTATCAGCACATATGTTGTATTGAATATTTGTTAAATCCCAATTTTAAAATGTGAAATAGCAGTCTGATCTGGCTCAACAAAATGAGCTGCATTTCTGAATTTAGCGTGCACGAAATATTAAGAATCAGCTTAAAATGCTTCGACTTCAGAAACTACTTAAAATAGTCTGCATACACGATTTGTTTCTGGGACAGTTTCTTCCAGGCACTAACTCAGGTACCTAGTGCGCGTATGAGTGCCCGTGTGATTGAATATAATGCAACGCACCACCCCTGCCTGTGAAATTACTTTTTCGGTTTAGCATTTAACGTTTTCTTCATTTCTCTCTTGAAGTAGATTTTATTTTCGATCAGGCGCCCATTTCAGAAATTTTACCTCTGCAGTCAACTCATTTGCAGTTGTGTAAAAAATAAATGAAAAGTGCAGATAGAGATGTAATTTGTCTTTTGCTGGTGGATGTAGAATTGGACGGATGCAGAGAGGCACGTTGACGTCTTTGTAAAACATGTAAATGATGGATTCTAAAATGCTGTGGTATGGACTGCTTTAATTAATAACATGTTCAATGATTTCATAATTATTTTGTTAGAAGGAGGCTGCAGGAATATAGTTATTATCAAAGGACGGAAACGGCTTATTACCCCACTCGCAGTACATTACGTAAGAAGTTATTTGCTCGACATTTTTAGCAGCCTACCTTTAAACGTTGTATGTAGTTTATTATTCTGCACCTTTCCTCCCAAAGAAAGCAATGCGTTTGTTGCAAATAACTGCTCTTTTCAGTCTAAAGTTAGGAAGCCGGGTTCCTAATTGGAAATATCAGGAAGAGGACATCCAGTTACAGCATTCACCTAAGAGTCGAGGTAAACTTCTCGGGAAACATGGTCGAAACCGGAAGATCTGAACTGCTTTTAATTTATTTTTGGGCGATGTAGTACAACAGCATCCATTTTTAAATACCCGTTACATCAATTCTGATTGACTTAAAAGAGAGATGGGAAGAAAAGTGGGATGTTGTGAGGGATAAAGGAAGAGAGATGCAAAGATGAAGATGGTAAAACGGTACAAGGAAAACTACCAGTGAGGAATTTAGACACAGATTTTGGGTCTGATATTAGTAAGGGAGCATTCGAGAAGACGGCGTTCAATGCTCCGCTGTTCGCTAATCCTGTTAAGGCAACATTTTTCTGAACAGGTCCTTTAGAGAGCGCATATCAGTTCGCTAACGCGCTCGTAACCTGCCAACGTCAGTCAGCCACTTTAACCATTACTGGTTTGTTGAAAGTTGTTTGCTTCTGACACAACAAATAAAAATATAAGAACTACGGCTTCTGTGCGGCATTTTCAGTTCTCATACAAGGAGTAATTAATGGGAGTAATGTTTAGTTAGGGATTCTGTCGAAGGATAATATAATTTTACCCTTTATGTTGCGCACAACTTTAAATTATTTGTATTTTTACAGCCTCGAAGCTCTACCTGCAGCGACACGAAATGCTGTAAAGCAGGAACAGGATATTCGTGCGTGTCGTAAACGCACATTAGCTTTATAGCTGCGACACGAACGAAGCAGCAACAGCAAAAAGTGAACTCTACGTCTTCTTTTAAGCACGGAACTCCAGTAGCCTCGATTACCCAGTGAGAGCGCTGTTTACCTACCGTTCCCGTCGATTTCGCTCTGGCGTAGTGTGTTTTGTGTAGAATGGTATACAGGAAATAAAAGCCAGTCTGAGGCCCGCTATCATTTTTATTTTAAAAATTCCCAACCAATGCTGTACAATCCCAATGAAGTCATGAGATGTTTAGTTGACTCTTTTATTAGAATATGTTACGCGTTTCGAGATTACACCCATGTTCAGACATCACAAACTTCAACTCCTTCCTACTCAACCAGGGGTACAGCCTTGACAACTCAAAGAAAGTGTGTAGTAACATATGACTATAACTTCGACGCAAGTGTATACGCTCTGCTTCAAGACTGCTTGTGTCGCAGTTACGGTCTTATGTTACTGGACACTTTCTTTGAGTTGTCAAGGCTGTACGCCTGGTTGGGTAGGAAGGAGTTGAAGTTTGTGATGTTGAAAGGGTCCTGTAGCCACCTTTCATTAATCCGGTAGCCCATTTTCACTAGTATTTCTCTTTCCTTCCTTGTTTCTCTTTTCTCATAATCATCATAGTGGTGTGATTGAATGAATGTGGTTGTGTGTCACGTTGTTAGACGGTGGCGTAGTCTGCTGCAGAAAGTCTGCGATAGTCGTACAGATTCAGCAGCAGTTGTACAGAATAGCCAACTCTCGTAGTGGTCAAGTAGGCAAAGAGGTTTTCGCTACTTGTGAGAAATCCACCTGCATTAGGTTGGTGGCGGAAATGGCATCTTTGGGTTTCCCGGACCACGCGGAGCGTGGAAGAGGCTGGAGAAGAAGTGGGAGTCTGCCGCCGGTACGGGAAGCGTCCACAGCTGTGCTCCAGTCGAAGAAGGGTGAGTTAGACTGACCGCGTGGCGCGTTGTTACTTGGCGAGGGGAGAGCTGTTAGCTTTCGGTCTCGCTTTTCAACTCTGAAAGATTGCGTTGCCTTGTAGGAGCGAGGAATGCAAAACTTTGGCAGATTTTTTTTTTAGTAAATTTCTATAGCAGAGCGTTAATTGTTCGTGATTGTGTGATGTGATATTGTTGCAACTTGGTCACGATACCTAGAAATTGCGTCTCCACAAACCACGTGGGCACGCGGGTGTACTGCGAAACGTGTACCGTTTCACGAGTTATTGCGATCAGTTATCAGGCAACAGCAGTTGTATGAATGATTCACACCAATGATTTTAGTTGTAGATTATAGCGGTGAACGTATCGACGCTTTTCTTTAATGTTTTAGGAATTAATGTTATCAGTAATTGTGTACATGCCTCACATCCTTATCTTAGGAATAAATGACTTTATCTACAATTTTCTCTTGTGTTCCGAGATTACGTTTTTGCACGTAAGCCACTCACCTCGTAGCTTTCCCGTTAGCACATCCAACGCGTTTCCTTACGCACAGGTCCAGTGATTAGTCTCCCATTGTATTTTATAACAAATGCTTTAGATTAAGTCTTATTTTCAGGTGTGTTGCTGGGAGCTGATCTTATGCAGTGTTCATGCATTTTCTATTTTATTTTAAATGTTTGATTGTCGTGAACAGCGCACGGCAATACTATTAATTACATCGTATCCGCTATGAGCGACATCACAATTTATGCATTTTTGTGAGTTTTTAGTCTGTGATCAGATTAATTTATTTTCCGACTCGACCAAACCTTCGATTAGTTGTATGGTTAGAGTCAGTGGCGACGCTAATCTTCTCACTTTAACTTCACAAGCAATAAGTATTTACATTCCCAATAATAACGTAATAACCCGTAGGAACAGGGTAGTTACAATGTCTGAAGATGGATGTAATCTCTAAACGCGTAACATGTTTTAATAAAATAGTCAATTGAACACCTCATGAGTTTATTACCATTGTACAGCATTGGTTGCCAATCATTTTATAGAGTGAACGCGCCCGAAATGAGCTATTTCCACTCCCCACAGCGGTTCTCGTTTTCCGAAGGACGACTGTGCGGTGTGCGTCATACGAGAGAGATTTACGTCCGATATTCAAGCGCTGGGGGGACGCGGGACGGAGCCGGGCCTTATAATTACCCCGCGACGGCACACGTGCGCGACTTTCACTCCTGGAGACGCGCTCGGCGCTGTGATCAATCACACGGACCCGGCCCGGCCCGTCTGGCGCGGGGTGAGTGAGTGGGAAGCCGTTTGCCCACTTTCTACGTGAGCTCACACTCAGCTCACCCGGGCCCAGCTGACTCGCCTCGACCCGATCGGTTTGCCTCGGGAGACGTATTCAGTTAACTTATGCCCCTGCTCACACGGGCCGTGCGAAGTGGTCACCTCAGCGCTTTCAATAACGCTGCGTTACTTAGCTGAACCTTGTGTGCTGTTTTCTATTCTCGAGACAGCTGTTACTACAAGAATAATTTTCTAACCGCCCATCCGCTGTACCTTAAATTCCAAATCTTTAAACTTAATTCGTAAATGAGATAACAATTGCAATCACCCACTTTACAGAAGCAGTCTGCTTTTGGTAGGAAAACACATAAACGTTGACATTTTAGTTTCAAAACTTTCCATTTTTGTAAGACCTGGCGTCTTCCGGTGATGGAGACACAGCGATCTACAGGATGTCTCTGTGCAAAAATTTAACAGGACATAGAGGAGGCTCCACTGATCAATTTGAGGTAGGGAACCTGGAGTCGGAGAAACCAGCCTAAGAAGATAATAGGAATAAAATCACATTACTATACTTTTTTATTTACATTAGTAAATAACCGGCCGGAGTGGCTGAGCGGTTCTAGGCGCTACAGTCTGGAACCGCGCGACCGCTACTGTCGCAGGTTCGAATCCTGCCTCGGGTATGGATGTGTGTGATGTCCTTAGGTTAGTTAGGTTTAAGTACTCGGTTCTAGAGGACTGATGACCTCAGCATTTAAGTCCCATAGTGCTCAGAGTCATTTGACCATTAGTAAACTGCAAATACCATCATTGACACAACTGGCGTACCATTTATACTGTTTTTTTACAAAATGTGCTGAAACTGACGGCCATCGACCTCAATGCAACGTTGACATCGGCGGATAAGATTCTGATGCACGCTGACAAATATCGCCCGTGTGTTTCGAATCACATCACAGGCAGCTACAATTCAAGTAGCTAATTCTATCTCTGTATCCACTGACGTCTCATACAGAAGTGGCTCTAGATATCCCCATAGCAAATAATCAAGGGAATTCAGGTTAGGTGCCCTCGCAGGCCGTGGAACAGGATTTCCCTTTCCAGTGCAGCGACCAGGAAATACAGCATTGAGATGGTTGCGAACATGCACACTGAAGTATGCATCGTCATATTGTATCAACATCCTTGAGACGCCCTGCTAAACCCGCAGGACAGGACAGCTAGTTTAAATTGTGGAAAGGGGCCAATAAAAGCGGCTGTCAGTTACACTCGAACATACAGCTTTATTTATTTTACCAATTATTACAAGAGAAAGAAAATTAAAAAAAAAACACAACACTAATTTTTGGAACTTAATAACCGGCTGAATACGCCATAAAATCTCATGCCTTAGGGGCAAGACCCTTTAATTTAAAATCGGCTGGAGGCCCATCACTTAAGACTCAAACAAAAAAAAAAATTTTTAAAAGGCCAAAGGCCTTACCTTAAAACAGTTCTTTAATTAGGCTGAAGCCCAAACAATCTGACACCTTAAGAGCAAAACTACTTTAATTTTTAAATCCGCAGAAGGCCCATCACTTAAGACTCAACAAAATTAAATTTCCTAAAACAGTTCTTTAAATTAGGCTGAAGGCCCAAACAATCTTACACCTTAAGGGCTAAACAACATTAATTTAAAAATCGGCTAGAAGTCATGCAAATACAAACAACAAGAACAAATAAGAAAAGGCAGTTCACCCAACAGTGCTCAGAAGTTTCCGATGGTCGGCCTGGAATTCAGACACTAACGCTCGCTTAGGTGAGACAGGCAGTCGGCCCAACCATTCTCTATCCGACGACAGCCCAACCGACAGACAGTCAACGGACCCACCGACAAGATAACTTCTGCTCCACCTGACCAGTACACAAGAGGGAGTTCAATGGAACAACGTAGAAGATATTGGCGCCCACAACCATTCATACATTGAACTGTCAAACTACACACTGTGCTGGACAGCGACAACACGATGAGTAAAATACACTGCCTGAATTTACGTCAATGGCCAGGGCAGGTAACCGGAACGTTACCGGCCACGTGGCAGAAGATTCCGCTGGTGCACTTCAGTTCAAAATGACCAAGTACAGTTAAACTCGACCAGAGGGTGGCTACAATTTGCCAACTTGAAGACACCTGTTGTTGTTCCCGAGAACGTCCCAGCAGCCGGCAACGAAATCCAAACGACACAATGTGAACAATCGTGATTTGCTGGTAGATTAAGTCAAAACTCAACTTTCGTGTTCGGGATCGGTGAGCCACGGACCTCGTAACAATGGGAACAGCACCACACATTCCGACCGCGCGTAGATTCTCCGGCCAAACTATGCGCCGCGGAGATTTCCTCGCTGCTCCACGCCAACCGACCAACTGGTCGCACACAGCACAGACGGAAACTATATGCGCCAGGCCAAAGATAGTACAAGGTGCCAATATCGATACACACCGCTACTGCCACTCGTAGAGAGAGAGGATAACAGCAAAATCGCTATAACTGCGGGAGATTAAACACAGAATAGCAACCAAGGTTTAATCCAATGCGTAACATGAGCCAACCACGGCTCAATCCTCTCACGAAAAGCCAAGGTTGCAATGGAAATAAGATAGAACAGAGCCACCTAATGGTAAACAAAACCTGCATCATGACTTCCCAGTAATCGGGCTCATTCTACTTGTTTCCTTTCAGGAAAGAAATAATGCACATGTAAACAAACAGCACAATACGTGCTAACTTGTACGCATGTTAGTTGTAAATGAGGTGGAAAATACTAACGCTAGAGAAAGCAGTAGACAAATTTACTTCCATATCTCTTTAAACTGGCTTCTCTGATCCCAGATTCTCCCTACCTCAAATGGGTTAGTGGAGCATTCTTTATGTAGCCCTGTTACGTTTTTGCATGCTCTTACGGAAACACCCTGTATACTTAAGGACGCCATATTCACGTGATATGTCACTGCCAAGAGACATAGCTCGATGAAACTTGGACCATACATACAAAGAACAGCTGCAATATAGTACAGAAATAAACTGAAATAAATACGCAAGGAGACGAGAAGAAATGACACTTTTATTCAAAGGAAATAATTACACTGCAGTCACCGCGATTTGTGATGGACGCCCGTAGATTACAAAATGGCGGGACATGCTCCTTAATGGGATGCGTGATCACCACGAACGGCAATGGAGGCACTGCAACGTTCTCCTAAGCTGGCCACAAGGTTGGTAAGCAGTTATTGTCGTAGGCCGTTCCATTCGTTCACTAGCGCAGGTAGGTGGTATTTGCTGCATATGGAAGTGCTGCAAGAGGTCTCCCCATCGCATGCTCCACCTGCTCCACTGAATTTAAGTCTGAGTCAAGCCCATTCGCAGAATATACTCTCGTTCCGAAAGCTCCTCCACCTCCACTGATCGATGTGGTCGTGCGTTGTCATTCTTAAAAATGCAAAGATGCGCATGGGGAAGGAGTAGTGTCACAATAACCCTGACCGATGATTGTACCGTGTTCAAAGATTTAGAGGGCAGTCTGCTCATGCAACATTATGTCTACCCACTCCTCAACACCTGGACAACTATAACGATCATGTTCGACAATGTCCCTGGGTACCTAATATGTTCCCAGCTCTCGACATATGCGGGCACGTTCCACCGACTTAAATCCAATTGAGTACGTGTGGAATGCGTTGGGGTTATGCATTCTAGCACAAGCACCTGCACCATCGACCATTCAGCAGTTGTCAGTTGATCTTATGGTGGAATGGAACGCCCTACTTCAATAATTCCTCACCAATCTTGTGGCCAGCATGGGAGAACGTTGCAGTGCCTCCATTGCCGTTCGTGTTGATCACACACCTTATTAAGAACCACGACCAGCCATTTTAAAGTCAAATGGCTCAAATGGCTCTGAGCCCTATGGGACCTAACATCTGAGGTCATCAGTCCCGTAGACTTAGAACTACTTAAACTCACCTAACCTAAGGACATCACACACATCCATGCCCGAGGCAGGATTCGAACCCGCGACCGTAGCAGCAGCGCGGATCCGGACTGAAGTGCCTAGAACAGATCGGCCACAGCGGCCGACTTTTAAATTCGGGGGACCATCATAAATAACAGTGACTTCGGTGTAATATTATTCTCTTTGAATTAAAGTGTCATTTCTGTTAGTGTCATTGCATATTTATTTCAGTTACCTTCTACACTGTACTGCAGCAGTTGTTCCTATGCATGGTCCACGCTCCGTCGAGCTGTGTTACGTGTAAGTGAAACATCATGCGAAAGCTACTTTCGTGCTTAAGTTTCGCACACTATTGTAATTACAGCTTAATGATTAACGGTTTTGGCTAACTAGCAACCATCCTCACATCTATGGAAACAGAGAAATTGACTTTCACAATTCCTTTCAGGTATTGTGGAAACCTAAAAAAAATTTTAAAAATTCATTATTATAAATGCATGAAGACGTAAAACAATACTTAAAGAGTAGCATGCTTCAACTACACACATGCTCATAAATTAAGGATAATTCTGATACATGGTGAAACAACGCTCTGTTGGGCGGTTTGTGGGTCTAAATTACCTCGGGGTATGACGATGCGGTGCATTTGACCTGTGGTCGTCGCATGATGGCGCTGGCAGCAGTGCACATACGCAGAGGTTTGTTGGTGCATGTCAGAGTACGGTGCAGCGAGTAAGTGTGCAGACGTTTTCAGACGTGCTAACGGTGACTGTGTGTTGACAGTGGCTCAAAGAACACATATTCATGACGTTATGAGGGGTAGAATACTAGGGCGACTGGAGGCTGGTCAAACACAGCAGGTCGTAGCACGGGCCCTCTGTGTGCCATAATGTGTGGTCTCAAAATTATACCAACGATTCCAGCAGACAGCAAACGGGACCAGGCGCTACAGTACGGGACGTCCACAGTGTACAACACCATAAGGAGACCGATATCTCATTATCAGTGCCCGCAGACTGCCACGGAGTACTGCAGGTAGCCTTGCTCGGGACCTTACCGCACCCACTGAACAGGTGTCTCCAGACACACGGTTTACAGACGACTGAACAGACATTCTTTATTCGCCTGGAGACCTGCAAGGTGCATTTCACTGACCCCTGGTCACAGGAGAGCCCCTGAAGCCTGGTGTCAAGAACACAGTACATGGCCATTGGAACAGTGGTCCCAGGTTATGTTCACGGGCGAGTCCAGGTATAGTCTGAACAGTGATTCTCGCCGGGTTTTCATCTGGAGTGAACCAGGAACCAGATACTAACCCCTTAATGTCCTTGAAAGGGACCTGTATGGAGGTCGTGGTTTGATGGTGTGGGGTGGAATTATGATTGGTGCACATACACCCCTACATGTCTTTGACAGAGGAATTGTAACAGGTCAGGTACATCAGGACGTCATTTTGCACCAGTATGTCCGCCTTTTCAGGGGTGCAATGGGTCCCACCTTCCTCCAGATGAATGATAACGCACGGCCCCACCGAGCTGCTATCGTGTAGGAGTACCTTGAAACAGAATATATCAGGCTAATAGAGTGGCCTGCCTGTTCTCCAGACCTAAACCACATCGAGCACGTCTGGGATGCTGTCGGTTGACGTATGGCTCCACGTCTTCAAACCCCTACGAAACTTCAGGAGCTCCGACAGGCACTGCTGCAAGAATGGGAGGCATATCCCCGCAGCTGCTCGACCATCTGATCCAGAGTATGCCAACCCGTTGTACGGCCTGTGTACGTGTGCATGGTGATCATATCCCTTATAGATGTCGTGGTACACGCGCAGGAAACATTGGCGTTTTGTGTTTCCGCACGGTTTTCTCAACCTATCACCAATGCCGTGGACTTACAGATGTGTGTCGTGTGTGTTCTCTATGTACATATGCTATTAGCGCCAGTTTTGTGTAGTGCCACGTTGCACCACATTCTGCAATTATCCTTAGTTTATGATCATGAGTGTAGAACCGTTAGCTAAGATGTTGACCACAGCAACACAGAAAGTACATCTGGGTAATAGTGTAATTGTCATCTCAACATTAACAATTATTTCTATTTATTTCTCAAAATTATAACCGTCCGTCCTTGCACTCCACCTGTCAGTTACAGCTGGCAAACCACGGTGGATGCAGCCATGTACGCACCATCATTAGCCTTCTGCTGGTTTGTCGTGCTTTGACCAGCCGTTTAAGATTGACAAGTTTCACCTTGTAACGATGTTTTTGTCTGCATATCAGTAGGTGGGTATTCCAAACTTCGTTAAGGTTTTATTCTTTTAACCCTAGTCACATGGACACAGTTAATAGTTCAAAATTTCCAAAGAAAGCTTTTGAAAATTTCATTATGTATCACCAAGTAGGGTGAGACCTCTTTGGGATGGTTAAAGCTTTTAACGCTGTTAGACACGGAGCTATATTTATGAGAAACAGTTTGTTGAATAACATTTGGCGGACAAGGAAGGAAGCCGTTAGCTTGACGCACAGTCCGTAACGCGCTCATTGGAACCGGAGCACTACGTTAGTTCGCAAAGCTGTTTGCTACCCTGCAGAAGCTCTTCCTGACTCAGGATATTTTTCTGGAGCTCATTTACCCCCGTCTTGATTGGTACTGCGCCGCCGGTACCGGTATGTTACTGTGGAGATACATGGAGTTGGTTTCATTGACAAACATGAAAATAAATAAACGGTCAACCAACAGTGTAGTGAAAGGGAAACCGAAGGAAAGTATGCCAGAAATCGGGCATTTATATATAGAATGCATTCATTTAAGCATCCACATAATTCCGAACGTATGCGCTCTCATGATGTATCATATACCACTATATTCAAAAAGGAAAGTTGCTCTACGGGATATTAATACAGAGTCACCTTAGAGCAGGCTGTTCCAGCTCGTCGGCTCCGTTGTGAGCCGCTGAGCGCTCCCTGCTCCAGGGAGCCGTGTCGCTCGCTGTGACCATTCAAGTGGCCCGGCACGCCGGCACGTAGCACGGCTGGTGGAGGCAGGCGGCAAGGCAAGCGTTTTGATGTGCTAGCTGCGTCTTACAAGACCGACAACCTCATACTGTTAGCTGCTAAGACGTGGTGACATGCTTCACCAGGAAATACGATGTTCAGGTAATAAATAAGAAACAACTATTTTACAAGAAATTGCATACTAAATTTATTGGGCCTCTGTACCTTGACATTTTCTTTTCATTACAAGATCGGAAATATCATGCGTCAAAGTGTTCGCAGCGTTAATGCGGAGGATGGCCTTCATTGTAGCGTCCTGAAGAAACGATCATTCCTTACTTTTTACTCTTTTCATTGCTGAGAAAAGCTGCTCACAACAATACGTAGATCCAAACATGCACATGATCTGAGAGGCATTGTTCTGAAGCTTGGGAAATGTTTTTTACTGTAATGAACGATGCCATCGTGAGAAATCCAACGTGTTGTAGTACCTCTCTTTCAACAAAGTTGAATTTTGCAAATCAATGATCTCCAATAGAAGTGACGATGACAAGTCATCGGCGGAAACTGAAAAAGGAGTGCTGAACTCCTTAAGTTTCATTTCCAAACTAGTGAGGTCTCGGAATCGTGTTTCAAACGACGTGATGACCTGCTTTAACTTTGCTTGGTAATCGCCGAAAGTAGTATCTTCAGGCAGTTTTAAAGAAGCAAGACGACTGAAGAACGTTAAATGCCCATTAGTCATCTGCCTCTCAAATAAACGTAACTTTTCCATGAACGCTTTGATCTGGTCGTGCATGTCAATGATTAGCTGCCCTTTGCCCTGCAATGACAGATTTAAATTATTCAGATGCGTAGTTATGTCAGCTAGGGACGCCCGGTCTGATATACATTTTATATCTTTGAGACAAAGCATTTCGAGAAAAAGGGATATTTCCCCACGAATGGCAAAGAAAACATCAAGAACTTTTTCCCGACTCAGCCAACGAACTGTACTGTGGTAAGGTATATCCCCATACTCCGCTTCCATATCTTTCAGGAATCCTTTGAATTGGCGATGATTCATACCGTGACGCCGCACAAAATTCACACACTTCACGACATCTTTCATTACGCCACCTAGTCCTACTGTTTCAGCACACAGTGCCTCTTGGTGTATAAAACAATGAAGAGTCCAAATGTCTTCCCCGAATTCGTCCCTGAGTTTATTTTTCAAACGAGAAGCAAAACCTTGGTGACGCCAGATCATTCGTGGTGCACCGTCTGTCGCTGCAGAATGGAGCTTATCCCACGGCAAATTCATATTGTCCACTGATTCACAAACAGCTTCAAAAATGTCACGTCTTGTTGCGGTGTAATCGTGGTACCACATCCAAGAGTTCTTCAGTTACTCGCAGCTACATGTCGACACCACGCACAAAGACTGCAAGCTAAGTACAGTCCGTTATGTCGGTGCTTTCGTCAAGCGCTAGCGAAAATGCAACAAAGCTCTCCGCCTCTTTCCTGAGCTGTGTCTCTAAATCCGCTGCCATGTCCAGGATTCGACGAGACATTGTTTGGTTCGACAGGTAAACCCCTTCAATTGCCTGCACCTCCCTTGGAAACAAACATTCAGCAACTGCTACCATGCACGATTTTACGAGTGGTCCCACCGAAAACAGCTTGCCACTCGTCGCAATGATGTGAGCGACCCTGTAGCTTGCTCGAATTGCAGATTCAGTAGTGTTTTCTCCGCTCTCATTCACCTGAAAATTATAAACGCATTACAGAACGCGAACTATGTTGCATGTTTGATACCCTCCGTATTACGAAACCGTTGTTAAACCTACGTCTCCTGGTATGTCGTTCTTAAGCCTGGTTACCAGTTCTCTGCGTGCAACGCCTTCTACCTTATCGTAGTGTGGGATCCGTACCAGATAGGGTTGATAGAAGAGATAGAGAAGGTCCAACGGACAGCAGCGTGCTTCGTTACAGGATCACTTAGTAATCGCGAAAGCGTTACGGAGATGATAGATAAACTCCAGTGGAAGACTGCAGGAGAGACGCTCAGTAGCTCGGTACGGGCTTTTGTTAAAGTTTCGAGAACATACCTTCACCGAAGAGTCAAGCAGTATATTGCTCCTTCCTACGTATATCTCGCGAAGAGACCATGAGGATAAAATCCGAGAGATTAGAGACCACACAGAAGCATACCGACAATCCTTCTTTCCACGAACAATACGAGACTGGAATAGAAGGGAGAACCGATAGAGGTACTCAGGATACCCTCCGCCACACACCGTCAGGTGGCTTGCGGAGTATGGATGTAGATGTAGATGTAGATGTAGTGCGCTGCGTGAAGACGTGTATAATGTCATTGTATATTGTACTTCTTCGCAGAATTAAATACTTTATGACATACAAGACATTGTGGACGGCCATCCCTGTCAATGAATAGAAAGGTATCCTCCAATAGAGGTACAGGGCTCCCGCTGTGATTGAACACGGATTATTGCGTCAGTTGCGGCTGCATGCGACCAGGGGGCAGTGAATTCGCTTTCCCCCTCCACGCGCGCTCCGAGCTGCCGCGGTGAGCGCTCCGGAGCGCTCCGGCTCCCTGGAGCTCGGTTGGAACAGCCTGCCTTAGAGTCACAGGCTACATCCAACACCCGTATAAGCATGAATCATTTCCCTGTGAATGAAAAAGAGGTGTGAAACGATCGCCAGCACTTCCTCAAGCAGGGACACTAAAAAATAAAAGCATATAAACCCTCTGCCTCTCCGCACATTAATCAGGCTTAATACGGTCCTACATTCACAAGAATTTGTGATTACATGGGAAGAGTACAGTATAACAGATCTGACACGAATCGGACTGTCTGGTGCAATCATCAACAGGGTGTATGTTGCGGACTGTGTTCGTGTTACAGTTAGTCTCACTAGTTTTGTGTGTTACATTCTAACTTGTGTATAATGTGAGCGACACCGTACTTCGTTATTTAAAATTTGTAATTTCCATTTACTAGCTGACTTATAATAATGAGTACCTGAAAAGAAATGAGACCCAAATAATTTTCTGAGCCGGAACTGTGGACAGTGAAAGACTGGAAGTGATGCAGGTTTTCTCATTTATTTTTCTGTCTCCAATGCATCTTATTTAGCGGTTACCATTGTCAACATGGTTGGTGTTGGGGCTTGTACGACACGTTCTGTTGTTAACGCCGTTCCTCGCGGGATGCAGTTTGCAGCAACTTCTGACAGCAACTAATTGTTGTAATATGATGGAAGTTTTTTCCAGTGAGTCACCATACAAAACTCCACGTGTGACATGTAGCTCTAAGGTGTATGCATTGAGACTTTCCGCGACTGGAACGCCATACATAGCTAGGAAATGGACACACATGGCCGCGCTATCTCCCCTAGTGGAGAGGGACGAATCCTGAGACGTTTACAAAGAAAGTACGAGACAATATTTACGTAAAGGAGAATAAAAACTGTATTCTATGATACAATTATACACGAGGAAGCATAGTGCATATAAAGGTTATTCCCTTGCTGGGTATCTAATAAACTGATAGATTTAAACATAATTTAAAAGTACATGAGTATGTATTGTAGTCATCGTAATGTGTAAAATTGCAATAAAGAATCTGAAACGAGGCAGCGTATTTTAAGTTACCGATTTTGTGCACCTGTGACGAGAAGATTATGTAACAAGACTATGACTGTATGCTGATGTTGTTGTCTTCCGTGCGAAAACTGGTTAGGTACTGCTCTTCACGGTAGTCTATTCTGTTGAATCCCCTTCGTCTGGGCATAACTATTGCAGCCTATATCAATTCAGAAAAAAAATTAATAAATAAAATGAAATAACTTGAAGTGTACTTTCATGAGTGGAAGCAAAAATTAGTATGTGTACATTAATGTTAATACTAATCATGTATAAATATTCTCTAAACTGACTCTTTCCGTATCATTTAGATAAAAGAATCGCTCAGATGATCTATAGGACACGTAACTAACTAATTATATTTTCTGAAGGTATTTGTCTGGAGTGTAGCCCTTTACTGAAGCGAAAAGTGTACGATAACCAGTTCAGACGAATAAAGAATATAAAAACTTGGCGAAGTGTGCTACAGGATAATGCTGAAGATTAGATGGCTAGATCGCTTGACGAACGATTAGATACTGAACAGAAATGGGGAAAAAACTTGACTAAAAGAAGGGATCGGTTGACAGGACGCATTTCGAGACATCAAGCAATCGTCAGTTTAGTATTCTGGCGGGGGTTGGGGGGGGGGAGGGTTCAAAATTGCAGGGGGACATCAAAAAACGTAAGCGGGTTAAATGCATGTGGTTTGCAGTAGTTACTCGGAGATGAAGATTCTCGCACAGATGAGAGTAGCGCGGCAAGCTACATCAAAGACTTCAGACTGAAGACCACCACAATCACAGCATCCATTTGAAACTCCTCACCGTAGTTAAGATTTCGTGACCATCTATAACTTTTACGGATCACACTTCCCTCCAATTCGTTGATGCTCCAGAATGTGTCCTGTTATCCAATCCCTTCTTTTACTCACGTTTTGCTATAAATTTGTTCTCTCTCCAATTCGAAGCAATACCTCCGATGCGTCGAATATTCAGCGTTCCACTGTAGCACCATATTTCAGAAGCTTATATTTTCTTCTTGTGTGTACTGCTTGTCGTCCACGCTTCACTTGCGTACAAAACTACGTCCTAACAAAAAAATACCTTCAGAAAATACTTATTAACACTTTAATTTATATTAGATGCTAAAGAGCTCCTTGTTTTCACAACGCTTTTCTTGTTACTGCGTCTGCACTTTGTATCCTCTATAAAAGCCATCAATAGCTATATTGCCGATCACTAAGCAAAACTCGTTTACTACATTAACTTCTCATTCCTTAATTTACACTACCTGAAAAAAATATAAGACTATTTTAGAGGTTTCCAATTCACTTGAGACATATTGTTGGAACAGTGTATATGGAGTACTTGAAATGATTACATTTACAGATCAGTAGCACAAGAGGTTCTGAGGCACCACGTATCGACTCATTCTGAAACACCCATGCTAGTAAGTGGTGTAGCCTCAACCGGCGGCAATGCAGGCGCTGCTTGCCATCCAGTTGATCGTACAGATGGCGAATACTGTCCTGGGATACGTTTTGCCAGGCCTGCTCGACCTGTTCAATAATTTCTGTAAGAGTTGGTGGCTGACAGTTGCACGAGTCAATTTTCATTCCAAGCGTTATCGATTGAAGACATGTCCCGAAATCGTGCTGGCCAAGGAAATTACTGCAGTCTTGCAGAGCACGTTGAGTTTCATCGGCAGTGTGTGGTCGAGCATAATCCTGTTGCAACAATATATCACCTTCCTTCACATTGCAAGAATAGCGTAAGAACAGGTCTAACAACATTCAGCAAGTACCCAGCGCTGGTTAGTGTCCCCTCCAGAAACATCAAAGGTGAACGACAATTGCACATCAAACCATAAGGCCTGTGGTGGCACCATTAAGTCTTGGACGAATGGACTCTGCGAAGAGCGCTCACCAGGTTCACGTCGCACGCACGAATGACCATCAATTGTGTGCAGTCCGAATCTACGTTGATCTAAGTGACCTCTGATGGCACCGGTCGAGCCCTGCTAGTAGACGCTGTGGCGTGAATGGGATACAGGATAGAGGTATGCGTGACCGTAGTCCTACTGATCATAACCGCTTCGCACAGTTCGTGTTCACAGGTCCAGTCTCACAATCCCTCTTATCTGTGCTGTGGTAGCTGTACGATCTGCCACCGCTGCCTTTGCAATTGGACAATCCTGCAGGGCATCTGTGTTGCGTGAATGTTCAGAACCTTGAATGAGATTTTCACTCTGCAGCGGAGTGTGCGCTGATATAAAACTTCCTGGCAGATTAAAACTGTGTGCCGGGCCGAGACTCCAACTCGAGACCTCTGCCTTTCGCGAGCAAGTGATCTACCAACACGATACCACAGTTCATTGAGAGTAGTGACTGGCGTATTGTGATGAGCCAGTTGCTCGGCCACCATTGACCAGACGTTTTCAGTTGGTGAGAGATCTGGAGAATGTGCTCGCCAGGCCAGCAGTCGAACATTTTCTGTATGGACCTGCAACATGCGGTAATGCGTTATCCTGCTGAAATGTTGGGTTTAGCAGGGATCGAATGAAGGGTAGAGCCACGGGTCGTAACACATCTGAAATGTAACGTCCACTGTTCAAAGTGCCGTCAATGCGAACAAGAGGTGACCGAGACCTGTAACCAATGGCACCCCATACCATCACGCCAGGTGATACGCCAGTATGGCGATGACGAATACACGCTTCCAATGTGCGTTCACCGCGATGTCACCAAACAAGGATACGATCATCATGATGCTGTAAACAGACCCTGGATTCATCCGAAACATGACGTTATGCCATTCGTGCACCTAGGTTCGTCGTTGAGTATACCATTGCAGGCGTTCCTGTCTGTGATGCAGCATCAAGGGTAACCGTAGCCATGGTCTCCGAGCTGATAGTCCATGCTGCTGCAAACGTCCTCGAACTGTTCGTGCAGATGGTTGTTGTCTTGCAAACGTCCCCATCTGTTGACTCAGGGATCGAGACGTAGCTGCACGATGCGTTAAGGCCGGTTCCCACTAGGGCTGCCACGCGTCAAAACCGCGCGTCAGCAGCGTGGTTGCCATGGAAACGGCGGCAGCGGCACGGCGCGGCGGGCTCTGCGTCGCGGTTTGATCATGTCGAACCCAAGGTTGGTCGAACCGCTTCCGCTGCCGCGTGCCGCGCTCCAAGTCCGCGCCGCCAATCACAGAACGCACTGAGCGTGACGTCAGGTTGGCATCCCGCGCCACACGAACTTTCGCCGAACCGCTGGCGCGGACGCGGCGGCAGCTATGAAGTACTTATCATCCGATTTCAAGGAAACTATTGGACAGAAAAATTTGATTCTTGCGCATGTTGCACCCTGAGATGTTCTCTCGATAAAGAACCGAATTTCGTTTCGTTATTCATGGTGGTTACTTGTTGTATCGCATTTACGTAAACCTTTACACGAAATTTTAACGAGTGTGCAGAGGTAAAAACGCATTGCGTGGACTTTGCGTACAGTTCATTTTTGGTAACACATTATTGCGTATGAAATTTAGTCAACATATCGAAATTGTTTTTAAAGCTGAGAGCAGATCGATAGCTATCACCGTTCTCGAGATATTGAATGATATGTCGGCGGACGGGCTGTGCCGTGACCGCGCGCAGGTTGCTCGCGACGCGACCGATACTTCGTCCTGCTCGTCGTAAACCATGTGGTTGTATCAACCGCAAATTTCGTAAACGGTTCAAGAAATCGAAACGTGTTTTTTTGCAAACGATAACTTGTGAAAAGCCATGTATTTAGTCGCATGATAAATATCCTAAATCTGTTTATCTGCCGAGATATGAAAGTACAGTTTTTCAGAAGGGATAGTTGAATTTTTTTAAACAGCATTTAATAGCATGTGGAATGAGAAGTTAAACCGAAACTAATTTGCTGGCATGTCATAAGATGTAATTTACTAAATATCTACAGCTATTGATTATTTCCTTTGGTAAGTAACAAACTTTTTTTTCTTTATCCAGTGTACTTTACTGATTGAAGACGCGTTTCGACTTTTACTTCAAGGCATCTTCGGTGGAATCTAGAATGATTCAGTTTTGTTTTGATATGTGATACTTACCGATTATAAAACAGTTCACATCTTTTTTTATTTTTATGACTGATTATTTACAGTGAATCGAGTTTTTGGCGGACATATACGTTTCCCCTCACCCGATCACATGCTGGAGGTTGAACTAAAACTTAGATTATGGAACATAAGCATATTTTCATGTTCGCTCTTTTTTCTTCTGTCACTAGCAGTAGACTTTTTACTGAAAACTCTGATTTGAAGTCGTAACTACAGTGTGTTCACCTCATGTCCCTACCTGTCTGGTTGGTTTATGTATGTGTTGCCAACCTGCAGAATTATATGCTGAAAACTGATGCTCGTTTATTTTTGTTCTCCTTATATCTGTATGTGTGTGTGGCTAGCCAGTGATAGTTATAGAAAGTTGAAAGTGAATCCAGTAGTTGTCAGACAGTGGTTGAAAGATTTGGTGTGCAGCTGATTTCAGTTTTGATTTAAATGTTTTGTGGAGGAGTGCATGGAAGAGTAAATTCACTGCTTACATTAATAGTTAAAATAGTAGAATAGTATTTCAACAGACGATTATTATCAGAATACTATCACCCAACCTCTTTGTCCTCACTCTTTCACGCCCCATAATACGTTCTGTCAACTAACCCCTATTGTTGTCAAAGTTGTGCCTTAATTTCCTCGTCCTCCTCTATTTAATTCTGTACCTCTTCTTTAGTCACACGATCCTCGTATCTAATCTTCAGCATTCTTTTTCATCACCACGTTTTGAAAGCGTCCATTGTCTTCTTGACAGTACTGTTCATCGTCCACGTTTCACTTACATACAAGGCTGCGCTCCACACAGATACCTCTGTAAAATAGTATCCAACCATTAGAATTTATATTCGGTGTGAACAAATTTTATTTTTCAGAACGCTTTTATTGCTATTGACAGTCTTCAGTCAGGTTCGCGTATGCACCAGGAAATGCCTTACAATTTAAAATCTGGTTTCGAAAACTCTGTTCCAAATATATATTATTCTTTCGTGATTCTTAAGCAAGGTGCTGGCAATGATTACATTATGCTCTGTGGGAAATTCTATCAGGTGGCTTCCACTTTCATCCCTTCCACCTAGCCTTTGTGTTCTTACTATTTTCGTGTCCCTGCTACCGTATCACATTTTAAATTTTTGTCTCGCTTCATTATCTGAATAATCTCTTTTATCGTACATTGTTTCAATGTGTTAGGAGATATTGAACAATCATGAACGGTAGTTATTAAATCTGTTTATGTTGAAATGAGAAAACATGAATAATGAAATATGTGAAAGAGTACATTGAACAGAAAATGAAAAATTTTATGTCTTCACCCAACTTCGTCTTTCCTTCATGTAGGTGTAAGATATAGTTATTCAAACACACCGGTCGTTTCAGTGGGTCCCGCCCCGTACCTCAGTGGCTGTCCGTCATTGGCTACCGCTAGCGTCTGCCGCTTCCAGATGGGAACGCCAATTCCGCAAGCCGCCGCGTCAAAGCGGAAAACGCTTGCCGCTGCCGTTGCCGCACGACGCGCTGCCGCGCTCTAGTGGGAACCGGCCTTTACAGCCATGCGGATAAGATGCCTGTCATCTCGACTGCTAGTGATTCGAGGCCGTTGGGATCCAGCACGGCGTTCCGTATTACCCTCCTGAACCCACCGATTCCATATTCTGCTAACAGTCATTGGATCTCTTCCAACACGATCGGCAATGTAGCGATACGATAAGCCGCAATTGTGATAGGATACCTTCATCAAAGTCGGAAACGTGATGGTACGCATTTCTCCTCCTTCCACGAGGCATCACAACAACGTTTCACCAGGCAACGTCGGTCAACTGCTGTTTGTGTATGAGAAATCGGTAGGTGTCGCCACCGGCACCAACCTTGTGTGAATGCTCTGAAAAGCTAATCATTTGCATATCACATCATCTTCTTCCTGTCGGTTAAATTTATCGTCTGTAGCACGTCATCTTCGTGGTGCAGCAATTTTAATGGCCAGTGGTGTATTTTATTTGTGCGGGACATTTTAAATTATCAATAAAACTGTATCGAGCGCATATTCGGCAAGATGAATCGATTTAATTCCAAGCGCTTCATACAAAGACATGCATCCACCAAAATCATGTTCGATGCCACCCACGAGGTGCATACAATTCTTCCCACTAATAAATGCTGTCGACATTTTGTTTGCCATGTGAACTGGTGCATGTGAATATCTGTGTTACAAACTTGAGCAGTGACCACGTGCTCCCCAGATTTTCCCACCCCACAGGAATCTACAGATTAAGGCCAAAGTGGCCTGTTTTTCTCCTATGAGAAAGCCATAGGATCGTATATAAATGTACCAGGATTGTTTCGTCCGTCTATTAAATACAAATTGATTACTGTTAACATGCGAAATATTAGTAAAAAATAAATATTTTATCATTCGAAGCTATTTTCGTATCGTTAATTTATTTTCAGTACATCTGAAAATAGTGTCACATTTGTAGTGTTGATGATTACGCTCCTTAATTCCGAAGAGTTTGGCTCAAGTTCAGCTAACAGTACGTAGCTTTCTCTGACTGCCCCATAGAATACCATAGCGTTATCCGTTGCGACCTTCATAAAGTCAATCGGTGAAGGAATTGTTCTTAAAATTTAGATGGGCCTAACCATGTCTTTCAAATAACGGGCAAAAACTATTCAGAGAAGGTTACGTTGCCAAAAAAAATAAGAGCGAATGTGGACATTGTATGCCATCGCAGCAGGCTGGAACAAAAGAAATAATAATAATCAAAAGAAGCTCCTGCTAGTGAAAGTAAGTAACCCTCCATACGCTGCCACTCAATGAGTAGTAAGATCCCAGTGGTGAGTTACAAACTTTATCTTCTATTACAAGGCGTTAAATGTGCACTCTTGTTGGAAGTTTCAGGGCACTGTTGTGTTACAGTTAGGTCCACAAGAAACTACCATCCGTTTTATAACCAAATCAACTGTGTAATTTCAGGTTTGCTGACGTTCAGTATTGCGTAAAAAGCGAACAACATAGGTATGAAGAAAGGTAGGAAAAAAACGAATGCTGCATCAGTACTAAAACTATACATCGGCGACAGCTGCAAGTTGCTGTGTCACGTGATTGCTGGTAGTGATTTCCGTGGCGTAGCTTGTTAATTTGCTCGCTTGGTTACAGGATTCATGTACATTAATACGATGTGCATCTGATTTATTCCATGGTTGCACCTGACACCTACATGTAAAGGCGTTTCTTAAAGGTAAGATTCCACAATAATGCATTGGCCGTAACATATATACTTACTGCACCAACGTCCTATCACGTTGCCTGATCTCACAGTTTGTTTGTTTCCCTTTAGTTCGTGGGGTTTTTGGGAAGATTACGTGTATGTGACTCTTCTTCAGCTACTTTGCGTGAACGCTGACGCCACAGAGCAACAGCAGTGAATGCAGTGACATCAGACATACGAGCAAAAGTATGATACCTGTTTAACTAAACCCTGAATGTGGTGCGTTCAGTGGAGGGCATATCGAACGTTTGTGGAAGTTAAATAAAACCTTTGATCCTTAACGCAATATCAATTTGTCACTCTTCACAATAATGTTATTAATGGTATCTCGCCACTGTTTTCCTTATTTTAAAGATTCACTGTATTTTTTACACAACGATGGTCTCAAAATGTATGCTTCGGACAAAACAGCGAACAAATTTGTAGTTCTTTGTAGTCGCCCGGTTTCTACCTTCATTCACTAGAAGTTATAGTCCAATGAAGTGGAGAAAGCGTTTGAAACACGCTGTGTACCACTCTAACGATCATGTGTAATGTGCATTGACTTACAAATTGTGTACTGCGCACTTCTTTACCTGCAGTATGCTGTAATTTTCATTTGTTTCTCAATTGGTAGCGGACTGCTAATTTAACGCCTGCCTAGATCTGTCTAATATTCGAAACTATTCTCCACTTAGTTACAAGTATAATTTAGAGTCCATCGTTAAATGGAGAATTCTGTGACTAAATGAAGATTAACGATTGCCTACTGTTCTTACTTAGAATAAAAGCTGTAAACCCGATCACAAAAAGCTGTAATTTAAAAGCGTTATTGTAACTGCAGCAAACATCAAGGGAAAGGCTGTAGGACGCTTGTCACTGGGCTCTTCACATTTAATTTATTTCCATTCCGTTCCGTAGCCCTGCTGGCATTCCCGGCGTCACGCATGACGGTAGCTCATCAGTAATGCGTCATTATACCCCACGTCGGCCTTCTGCCAGTGTTGTTTCTACAGCGATAGCCAACGGTACAAGGTGAGAACGTTATGGCCCTTCCAACCAACCTGTCACTGAAGCAGCTCACAGTTAATCTGTGCTCTTAAAATCACATGCCAGAGTTGAAACATAAACTGATATTTTTTGTGATCTTTCAAGGTGCTTGATTGTGTAGATCGTGTCACCCTCCTAGAAAAACTCAAGTGTTACGCAATAGACGGCATTACACACAATTTGTCTGAACCATACCTAACTAACAAAATGCCAAAAGTTGAGGTAAATAATTCCCGCAATGTCAGAAAGGTAGAACATTTTAGTAACCGAAAAAAATACAAATGCAATCCCTCAGGGTTTTGTTTTGGGTCCGCTCCTACTCCTTATATATGTCAATGACCTTCCACTTAATATTCAACACTCAAAATAGGTACTTTTTGCAGATGATCCTAATGTTATAATAAATTCCGTTAGAGAGGAAACAACAGAACAGTTGATAAACGATATTTTCCAAAGAATTATTAAGTGGATCTCTGAAAATAGACTTAAATTTTTGCAAAAGAACACTTCATTCACTTCTGTGCAACAAACAGTCACAGCAAGAGCTGATGTAGCACATCAGCAGGAGTCGGTAAACAGGGTAGAATGCACCAAATTTTTGGAGGTATGTATTGGTGGAAACTTGAACTAGAAGAATCATATTGCTGAGCTTCTGAAACAATTAAAAGTTGAGCTACTTTTGCTCTTCGGCAGTTGCTAACCTTGAAAACAATTGTATCAACCTACTGATATATTTTGTATACTTCCATTCCGTAATGTTGTACGGAATAATTTTCTGGGGTAATTCAACACGCAGAGATAAAGTACTGATTGCACAAAAGCTGGCAGTAGGAGGAATATGTGGTATTTACCCAAGGGCGACATGTACGTACCTTTTCAAAGAGCTAGCGATTTCAACTGCGTCGTTACATTACATATGAAGGGCCTATTTTAATAGTGGTACAAGTCCATTTTTGTTCATTCTGAGATACAGAGTCCTAAAGTTGACTGAGCGCTGAAAAATCTGCAGTTGAGATAGCTTTAGGACTCTGTATCTCAGAATGAACAAAAATGGACTTGTACCACTATTGAAATAAGCCGTCCATATATTAGCTAATGAAATTCATCATACCTAATTCATCATAATTTGAGAAAAACAGTGATGTCATACCTACAACACTAGAGGGAAAAGTGATATTTATTATCCATTGTCAACGTTGTCAGTGGCTAAGAGAGAAGTTCAATATGCAGCAATGAAAAATTTTTCATCATCTGCCCAACAATATAAAATGTCCGACAGGTAGTGAAACAAGTTTAAAATCTAATTTAAACAACTCCTTCTATCCCGTTCATGAATTTCTGCTTAAAATCTGTAGCCAGAAGAAAATCTAGTTTTACAGGGTGACAGTTATTGAACAATATGAAAAAGAACGTAAATTAGTTAGAACCAACGCGTGTGCACACATAATATTCAACATGTAAGCGTCACTACATGTATCCGGATTTAGGTTATGACATGTTCGATACGCCTGCAATCACCGGCGATGTTGTAGCGCCGACGAACAGCGAAATTCTGCATGACCCGCTAATGTATGAGAATATTTATGCAGTCGACGCCCTCCTGAATGGCTGTTTCCATCTCAGCAATGGTTTTGGAGTTATTACTGTACACCTTATCTTTAATACAGCACGACGTAAAATAGTCGCATGAGTTCAGATTTACAGAACATTGCGCCCAATAGAGGCCCATGCCAGTGCTTTCCGAGTACCCTAGAGCCGGAATGCGTTCTCCAGAGTGCTCCTCCAGGACATCAAACACTCTCCTTCTTCGATGGGGTCGAGCTGCGTCTTGCATGAACCACTTCTTGAGGAAATCATGGTCACTTTGGATAATGGGGATGAAATCATCTTCCAAACCCTTCACGCACCGTTCGGTAGTCACCGTGGCATCAAGGAAAATCGCACAGATTATTCCGTGACTGGACATTGCACTCCACACCGTCACCCTTTGAGGGTGAAGAGACTTCTCGATCGCGAAATGCGGATTCTTAGTCCCCCAAATGCGCCAGTGTTGCTTATTGACGAACCCATTCAAACGAAAGTAGGCTTCGTCGCTAAACCACACTATATTCACATACCAATTCCCATCGTGCCCCACTCTCAAATGTGCTGTTAGGACGCCCTAACGCAAACCGTTCAGAATTTATGGGGATTTTATTTCATATAGTTCAATAATTGTCTCCCTGTAAGTGTAGTTGCACGAGTAGGAATGGAATGACACTTTGTTCATTGATGTTAATACTAATCATGCTTACATATCCTGTAAAGTGACTCGTTCCACATCATTTCTATAACGGAAACGTTGAGATGATCTATGGTATGTGTAATTAACTAACTAAGTAATCCCCCTCCGCAGACATTCGGACAAATCACTGACACTGTGTCCAGTAGAGTTGAAGCCGTCACAGAAAAGATAGCTGGACACATCCCTTGTTAATGTCCGCTAAAAGGCGCCCAGGTACATTTGATCAGATAGTGTACCGCTTTCGGTTAACTTTTAAGGGAGGGTAGGACGTCAAACGGGCCGACTTGGAGCAGGAGAGGCACCACAGGACATTTTAATTTCCACTGTCTATACTTTTACAAATAAATTCATAAAACTTTGTCAACATGACCAGGAAGGATTCAGAATTCACCCTCATAGGAGTGGAAGTTCGAAAACACGACGAAATGATTTTTTTTTACATGCGATATTTCATCGTTTTTTTCACTTACTAATGGCAATATTTCTTGCTAGAGGTACACTTTTCTTCATAAGTAAGAGAGGTTCTTCGATGAATCTTGCACAGCATACAAACCACACTTAAAGCTGTATGAAACCCCAGAATTTTCCAAATCTATTAAAAACTGTGGTAAAAATTGAGGCAATTATCTATAAAATTTGTGTTTTTTCTAAACATGAAGTTTAAAATATAAAATATCATTCGTTTTTTCATAAATTAAATAAATTCTAGAGTTTCATACACCTGTGAGTATGGTATGTATGCTGTGCAAAATTCATCGAAGAATCTCTCTAACTTGTGAAGAAAAGTGTACCTATAGCAACAAACGCAGCCATTAATAAGCGAAAAAATGATGAAATTTCACACTTAAAAAAATTTATTTTGTTATGTTTTCGAACTTCCACTGCAATGAGTGTAAATCCTGAATCCTTCCTGGTGTTGCAGACAATGTTTTATGAATTTATTTGTAAAATTATAGACACTGGAAATTCAAATGTCCTATGATGCCTCTTCTGCTCCAAGTCGACCCGTTTTACATCCTACCCCCCTTAAAAGCTTATTTTCCGGTCAGTTTTCGCCCCTCTCTAGCTTCACCCCTGGTGACGGAATATCTCTCCAGCCCCTCGGTACAGCCCTGCGTAAGAGGTAAGCAGGTAAATTTTTTCCGCTATACGACAAATATTAACTACCTGTGACGCAGCGGACAGCGTCCGTCAAACAGTAACAAACGACCCGTGTTACGGAAATGGCTTCCTGTCGGGAAGGTGGGGCAAGAACAGGTTGTGGCAGCTGCCCTGGAGCGTCACTTCCTGCCCCGCCGCGCGACCGTAACTCAGAAATGCCTATAATGTAGGTATTCATTAGTGGAACACAGACACACTTCGTATTCATGTCATAAATGACGGCCGCGTGCGTGTCTGTGTTTTCAATAATGAAGCGACGCATACCTACAGGACAGCAGAAGAATTTCTCCGTGTCCGAGGCGGTCTAATCGGTCCAAATTATATTGTTAGGCGCCGGGATAACAGTCACGAGCTATGAATAATTCCCCCCCTCCCCTCGCCGTCTCCAGCTTTCAATGAATACCTGATGAGGGCGTTGGACGGCGCCGGCCGCGACCCGAAGAAAACGGAGCAGCAGAAGCCCCGAAATGGGTCGTTAGGGCTGCGGCGGGGAGTCCCCGGGCCCGGCAAGCCGCGGGCTGTTGGCCGCCACCGCGCGGCACTTAGCCAGGAATCCCTGGGCGCTGGTGGGGTGGCTTTCCGGGAAAGAGGCGACTCCCGAGGACGGCCTGTCCTACGGCACTTGTGGTCGCGCTGGCAGCCCTCGGGTCAGTAATGGAACTGGGCCCGCGCACCTTCTGCCGTATAAACGCTTCCTGCATAAGAATCGTTCCTTTCCCCTGGCGGTTACAAAGTAATGAGGGAAACAACGTGTGGGCCTTTATCCCCTGGCCTGCCTTCCCTCATATACGTGCAACGCCACGCCTAATCACCATCGCGCTGCTGGTCACGGCCTGCACAGATGGCCGGGGATCTTCACTCTCCCTACAAGAGTTTCGAATTCATTGCTCAAATTACTTAACCAAAACACAGTTAAATAGTCAAATAACCACATTTTCAACGGGTCGGTTATCAGTATTTTGTTTTTACTGTTTGGCAGAGCCTTCACCTTAGTCAAATGGTTTTAAGCTAAAAATCGTCCCAGACGCATTAGCATTCGTTCAGATAGCCATTGCATTACTGACTTATCGTACCGCAAAATGGCTCATGAACGATTCGTAAACAGCTCTGTTTAGAACTCAGCTGTGTACTAGTGCGAAACGGTGGCAATGGGGAAGGCAGAAATGAAACAGTTAACAGATTGGAAATGTAGGATATTAGACGCATTAATCGATTAATCAGTGAGGAAGATTTGCGTAGTTTCGCCTAGAGAACAAGAAAAGGAAAGAATGGCAGAAGGAACACAGTGGAGTTACACTACTGGCCATTATAACTGCTACACCCAGAAGAAATGCAGATGATAAATGGGTATTCTTTGGACAAATATATTATACTAGAACTGACATGTGATTACATTTTCACGCAATTTGGGTGCATAGATCCTGAGAAATCAGTACCCAGAACGACCACCTTTGGCCGTAATAACGGCCTGGACACGCCTGGGCATTGAGTCAAACAGAGCTTGGATGGCGTGTACAGGTACAGCTGCCCATGCAACACGATACCACAGTTCATCAAGAGTAGTGACTGGCGTATTGTGACGAGCCAGTTGCTCGGGCCGGCCGAAGTGGCCGTGCGGTTAAAGGCGCTGCAGTCTGGAACCGCAAGACCGCTACGGTCGCAGGTTCGAATCCTGCCTCGGGCATGGATGTTTGTGATGTCCTTAGGTTAGTTAGGTTTAACTAGTTCTAAGTTCTAGGGGACTAATGACCTCAGCAGTTGAGTCCCATAGTGCTCAGAGCCATTTGAACCATTTTGAACCAGTTGCTCGGCCACCATTGACCAGACGTTTTCAGGTGGTGAGAGATCTGGAGAATGCGTTGGCCAGGGCAGAAGTCGAACATTTTCTGTATCCAGAAAGGCCCGTACAGGACCTGCAACAAGCGGTCGTGCATTATCCTGCTGAAATGTAGGGTTTCGCAGGTATCGAATGGAGGGTAGAGGTACGGGTCGTAACACATGTGAAATGTAACGTCCACTGTTCAAAGTGCCGTCAATGCGAACAAGAGGTGACCGAGACGTGTAACCTATGGCACTCCATACCATCACGCCGGGTGAAACTCCAGTGTGGCGATGACGAATACACGCTTCCAATGTGCGTTCACCGCGATGTCGCCAAACACGGATGCGACCATCATGATGCTCTAAACAGAACCTGGATTCATCCGAAAAAATGACGTTTTGCCATTCGTGCATCCAGGTTCGTCGTTGAGTACAACATCGCAGGCGCTCCTGTCTGTGATGCAGTGTCAAAGGTAACCGCAGCCATGGTCTCCGAACTGATAGTCCATGCTGCTGCAAACGTCGACGAACTCTTCGTGCAGATGGTTGTTGTCTTGGAAACGTCCCCAGCTGTTGACTCAGGGATCGAGACGTGGCTGCACGATCCGTTACAGCCATGCGGATAAGATGCCTCTCATCTCGACTGCTAGTGATACGAAGCCGTTGCGATCCAGCGCGGCGTTCCGTATTACCCTCCTGAACCTACCGATTCCATATTCTGCTAGCAGTCTTTGGATCTAGACCAACACGAGCAACAGTGTCTCGATACGATAAACCGCAATCGAGATAGGCTACAATCCGACCTTTATCAAAGTCGGAAACGTGATGGTACACATTTCTCCTCCTTACACGAGGCATCGCAACAACGTTTCACCAGGCAACGCCGGTCAACTGCTGTTTGTGTTTGAGAAATCGGTTGGAAACTTTCCTCATGTCAGCACGTTGTAGGTGTCGCCAAAGCATCTTCTTCCTATCGGTTAAATTTCGCGTCTGTAGCACGTCATCTTCATGGTGTAGCAGTTTTAATGGCCAGTAGTGTAGAATGAGGAGGAGGGGGAGGAAATTACTGTTTAACGTCCCGGCAACAACGAGGTCATTAGAGACGGAGCACAAGCTCGGATTAGGGAAGGATGGGGAAGGAAATCGGCCGTGTCCTTTCTAAGGAACCATCCCGGAATTTGCCTGAAGCGATTCAGGGAAATCACGGAAAACCTAAATCAGAATGGCCGGACGCGGGATTGAACCTTCGTCCTCCCGAATGCGAGTGCAGTGTGCTAACCACTGCGCCACCTCGCTCGGTAGTAGTGTAGAATGCTTGGGCAGATACTGTGGCGTTGTACAGCGTGCGCAGTACTCGGAAACATGGCGAAATTTAAAACTCACAAATTACACGAAAACTGATATAAATGTATAGTTTATGTTAGTGACCAAATAATAGTGTTTCGGAAAAATTCACAAATGGACTTGCAAACTTGCTTCTCAGATTTGTTTGGGAAGTCAGTTTTCTATAAAAATCCTAAATACGCATCGTTACGACAGTTTCTCCAATGTACGTTTCGTTATTTCTTCTGTTTTCCTGACTAGATTTTGGCCACTAGTGGAATGGAAGTACGACGGAGGGCGCTATAGAATTTATCTGTCGTTGACGAACGAAGTACTAGAGAAAATTCGTGAAATTAAGCAACTCATCGTTTCTTCTCAACCATCAAGTTTCCTTGAAAAATCTATTTCATCTCTGTTAACTTCGAGATTACAAAAGAAAATGCCTTCCTTGTGTGTGTGAAGCATTCGCAATTCCTCAGTCAAGTAATATGAAACGGTTCTGCCTCCACAAATGCACTTCTTTCTGAATAACTTATATCTCTAATCGAATCCGATGTAACAAACACAGAAGTGAATACGTTAAACTTCCTTTCCTATTAAGCAATTATGCATCTAATAATTATTATGTATATGCATTGTATACTTATCATAAAAATGTGGTTAGTTAATATCGATCAAGTTTTAGACTTCTGTTACATTTTAAATCACAAAAAAAATATTTAGTGTGGGTATACGTGGAAATCCTACCTTTCATATTACGTAAGGATTATAATCTAAAGTAAACCAACATTTACATTATGCGTACGCCTGTATCAAGTGATATACGGGTTGAATCACCTAAAACCTGCACCACAAATATTGCGGGAAATGGATGTGCTACTGATGTGAAGGTTTCACGGAATAGATTGGTACTCAGGGGCTCGTATTCTTAGCCAATCAAACGATTGTAATAATACTTATAAAATGTATTTCTTGTGCAAACACACAAAATGAAACAATGCCTATTGACATTAACAAACAAAAAGGTAGAGCAAATTAGAATGTCAGTGGTGTATGTTGCAAGATTCTAGTGCGAGTCTTTTACGAGATATAGTGTTTTGAAAAGTATCCACGCCAACGCTTCTACAATACACTAATTATATGGATACTGACTATTAACGAAACAACTGACGATCACTCGAAATGATCACCGCCAGCGACAATACACGCTTCCAGTCTGATATGGAACGACTGCTGCACACTTGTTGGCATTTCAGCGGAGATGTCCGAGTAGGCTGCAGTAATACATCGTTGCGTATCATCGGGTTAGTTGGTTTGTCCGTGTAGAGAGCGTCCTACAGGTTTCCTCGCAGGAAAAGACTACAGGCGTCAAATCCAGGGAACGGGATAGTCAAGGTACAGATCCTCTGCGTCCAATTGAAACGTTTCTCTCTCTCTCTATGAATTTATAGCGAACGAAAAGATTCTGAGACATAACTACTAAGCGAAGCTTTCCCACCATGCCACGATAAAACAATTACTGAGTGTTGTACACTTCCATGACGGGCTAAAGAAACATCCACAGAGGGCAAAAGTAAGCAAAAAATGGAATTAATTAGTACTAATAACAGATGCGAACTAAACATTCGTCGCCGTCCACTAATTTCTTGGGACAGAAGACCAGCAGGCTAGTGAAACGACGCCTACGCCATTGTTCGACGGTAGTTGATCGTAGTAGGCTAATAGATGTTATCACAGGGATCAGTGAGGTGTGCTTCCTAAATAACTCGTCTTGCATATTTTAATTAAATATATACTTAATTAAATTCAGAGGTACATAGGAGCAGATGCTTCTTACACTTTGTATTCCACAGAGAAAAGCACCGCAGACTGCAAGAAAAAGTGGAGTACATAATCACGGCTTGTTCCTTTACCGACACTATGGTTGCTTATTTCCATTTGGTTCTCTTAGCAAATCTCTCTGGCCAAACGATACCATTACTATATTAATTACAAAACGTATTTCTCTACATAGAAAGGAACAGAAAACATTATTTTACTATAAACACGGTTTTGAGATCACTTCGGGGGCAAGGAAGGGATGCGAACAGTCGACTTCGCTTTATTGGATGAACTCTGGAAAAGTGTAGCTCAGTTATAAAGGAGACAGCGTGTAGAACCATAGTGCGACCAGTTCTTTATTATTGCTTTAGTGTTTGGGGGCCCCACCTGGTCAGATTAAAAGAAGGCGTCGAAGCCCTTCAGAGACATGTTGCTTGATTTGTTACCTTAGGTAAGAAAACGTCCGTTTCTCGAAACACTATCGAGAAAATTTAGAAGTATGGCATTTGCGGCTGCCAATTTACAAGTCAAGTAAGGACTGAGAAGACAAGACAACGAAATTGCGGCCTGTACGAAGCGCATACGCAGTCATATTTCCCTTGCTGTATTTGCGATTGGAACGAGACAGGGACGCTCTACCGTACATCATATGGTGGCTTGCAGTATGAATGTTAATGAAGACATAGGTACGTTTTTCACAACTTTCTAATGTTCATTACTGTTGGCTTATAAGCAGCAAGGCCAGTCAAATCAACTATCGGTATTGTCCTAAGCGACATTTAGAAAAGCAAAGCATTTCTACATAATCATGTGTAATGATATCTAAATCTACCTATTTCCATCAATCCAGGCGGCATAGCGTAGTATTTTTTCTTGGAGGAATGTCCTCCCAGAACTAACTGCACCAGCTAAAACAGTAAGAGATTACCGGCCAGTAGCCTCGTAAGTGTGTCAGCAACAAACAAATCACTGTAGTTACATAAACTACTCGAATCATTTGAAAGTAATTTCTATAAACGGTGTATTGAAATACTGATACAGTAGAGCTGATCGACCAGTAGCTTATCTACTGGTTATAACAGTAAAGTTAACATTCGTTTGCTAAGAGAATACACATACTTCTTCCAGAAAAAGTTCTACGAAGATTAGTCTGTATATTGCACGGAAGAAAGATTTAATAAAATGCTATTACGTTATTAAAATACAATGGAGCCAGCAAATGTATACAGGGTGTAGTGTAGAAGTACAGATTTTTTATATGTGGAATGTAATATGCACACACACAAGTGTGTTGGTTGTTTCTGCCTTGTGTCAGTCTTCCTGCAAAAACACCACATAATTTACTACCTGATGTTTTCTGCACAGTTTTATCTGCTCCACTAAGTGGACTATGCCTGCAGTATAGACTAACCACATCTCGTACATGCATCCAATTTCAACACTTGACGTGCTGCCCAGGGAAAAATAAGTATTAAAAGCTTGCTCGTGTCACATGCACTTAAAGATACTAACCAAACTAGAAACTTACTTACCCTAACAGCAGGAATCAATAATCTGCAAACGACGTAAATAGTGATGTAATGTTATTCAGTACACTGTCCTGAGTCACTAATAAAAAACTGTACTTATACTCGCTAGAACCTGTATACATCTAGAAGAGGAATAATTCACTGATGATTTTTCGCAAGATACAGAAATGAAAGTGTATTACATGAAAGTAAGTGTTTTAATTAGTAATATGTGTTATCGGCCTTGTGCGCTGATGCTTGCGATTTGATTTAAGGCATTGCCGCCACAGCTGGTCATTGTAGCCAGCAACGACACAAGGCAGTCATTGTGTGTGCTCGGACTTTTGTGCAGAAAGGACATGAAAGCACAACGGTACCCGCATGTCAGTTTATGAGACTGAATCCACTACTTCTCAACCAAATAGATCCTCATTTTGCCTCACAAGGGCTGAGTGAATCCCGCTTCTCAAACAGAACTTAATTAATCTGTGATCCTTTTGTACAAACGTCTTTCGACTCCAATACTTTATTGTAGTGCAAAAAATATTCTGAACTTACGTGTACAATAATTAACAATCAAGAATTAGCTATGGCCACTCTCGTACGATTAATAGTTGTCAAATGTAAAGTGCAACTGGCTATTTTCGTTGTAGAGTTTTTAGAACTTACGAGAGTACATTTCTGGATTTGTATTTCGTTGCTCGGAACTCGCTTTGCTACTTACGTAAATAAGGTATTCAGGTACGATCTGCTGCATTGTCGACAGTGAACGGCTGCAACCTATGTACTGTTAGAAGGTGAGTGTGTCGTCCTGAATTTTCAATGCACCATGCATGTTTTTATTTCGCAATGCGCCATGTACAAGTATTGGCAGTGCGGTCCGGTACCAGAATAGAAACAGTAGCAATAAATCAATCAAGTACAAGAGTCGTTTACACTTACAAATAATTTATAGCGGTTCCCTGTTTTTCGAACGAGGAAACTCCTCTCTCGAGATGTGTTTGCGTGGTACCGCATTAGCAAAACTTCACAGCAGATAAAGCTCTGTACTTCGCTCTTTACGGAGCAAGGTAGTTAGTTGTAACAGTAATTTCTGGAGTAGTGCAACACAATGTTACAAGGCCATCGCATTTCATGAAGTAGAGAAATGATAAAACAGGCAGACCCCGGAAGAAATGCAAGGCAGTTCGCGAATGATGCTGTTGTACATATAAGAAATTGCAACAACAGAAAACTGCATCGAAATTTAGGAAGACCTGGAAGAGTATCGACGACTGATACGGTGAGTGCGAGTTGATCGTTAATGTAATGTGTGTATGGCAAATTGAACTCAAATAAAATCACAAAAGCTGTAAAGTAATCATTTATTCAGGATCGATTTCGCTGTGTTAAAGCAGCATCTTCAGGCAGTAGTGCATAGAAAGGAAGGCATTCCTGTAATCTATATATCTAAGATTATTGACTGCTTTAGAAGCCACTTTTTCCGTGAATGAGTTGCCTTATGATCCCAACATCACATCTGATTTTCCTACAATTGCCTACGTGTCACGACGCTCCGCACGGGTTTTTCTAAAAATTTTACTATTGTTGCCAGTATCAGTCATTTGTAACAAATAGTATAAAAGAACAGCAATGACTCAGGATAGTCAATAAAAGCAAACCTGTGTAAAAGTACTTGCAGTAGTGTCACATACATTGACACACTTACACACACACACACACACACACACACACACACACACACACACACACACACACACACACCGCCCCCTAACATTGGTAGTCACAGAATGCAACCCCATGAAAAGGGGAAGTCGTCGACAATTAATAACCAGCAGAGCACCTGGGTGAATAGCACAGCCGCCAGCCTTGGTGACCGAGCGATTCTAGGCGCTACAGTCTGGAACCGCGTGACCGCTACGGTCGCAGGTTCGAATCCTGCCTCGGGCATGGATGTATGTGATGCCCTATGGTTAGTTAGGTTTAAGTAGTTCTAAGTAACTGATGACCATAGAAGTTAAGTCCCATAGTGCTCAGAGCCATTTGAACCATCTGAATAGCACAGCCGATGAGGCACTACAGCAAAAGCAAATGTAGTTAATGGACTAAATATGGTTAAAATGCAGTGCAAGAAACATATAATAAGATATCATCAGTAGAGCGTCTGTCTGAGGAACCAGCCCAGTTAACCCCAGAAGGATAAAATTATGCAAGATTAAAAATCAAGTAGCAAGAAGTTAATTAAGCTGTTGGATCTATAAATGCAGCTATATGCAAATTGAAGGTAGATGAAGGACTAACCGTATTAAAAACCTTATAAGGTTATTAACTTTATTTAAGACCCCTACCAAAAACTAGTAAGAACCGAGAATGAACATCAAGTAATAGGGGACCCCATTTATAGAGGTAAATCTAGGAACCAGGTGAACAGATTAATGAATCACCTAATATAACGTGAATGTCCAAATAATCAATACATAAAATTTCTATACCCTGTAGTCGGTTGCCGCGAGGGTAAAGCAGTAGAGGCGGTCAGCTGTATACTAAATTGGCATGGATCGCCATACGATCGAAGACACTAGTGTATGATGAAAGATCACAATACGTGATAAGTGCGGTGGGATTTTGAAGGTTTGGGAGCGCCTTAACGATCGAACATTGCATCTAGGAACCAAAGAAAGCTGTAAAGATGAAGACGTATCATCAGGAGAGGATGCTGTATTAGTGGGAATGATATATAAATAGTGAAGGATGAAGGTACTAAAGGTGAATACCAAAGTCGTGGAATCCAAGGAATCACACACTCAACTTTTAACTAATCGGAATTACTTAGAATACTGCAGTATCTTAGCTCCATCTGGTTATTTAAAGTATGCAGTGGGATCTCACCTTCCTCAATGACGTTAGGAATCAGGCCTTTCTCCTGGCGATACGTAGCAGAGAAATTGTAGTTCAGTTTTGTGACTGAATGTCACATTTTGTCGAAGTGTGCGCTGAAGCATGACTTTGAGGTGACCAAATGACCTACCAGTGTGGCTGATAGATCTCATTGGACAAGTTGTAAGTTGTTGTTGTTGTTGTTGTGGTCTTCAGTCCTGAGACTGGTTTGATGCAGCTCTCCATGCTACTCTATCCTGTGCAAGCTTTTTCATCTCCCAGTACCTACTGCAACCTACATCCTTCTGAATCTGCTTAGTGTATTCATCTCTTGGTCTCCCTCTACGATTTTTACCCTCCACGCTGCCCTCCAATACTAAATTGGTCATACCTTGATGCCTCAGAACATGTCCTACCAACAGATCCCTTCTTCTGGTCAAGTTGTGCCACAAACTTCTCTTCTCCCCAATCCTATTCAATACTTCCTCATTAGTTATGTGATCTACCCATCTAATCTTCAGCATTCTTCTGTAGCACCACATTTCGAAAGCTTCTATTCTCTTCTTGTCCAAACTATTTATCGTCCATGTTTCACTTCCATACATGGCTACACTCCATACGAATACTTTCAGAAATGACTTCCTGACACTTAAATCAATACGGATGTTAACAAATTTCTCTTCTTCAGAAACGATTTCCTTGCCATTGCCAGTCTACATTTTATATCCTCTCTACTTCGACCATCATCAGTTATTTTACTCCCTAAATAGCAAAACTCCTTTACTACTTTAAGTGTCTCATTTCCTAATCTAATCCCCTCAGCATCACCCGATTTAATTTGACTACATTCCATTATCCTCGTTTTGCTTTTGTTGATGTTCATCTTATATCCTCCTTTCAAGACACTGTCCATTCCGTTCAACTGCTCTTCCAAGTCCTTTGCTGTCTCTGACAGAATTACAATGTCATCGGCGAACCTCAAAGTTTTTATTTCTTCTCCATGAATTTTAATACCTACTCCTAATTTTTCTTTTGTTTCCTTTACTGCTTGCTCAATATACAGATTGAACAACATCGGGGAGAGGCTACAACCCTGTCTTACTCCCTTCCCAACCACTGCTTCCCTTTCATGTCCCTCGACTCTTATAACTGCCATCTGGTTTCTGTACAAATTGTAAATAGCCTTTCGCTCCCTGTATTTTACCCCTGCCACCTTTAGAATTTGAAAGAGAGTATTCCAGTCAACATTGTCAAAAGCTTTCTCTAAGTCTACAAATGCTACAAACGTAGGTTTGCCTTTCCTTAATCTTTCTTCTAAGATAAGTCGTAAGGTCAGTATTGCCTCACGTGTTCCAGTGTTTCTACGGAATCCAAACTGATCTTCCCCGAGGTTGGCTTCTACTAGTTTTTCCATTCGTCTGTAAAGAATTCGTGTTAGTATTTTGCAGCTGTGACTTATTAAGCTGATAGTTCGGTAATTTTCACATCTGTCAACACCTGCTATCTTTGGGATTGGAATTATTATATTCTTCTTGAAGTCAGAGGGTATTTCGCCTGTTTCATACCTCTTGCTCACCAGATGGTAGAGTTTTGTCAGGACTGGCTCTCCCACGGCCGTCAGTAGTTCCAATGGAATATTGTCTACTCCGGGGGCCTTGTTTCGACTCAGGTCTTTCAGTGCTCTGTCAAACTCTTCACGCAGTATCATATCTCCCATTTTATCTTCATCTACATCCTCTTCCATTTCCATAAAATTGTCCTCAAGTACATCGCCCTTGTATAGACCCTCTATATACTCCTTCCACCTTTCTGCTTTCCCTTCTTTGCTTAGAACTGGGTTTCCATCTGAGCTCTTGATATTCATACAAGTCGTTCTCTTATCTCCAAAGGTCTCTTTAATTTTCCTGTAGGCGGTATCTATCTTACCCCTAGTGAGATAGGCCTCTACATCCTTACATTTGTCCTCTAGCCATCCCTGCTTAGCCATTTTGCACTTCCTGTCGATCTCATTTTTGAGACGTTTGTATTCCTTTTTGCCTGTTTCACTTACTGCGTTTTTATATTTTCTCCTTTCATCAATTAAATTCAGTATTTCTTCTGTTACCCAAGGATTTCTACTAGCCCTCGTCTTTTTACCTACTTGATCCTCTGCTGCCTTCACTAATTCATCCCTCAAAGCTACCCATTCTTCTTCTACTGTATTTCTTTCCCCCATTCCTGTCAATTGCTCCCTTATGCTCTCCCTAAATCTCTGTACAACCTCTGGTTCTTTTAGTTTATCCAGGTCCCATCTCCTTAAATTCCCACCTTTTTGCAGTTTCTTCAGTTTTAATCTACAGGTCATAACCAATAGATTGTGGTCAGAGTCCACATCTGCCCCTGGAAATGTCTTACAATTTAAAACCTGGTTCCTAAATCTCTCTCTTACCATTATATAATCTATCTGATACCTTTTAGTATCTCGAGGGTTCTTCCATGTATACAACCTTCTTTCATGATTCTTAAACCAAGTGTTAGCTATGATTATGTTGTGCTCTGTGCAAAATTCTAGCAGGCAGCTTCCTCTTTCATTTCTGTCCCCCAATCCATATTCACCTACTATGTTTCCTTCTCTCCCTTTTCCTACACTCGAATTCCAGTCACCCATGACTATTAAATTTTCGTCTCCCTTCACAATCTGAATAATTTCTTTTATTTCATCATACATTTCTTCAATTTCTTCGTCATCTGCAGAGCTAGTTGGCATATAAACTTGTACTACTGTAGTAGGTGTGGGCTTCGTGTCTATCTTGGCCACAATAATGCGTTCACTATGCTGTTTGTAGTAGCTTACCCGCATTCCTATTTTCCTATTCATTATTAAACCTACTCCTGCATTACCCCTATTTGATTTTGTGTTTATAACCCTGTAGTCACCTGACCAGAAGTCTTGTTCCTCCTCCCACCGAACTTCACTAATTCCCACTATATCTAACTTCAACCTATCCATTTCCCTTTTTAAATTTTCTAACCTACCTGCCCGATTAAGGGATCTGACATTCCACGCTCCGATCCGTAGATTGCCAGTTTCCTTTCTCCTGATAACGACATCCTCTTGAGTAGTCCCCGCCCGGAGATCCGAATGGGGACTATTTTACCTCCGGAATATTTTACCCAAGAGGATGCCATCATCATGTAATCATACAGTAAAGCTGCATGCCCTCGGGAAAAATTACGGCTGTGGTTTCCCCTTGCTTTCAGCCGTTCGCAGTACCAGCACAGCAAGGCCGTTTTGGTTATTGTTACAAGGCCAGATCAGTCAATCATCCAGACTGTTGCCCTTGCAACTACTGAAAAGGCTGCTGCCCCTCTTCAGGAACCACACGTTTGTCTGGCCTCTCAACAGATACCCCTCCGTTGTGGTTGCACCTGCGGTACGGCTATCTGTATCGCTGAGGCACGCAAGCCTCCCCACCAACGGCAAGGTCCATGGTTCATGGGGGGGAAGTTGTAAGTATTGCGTGTAAATAGGCGGGTAGAGTCATTGCCGGCCTTTTATATTATTTGTTACAAATGACTGACACTAGCAACAATCGTAAAATTTTTAGGAAAACCCGTGCGGAGCGACCTGACATGTAGGCAATTGTAGGAAAATTAGATATGGTGTTGGGATCCTAAGGCAACTCATTCGCGGAAAAAGTGGCTTCTAAAACAATCGTTCGGGCAACCTTTTTAGTATTGCTGATAAATCTGGAATCTCTTATCCAGTAAATTTACATAGGATGTAGAGAATATCGAAAGACTGCGTGTTTCCTCATAGGTGAACTTCTCATCAACTTCTAGTGGCAGAAGAGACGTGCGTTTACTGTTAAACTTCCGAGTGCAGAGTTCCAGGAAGAGCTACTCAGTACAATACATATTTCTACTCAGATGTAGCAAAATCAAGATGGTAGAAATATCAGTGAAATTATAGTAAATATGGAGGTTTATCAGTGGCTGTTCTTCCCATATGCCATTCACGAAAGTTCCCATAGTTACTTGGTAGCGCCCGAAGATAAAGCTTTATGCTCCGAAACCAGTTGTAATATAATTAAGAAAACACCGGCAACTGCAGAGGATTTTTACTCTATAAACATTCATGAATGATCAAAAAAGGGGGAAATGAATCATTGTGGGAGCTTGCCTCAGACCATAATGTGATTATTAGTTGCATGTAGATGTGCATGGACACGTTACTGATGACTTAATGCACTTTCTGAATGGATGACGCTGGAAATATGGGGCGTTCTAACATGGGAGCGGCACCAGCTCATTAACCGCGATGTCCGTTCAAACGAAGAAATCCGTAGAAGCCGGGGCGTGTTTATTTGGACGTACAGAGACATCGAATGGGTACACATTACGGAGCGTTGACCAGCCTTTACGCTTTTGTGTGCCACAGTATTTGTATTTCATTCTCCAGATGATAACAAAGTAAAATAGATATACGTAATTTTTGTTACGAACGACGCTGAAAGGAATTTCACAGACAGGAAGGAATGAAAATGATGGCAAAAGATTTGCAATTCAGCCTTCAGGCATGTGTGCAAGAACAGGGATACAGCAAAGACAAGAACCTAACACCGACAGATATTTCTTCAGAAGAGGTACATGAAACGATATTGTCAAAAGTGCTCACAATATATTGCTCATCTAAAAATATATAAGAAAAAGAACAGACAATTATGAATTAATCCATGCAAACTTTAAAAATGGATGTAGGCCACGTATTTAAGTACGTTCCATATCTCCTTCTGAACCACTTTACGGATTTCAACCATAGTTGGTACACATGTCACTTACTGTCTGGAAAGAACCACTGTGGGGATAAGAATCACACAACTTTGGGGATGGAGAAGCAGTGTAGCCCACGACACGTGAATACCAATAGTTCAGTCATCCGGTATTTGAGAATGAGGGACTTAGAGGCTTGCAACAAAATTTACACATTATGTCAAACCTTTAGAAAAATTTTTCTCGCTGACGGCCCCAAAAAAATGATGAAAGATATAAAAATTTTATGGCTTACTGCATTTTCGCTGTTCATAGAGTAAAAATGCTGCATGAAGTATGACGTTTTAATTTATCGCTTCTTTGCTAATAACTGTATTCGTGACACATTTTGCAGACAATACAGACAATATTCACATACACCACTGAACGTACCAGAAAAATTATATCATTATACGACACTTAGTTCAGGAGCTAAACACCGAGATGCCTGAAAAACTACCGAACCATGCAAGACGTCTAAATTTATTACCATGTTGTTACTTACTCAATTCCTAACACTTTTCGCCGGCAGCGTTTACATCGCCAGTAAATGTATATGCAAAAATGTATCACTGTACGACTGACAGTTCAGGAGGCCCGCCCGGCTAGCCGCGCGGTCTAACGCGCTGCTTCCCGAGCGGGAAAGCAGTGTCGGTCCTCGGCACGAATCCACCTGGCGGATTAGTGTCGAGGTCCGGTGTGCCGGCCAGCCTGTGGATGCTTTTTAAGGCGGTTTTCATCTGCCTCGGCGAATGCGGACTGGTTCCTCTTATTCCGTCTCAGTTACACTATGTCGGCGACTGCTGCACAAACGGTCTCCACATACGCGTTCATGATTACTCTACCACGCAAACATTGGGGTTACACTCGTCTGATGTGCGACGTTCCCGAGGGGCAGGGGGGGGGGGGGGGGTGAACCGCACGGTAACCCTGGGTTCGATGTGGGGTGGCGGTGGGGTGAGTGGACTGCTGAGGCCTGTTGCGGGGTTGTGAACCCTGAGGGCTACGGCGAGACGAAGCCTCCCCGTCGTTTCTATGCCCCTGGTTCAATACGCAATACACACACACAGTTCATGAAGTATGACGTCAAATACAGAGATGAGTGTCAAACAGCTGCATCATGCACAACGTCTTAATTTATGACTTCTTTACTGCTAACTCTGTTCATAACACATCTCGCATGCAATAGCCACATATAACACTGATTGTATCTGCACAATTGCATTATTGTACAGCACTTATTTCAGGACATATGACGTTATAAACATTGAGCTGCGCGAGAATTAAACTGCGGGTCGGAGCTCACTAGACATACAGGTGAAATGTGTGACAGATACATGTGGAATATGTTAAATGTGTGTGAAATATATTTGACAAGTGTGTGCGGAAAAAGCTACGGGTAAAAAGGTCGTCATAAACCCCTGGAACAATTTCAGTCAGAATTGGTACACATAGTAGTCACAATCTGGACAGAAAAACTGTAGGGTTGAGAACCACCAGCTTCCTATTGAGGTGAACGTGATAATGTGGTGAGACACTGGGGGAGAAGGAGATGAATGGATAGCGAGGGGGAAGGAGGAGATAGACATAGGAAGAGGATGAAATAGACCGAAAGGAGGAGATGGGTAAAGAAAAGAGACGGGAGAAAGAAGAGATAGCAGAGAGAGGGGCAGGAGGAGATGAACACAAAGAGGGGGAGGAGGAAAGGGACCGAGAAAGAAGAGCTGGAAAGAAAGAGGAGAGAGTTGGAGATGGACGAAAAGGAAATGAAAGTGTAGATGGAGACAGAAGGGGGGACAGAGGTGAAGGTCTAATAGAAGAATGGAACAAATACGTACATGAGCAAAGCCGGGCATTCAGCTACTAATTATGAAATGTGAAAATAACTGTGTCCGAGACATTAATTGTAGCATCTTTGTACTCAAACACATCAACATTAAGTTTTTTCTCCTTCTTTGCGGACTGTGTGGCAAGGGGGGAAAAGCATAAACAGTTTTGATGGAATCAAAAACGAAGCATATTGAAACTATTCCCACTAAATTCTTATGATATTGGTGAACTGCATATGCCAAAATATTATACTTACTGTTCTTCTAGCCGAGCGGTCTAAGGCGCTGCAGTCATGGACTGTACGGTAGGTCCTGGCGGTGGTTCGAGTCCTCCCTCGGGCATGGGTGTGTGTGTTTGTCCTTAGGATAATTTAGGTTAAGTATTGTGTAAGCTTAGGGACTGATGACCTTTACAGTTAAGTCCCATAGGATTTCACACACACATATATACTGTTCTTCGTTTACTTTACTTAGATTAGGTATTTGTTCCTCTGAATTTTTTTGTTTGCTGTGAAATTACGAACAACTTTTGATGGCACTATTTCAGCGATGATATCCAGTAAATCATCTCTTTTTGAGCTCTTTTAGACAAATGTTTATTTCAAAGAGAAAGGGACCACATTAGTGCATGCAATGAATCAATGTCACTTTCTTACAGAAGACAATTTCTTGAATTTTATAGCTTTTTAAAGGAGATTTTAATTCCATATTTCTGTTTGTAATTTACAAAAGTGATCGGAGATATTATCTGTATAGAGTTAAAAAATTCTGTTTCGGTAATTGTGATAAATGTGTTTAAACTATGCTCATTCTGTACACAGTTGATGAACTAGTGAATTATAACCAGTTAATCGGTTTGACTGACTGGTCCTGAGAATGACTATTTGCACCAGTGTTGCATTCCAAATTTTTTGTTGTTGTGTGCAGCACATATTTGGAAGAATTTGCTGGTGTTACACCGTTTCCCCAGCGGAGCCCAATCATAGTTTCCTCGTTTGCATACTGTCAGTTAAGTACCACAGGGTGAAACGTCATACAGACATTTATTTAAATGGAACAATGGCTATTGTCATTAACAAACTAGAATTATGGTAAATTATAACGTCAGTCGCGTTTGTTGCAGGATTCTAGTGCGAGTCGTTTGCGAGATATTGTAGTCTGAAAAGGTCCCACACCGACACTTGTAGAATTCCTGTAATAGCACACACTGAAGAACAACATAAGTGCATAAACTAGTTCTGTGGATTCCGACCAGTAAAGAGGCAACTGATCATCACAGATTCTGTTCAAAATGACCAACGGCTGCGGCGATACACGTTTACAGTCTGGTATAGGATAGATGAGAGGAGAAAGTACGAAAACGTTCCGGGACACTCAGGAATACAGAAATACAAGTCGCTGAGGAAATGCAGGGAAGTTAAGACGAAATGGCTGCCTGAAAAATGTGAAGAAATCGGAAAAGAAATGATTGTCGGTAGGACTGACTCAGCATACAGGAGAGTAAAAACAACCTTCGGTGACATTACAAGCAAGGGTGATAACATTAAGAGTACAACGGAAATTCCACTGTTAAATGCAGTCGAGAGAGCGTATAGGTGGAATGAATACATTGAAAGCCTCTATGAGGGTGAAGATTTGCCTGAAGTGATAGAAGAAGAAACGGGAGTCGATTTAGAAGAGATAGGAGACCGGGTATTAGAATCAGAATTTAAAAGAGCTCTGGAGGACTGAAGATTAAATAAGGCAGAAGGGATAGATAACATTACATCAGAATTTCTAAAATCATTGGGGGATGTGGCAACAAAACGACTATTCACGTTGGTGTGTAGAATGTGTGAGTCATGCAACATACTATCTGACTTTCGGAAAAAACATCATCCACACAATTCCGACAATTCCAAAGACAGCAAGAGCCGACAAATGCGAGAATTATAGCAGAATCAGCTTAACAGCTCATGCATCCAAGTTACTGACAAGAATAATATATATAAGAATGGTAAAGAAAATTGAGGATGCGCGAGATGGCGATCAGTTTGGCTTTAGGAAAGGTAAAGGCAACAGAGAGGCAATTCTGACGTTGCGGTTAATAATGGAAGGAACACTAAAGAAAAATCGACACATTCATAGGATTTGTCGACCTGAAAAAAGCTTTCGACGATGTAAAACTGTGCGAGATGTTCGAAATTCTGAGAATAATTGGTGGAAGTATAGGGAGAGACGGGTCATATACAATATATACAACAGCCAAGAGGGAATAATAAGCGTGTACGACAAAGAACGAAATTCTCGTATTAAAAAAGGTGTAAGACAAGGATGTAGTCTTTCACCCGTATTGTTCAATCTGTACATTGAGGAAGTAATGATGGAAATAGAAGAAAGGTTCAGGAGTGGTATTAAAATTCAAGGTGAAAGGATATCAATAATACGATTCGCTGAAGATATTGCTATCCTAAGTGAAAGTGAAGAAGATTTTCATGACCTGCTGAATGGAATGAACAGTCTAATGAGTACAGAGTATGGATTGAGAGTAAATCGAAGAAAGACGAAGGTAATTAGAAGTAGTGGAAATGGGAACAGCGAGGAACTTAATATCAGGATCGATGGTCATGAAACAGATGATGTTAAGGAATTCTGTTATCTAAGCAGTAAAATAACGAGTGACGGACGGAGCAAGGAGGACATCAAAAGCAGACTAGCAATGGCAAAAAGGGCATTCCTGGCCAGGAGAAATCTACTAACATCAAATATCGGCCTTAATTTGAGGAAGAATTTTTGAAACATGGACTGTGGGATAACCGGAACAGAAGAGAACCGAAGCATTTGAGAAATGGTGCTACAGACGAACGTTGAAAATTAAGTGTACTGATAAGGTAAGGAGTGAGGAGGTTCTGTACAGCACCAGAGAGGAAAGGAATATGTGGAAAACACTGATAAAGAGAAGGGACAGGATGATAGGACATCTGTTAAGACATGAGGGAATGACTTCCATGGTACTAGAGGGAGCTGTAGAGGAAGACAGGGATTGGAATGCAACAAATCATAGAGGACGTATGTTGGAAGTGCACTCTGAGATGGAGAGGTTAGCACAGGAGAGGAATTCGTGTCGCATCAAACCAGTCAGAAGACTGATGACACCCCCCCCCCCCCCCCACACACACACACACACAAAATGGAACAACTGTTGCACACGTGATAGCATTTCAAGATGTACAGGCAGACTGCAGTAATACGTTGTTGTATATAATCGGATGTAGTTGGTATATCCTTGTAGACAGCGTTTTTCAGCTTTCCCCACAGAAAGAAATCCACAGGCGTTAAATCCGGGGAAAGAGCCGGCCAAGTACACGTCCTCTGCGTGGAACGCAATAAATTCGAAGGGATTCGTGAAGACATGCTGTAGTATTTCCTACACTATGGGCCGAACAGCCATCATTTTGCTACCACAGGTCCATACTAGTCCTCAGAGGAACGTCTTTTGGGTGCATCTGTGGAAAATGGTGTACTAGGAGTCTGAGTTTTGTGTGTGCGATCAGTGTTCTGCCTATATAAGATGGGTGTATGGGCTGATTGTTCACTGTCCCACACCACACGTTTACACTCCATGGACGCTGACATTCCACAAGACGAACCCAACGGGGATTGTCGTCAACAGACAAGATGTATGTGTTTAAGCGGCTTACCAGCCGTGATTGGTGAATGTGGCTTCATTACCAAAGAAGATACATCTACAATATCCAGTTCTTAATGCCCATGTGCAAAAGTTACATCGGTTCTCATAATCGTTTCCAGGCAGCTCTTGATAGAGATGTGATAAGGGTGGAACCTATGTCGATGGAGAACGTATAGGACACTTGCTTGAATCACACCACTTCCTCGTGCGTTTGTGCGGGAGCTAACATAAGGATCAACTGCAACAGCGCCAAGAATATTAATTACCCCTCTCCTGTCGTCACTTGTTTCTTTCTGTTACCTTGTCGAGGTAACACATTACCACAACTGGTTGAAGAGGTTGATAAATAACCGCCGAGATCGTCGACGCCTAATGGGGTACCTTCTGCATACGCCGTACAAGAAGGACATCCATTCTTCCTACATGCTCCATACACCATGAGCATTTCGACTTTTCCTGCATTGGTGTGTCTCATCATCCACCAACGACCTACTGCTGGGACTGATACACATTAATTGACTAGCAAGTTGCACTGCACTCAATGATACAGAGCACCTTGTAATCAAATATAGCAACATTGTACCTAGCAGCTACGCTCGCTGAATGGCACTAACAAAAGTCGGTGTAGAAACCTTTCAAAATGCGATATCTCGTAAACAATTCGCACTAGACACCTACAACAGACACCACTGACATTCTAATTTACCTTTCTTTTGGTTTGTTAATGTCAATAGACATCTCCCCGTTAAAAAGGTGTATGGTGGCACAAAGATACACTTTCTTAGTATTATTACAGTATGTTTATTATTGGCTAACAATACGACCCCCTGACTACTAATCCATTCTGTGAAAACCGCACATCAATAACACCTTTTATTTCCGCGACATCTGCGATGCAAGGTTTAGCTGATTCACCCTTCATACATAGAACATTTAAGAAAAACTTGGGTAGTGACGATAAAACATTTTAAAAATAACGATGCGGATTTTCGTACACTATTATTTCGTGCCGACGAAATAACTGTTAGACATAATGAAAATTACTTGCAAGAAGCTGTCTTTAAATTTAAGTAAAACAGCCAGAGAATACGCTCTGGATATTTCCATCACAAACACAAATTCAACGGAATTTTTAGGGCACCAGCCTGTTCGAGTTAACATTGAAGTTGACAAGTAGGTCATAGTGCAAGTTAATTCATTTAAATATTTATGGAGCAGTATTGACAGACAAATAATGAAATCAAAAATAAGACAGTGTTATTTAAAAATTTCTGTGGAACTTACGCAGAACATCGGGAAAGAAATTCCACAGTGAGACTCCACTGAAGTTCTATAAGGGTTCGGCTACGTCAGCACTGCTCTGTGGATGCGAAAAATGGACCCTTAAGAAGAGTGATGAAAAGAGAATAGAAGCATGTGAAATGAATTTCTTTAGATAAATGGCTGGATATACGAGGGCTATTCGGAAAGTAAGGAACGATAGGTCGTGAAATGGAAACCACAGTGAAAATCAAAACTGTTTTATTTGCAACGGTTAGCTACACCTTTCAGCTACTTCTCTACACAGTCACCGCTCAGACTTAGACATCTGTCGTAGCGTCGTACCAACTTTTCAATTCCCTAGTTATAGAAGACAGCCGCCAGTGCTTTTCGACAATTTTCTACTCTGGACTGCAGCTCATTGTTTGTGTCAAAATATTGACTTCATAGCTAGCGGTTCATTTGAGCAGAGGTGAACCTCAGGTGTAGCCAATTACGGGCTGTATTGTGGGTGATCAAACAGTTCCCATCGAAAACGCTGCAGGAGCATCTTCATTGCCCCTGCAGAGTGCGACCGAGAATCGTCATGTAGAACGAACAGCGTTAAACTTATGTTATGTGGATTCCATAGCCTCAGGCGAAATCTTTCGCCAGACCCTCATGCTAGTCGGGAGATGCTAATTTCTGGCCATCTTTACGTTCTCACTGTGAGCTCAGAACTGAGAAGAGCGACATGATGCGATCGGCGGGCGTACTAGACACAGTGCCCAACGCATCTGTGCAAAGCTTCATCAGATTTTCACTGTATTTCCCATTTCGCGACCGATCGTTTCTTACTTTCCGAATAACCCTCGTACTTTGATGAATAAAAACAGAAAGGATGACCTCCGAACTGAACGGAACATACAGAATATAACTGACATGTTCTTGTGACCTTCAGTCGAGAGACTGGTTTGGTGTAGCTCTCCATGCTACCCTATCTTGTGCAAGCCTCTTAATCTCCGAATAACTCGTACTTTGATGCGTTTACCATCCCTCTGAATCTGATTACTGTATTCACCTCTTGATCTCCCTCTACAATTTTTACTCCCCCCCCCCCACCCCCTACCCATTTCCCTGCAATACTAAATTGAGTGTCTCTTAATGTCTCAGAACGTGTCCCATCAACCAATCGCTTCTTCTAGTCATGATGGGCCACAAATTTCTTTCCTCGTCAGTTCTGTTCAGTACCTCATTATTATTTACGTGATCTACCCACTCAATCTTCAGCATTCTTTTTTAGCATCACGTTTCAAAAGCATCTATTTCCTTCTTCTCTACACCATTTATCGTCAATGATTTACTTCCATACATGGCTACATCCCCAACAAACATTTTGAGAGAAGACTTCCTAACACTTAAATCTATACTGTGTTTAACATACTTCTTTTCTTCAGAAATGATATTCTTGCCATTTTATATCCTCTCTACTTCAGCCATCACTATTTATATTTATTTTGATGCCAAAATATCAAAATTCATCCACTACTTTAAGTATGTCGTTTCCTAATCTAATACTCTCAATATCACCTGATTTAATTCAAATACATTCCATTATTCTTATTTTGCTTATGCTGATGTTAATCTTATATTGTCTTTTCGAGACACTGTCCATTCCGTTCAATTACTCTTTCAAATCCTTTGCTGTCTCTGACAGAATTACACTGTCATCAGCTTATATTTCTTCTCGCTGAATTTCGATTCCTCCTACAAATTTTTCTTTTATTTCATTTTCTGCTTGCTCATCGTACAGATTGAATAACATCTGCGGTAGGCTAAAACCCTGTCTCACCCCCTTATAAACAATTGGTTCCTTTTCATAACCCACGACTCTTATGACTGCTGCCTGGCTTCTGTTCAAGGTATAAATAATCTTTTACTCCCTGTATTTTACCCCTGCTGCATTCAAAATTTTAAATTGGCGTAATAAAACAATATAAGTTAAGACGGAAAGAAAATATAGATCGTATGCCAGGTCCAAGAATCACTAAAACCATAGAACAATATACTGGGTGATCAAAAAGTCAGTATAAATTTGAAAGCTTAATAAACCACGGAATAATGTAGATAGAGAGGTAAAAAGTGACACACATGCTTGGAGTGACATGGGGTTTTATTAGAACCACTCCATATTACTAGACGCGTGAAAGATCTCTTGCGCGCGTCGTTTGGTGATGATCGTGTGCTCAGCCGCCACTTTCGTCATGCTTGGCCTCCCAGGTCCCCAGACATCAGTCCGTGTGATTATTGGCTTTGGGGTTACCTGAAGTCGCAAGTGTATCGTGATCGACCGACATCTCTAGGGATGCTGAAAGACAACATCCGACGCCAATGCCTCACCATAACTCCCGACATGCTTTACAGTGCTGTTCACAACATTATTCCCCGACTACAGCTACTACAGCTAATGTTGAGGAATGATGGTGGACGTATTGAGCATTTCCTGTAAAGAACATTGTGGTGTCACCGCCAGACACCACACTTGCTAGGTGGTAGCCTTTAAATCGGCCGCGGTCCGGTAGTATACGTCGGACCCGCGTGTCGCCACTATCAGTGATTGCAGACCGAGCGCCGCCACACGGCAGGTCTAGAGAGACTTCCTAGCACTCGCCCCAGTTGTACAGCCGACTTTGCTAGCGATGGTTCACTGACAAATTACGCTCTCATTTGTCGAGACGATAGCATAGCCTTCAGCTACGTCATTTGCTACGACCTAGGAAGGCGCCATTATCATTTGCTATTTATCTTGTGATGCATGTACCGTCAGACCGATGTTCACCAATTATGAATTAAAGTTAAGTATTCCAGAAGCTCCGTACTTTTTTTACTAGACTCAACTCCTTTAACTGTTCCAGACCTCACGCCAGCCTGCGTGAGCTTAAACGCGTGCCTTTCGGCTACCTCATAGTGGCTTGGCTGTCTTGCCAAGTCACAACAAACATCATCTTTGCTTTGTCTTACTTTGTTATGATAATTATTGCTATTCTGATCAGATGAAGCGCCATCTGTCGGACATTTTTTAAACTTTTGTATTTTTTTGGTTCTAATAAAACCCCATGTCATTCCAAGCATATGTGTCAAATTGTACCTCTCTATCTACATTATTCCGTGATTTATTCAGTTTTCAAATTTATACTGACTTTTTGATCACGCGGTATACCAAGAGGCAAAAGAGATTTAGCGCCAATGAAGAATGGCTTGACCTATTTTGAAGGAGACGACATACGTCTCGCCACTGTCGTCCTGTTGTCAAAGTCTACATTGGAGAATGAAGTTCAAACTCACTTCTTTATGTACCTCGGAGATTTGCCGGGAATCATCATTTTAGAGTTCGGGTGATCGTCTTCTTGTTATGATGCTACTACAGGAATTCTTAAGCTTTAGTAGCGCGGGTGATTAGAGGAAAGTACTTACGGGAAACCGCCATTATAATTGCAGCAGCGCCTTCACCGAACAATGTACTCTCTCCGGAATACCTTCAGTCCGTGCTGGCCTGAGACGCCAGCGAACAGAAGAAAAGCTCCGCTGCGTTGGCCACCGAGACGCGTGTAACGCAGCATGACGCCATCAAGGGCCGCAGCCGGCTGGTACAATCGGAGATGCCGACTCACGATGCTAAGGAAGGGCCTAAAATAGTTGCGCTGCGTCATCCTCGAGATGACCGCCGATTTGTAGTTCGAACGGAATCTTCGCGGAAATAAAATGCCGCTATATAATCAGAATTCTTATGGGGTCTACTGCTGGGAAAAGACACGCTTTTTTATGCACAGTGCTACAGTAAACCCCTCATGTTTCCATCAGATTATGGAATCTAGCGGTTTCACCTCGTTAACTGCGGAAAAGGCCATACTTAAATTTTGCATAAGCATGATGTCACGAAACGTGGTATCCGGGAACAAAGGTTGTCGTTGACAGTCGGGTCACAATTTGAAAATAGTTGTGCCATCCATAAACATAATCTCGTACTAACGGAAATACGGATAAACTGCACACAACAGAAATTATTTAATTTTTGAAGAACAACATTTTTCCACCAGGCTGTGCATAGAAATTCTATTTTTCACTAGCGGATTCGGGCATTGCCCATCGTCACATGCATCTGAAAACATAGCAACACACTGTAGCAAAAACAGCTCAACACATAGCGGGTACCTGCATTGGACACACCATTACCCAAACATTACATTTATATATGGCTACAATTAAAAATTATACGAAACACACTCGTCAAACATCCTAATCTATAATATAAAGATGCATAGCATGAAAGTGCTTATGGAAAAAATACTACTACGGCGTTCTTTAAATGCCACATCCAGCCAAAAGCACTAAGAAAACAAATCAAGCAATATATTCTACGAATCACACTGTATACATTCATTCAAAGAAATATCTTATGTTCAGTTTCCGTGCAACATTTCGAACTGTCAGTCAGGGAATAAAAATACAGGCATCTTACAACTATCGACGCAATTTCAAAAATATTTATATCTTAGTAACAGTAACAGTAACGCATAATACCAATAAATCGATGTCACACATAAGCATCGTTACAGTATCTTTAGTACATATGTCGAGACGTATTTCGTGGACTGAACAAATTTATTTACCTTGTATATATTCAGTAAAATACTGTTAATCGATGTAATACTCTGTCAAATCTCAAATGTAGCACTTCGGCTCGTGAAGTAGAAAAATGTGTGAAAATATGTCCACATTCCTCACGTAAAACATAGTGTTCACACTTACAACGTGTGACAAATGTGGAGAAATGACGCTTGCAATCAGTTGTGGCCAAAACAATCTTTCCACGTGTCACAAATAGCCGTGCACATACAAAGAATAATTAAAACATTGACAGCAAGACATAAGGTGAAAACAGATAACATTAATATGTAAGTCTGTATACGATGTTGTACTTGAAATATATCTTTTACCGCACAGCGTTTGAAGAACAACACTTTTCCACCAGGCTGTGCATAAAAATTCTATTTTTCACTACCGGTTTCGGGCATTGCCCATCGTCACATGCGTCTGAAAACATAGCAACACACTGTAGCAAAAACAGCTGAACACATATCGGGTACCTGCATTGGACACACCATCACCCAAACATTGAGTGTTACTAATCATGGTTGTTATGGCACGGCACAACCGTCTCTTACAGTATCACCATTATTTGAAAAAATAGACAGGTGAGACCATTAGAAGAGTAATCCTTACCATAGCATAAACTCATCAGTTTTGATTGGAATCCACCCACATGACGAACAGCAAATGAAATTTACATCGTTCATTCTTATAAGATTGTCGTTTGTTGTTGCGGTGCTCAGTCCGGAAACTGGTTTGATGCAGCTCGCCATGCTACTCTATCCTGTTCGACCCTTTCATCTCCGAATAACTACTGTAATTTCCATCCTTCTCAATCGGATTATTATATTCATCTCTTGGTCTCTCTCTACTATTTATACCCCATACACTTCCCTCCAACACTAAATTTGTGATCCCTTTGTGTCTCAGAATGTGTCCTATCAACCGATCCATTCTTTTGGTTAAGTTGTGCCACGGTTTCCTAGTTTTCCGAATTCTAATCAGTACCTTCTCATTAGTTATGTGATCCACTCATTTAATCTTCAACATTCTTCTGTAGCACCACATTTCGAAAGCTTCTATTCTTTGTGTCTGAACTGTTTATCCGTCATGTTTCTTCCATACATAGCTACACTCCAGACAAATATCTTCAGAACAGACTTCCTAACACTTAAATCTATATTCGATGTCAACAAATGTCTCTTCTTGAGAAATCCTTTGCTGGTCATTGCAGGCCAAATTTTATGTCCTCTCTACTTCGGCCATATTAGTTGTTTTGCTGCCCAAATAGCACAACTCATCTACTACTTTAAGTGTCTCGTTTCCTAATCTAATTTCCGTAGCATCACCTGTTTTAATTCGACTATATTCCATTATCCTTGTTTTTCTTTGGTTGAGGTTCATCTTACATTCTCGTTTGAAGACGTTCTCCATCCCGTTCAACTGCTCTTCCAAGCCTTTTGCTATTTCTGATAGAATTACTATGTCAACGGCTGACTTAAAGTTCTTATTTCTTCTATTTCAACTTTAATTCTGCCCCAAATTTTTCTTTGATTTTCTTTACCGCTTGTTCAATGTACACGCTGAATAACATAGGGGGAGACTACAACCCTGTCTCTCTTCCTTCTCAACTACTTCTTCCCTTTCATGTCCCCTGACTCTTATAACTGTACAAGTTGTAGACAGCGCCTCACTCCCTGTATTTTACCCCTAGAGCCTCCAGAATTTCAAAGAGAGTATTCCCGTCAATATTATCCAAAGCTTTCTCTGAGTCTAAAAATACCATAAACGTAGATCTGTCTTTCCTTAACTTATCTTCTAAGATAAGTCGTAGGCTCAGTATTGTTGCCTCGCGTGTTCCTACATTTCTCCGGAGTCCAAACTGATTTTCCACGAATTCGGCTTTCACCAATTTTTCCATTCGTCTGTAGTGAATTCGTGATAGTAATGTGAAACGGAGACTTATTAAACTGATAGTATGGTAATTTTCACACCTGTCGGCAACTGCTTTCTTTGGAATTGGATTTACTATATTCTTCTTGAAGTCTGAGGCATTTCGCTTGTTTCATACATCTTGTACACCGTGGAAGAGTTTTGTCATAGCTGGCACTCCCAAGGCTATCAGCAGTTGTCACGGAACCTCATCTACCCTCGTTGCCTTGTTTCGACTTAGATTCTTCAGAGCTTTGTCAAATTCTTCTCACCGTATCGTATCTCCAACCTTTGAAGTTTATCTCCCTCATATAGACCTTCTTCAGACTTTCAACTTTTGCATCGTTGCTTACGAATGGTTTATCGTCTGAGCCCTTGATATTCATGCAGCTGATTCTGTTTTTCCCAAAGGCTCTTTAATTTCCCTGTAGGTGGTATCTGTCTTTCCCCTAATGAAATATGCCTCTAAATTTTTCATTTGTCCTCCAGCCATTCCTGCTTAGCCATTTTGCACTTTCTGTCAACCGCATTTTTTAAATGTCTGTACTCCCTTTCGCCTGCTCTATTTGCTGCATTTTTAAATGTTCTCTATTCATCAATTAAGTTCAATGTCTCTTGTGTTATCCAAAGATTTCCATAGGACTTGTCTCTTTACTAATCAGATCCTCTGCTGCCTTCACTATTTCATCTCTTAAAGCTACCCATTCGTCTTCTACTGTATTTCTTTCCCCTGTTCTAGTCGTCTGTTGCCTAATACACCCTCTGAAACTCCTAACAACCTCTGGTTCTTTCAACTTATCCAGGTTCCATCTCCTTAATTTTCTACCTTATTCACGTTTACTCAACAGTTTATAATCAATAAATTGTGGTCAGAGACCACATCTGCCCCTGGAAATGCCTTAAATTTTAAAAATTGGTTCCTAAATCTCTGACTAACCATTATATAACCAATCTGTCTCCAAGTCTCTTCCACGTATACAACCCTCTGTTATGATTCTTAAACCAAGTGTTAGCGATGATTAAATTATGTTCTGTGTAAAATTCTACCAGACGGCTTCCTCTTTTATTCCTTTTCCCAAGTCCATATTCACCTACTAGTTTTCCCTCTCTTCCTTTTCCTACTGTCGAATTCCAGACCTCTATCACAATTAAATTTTCGTCTCCTTTAACTATCTGAGTAATTTCGTTTATCTCATCGCACATTTCTTCAATCTCTTCGTCATCTGCCGAGTCAGATGGCATATATGCTTGCACTACTACAGAAGGCGTAGGCTTTGTGTCTGTCTTGGCTACGATAATGCGTTCACTATGCTGTTCGTAGTAACTTACCAGCATTCCTATTTTCATGTTCATCATCAAACACTCTCCTGCGTTACCCCTATTTGACTTTGTACTTATAACCCTGTGTTCACGTGACCCAGTCCTGTTCCGCCTGCCACTAAACTTCATCAGTCCCCACTACATCCAAATTCAACCTATCCATTTTCCATTTTAAACTTTCTAATCTCCCCGCCCGAGTAAGAGATCTAACATCCCACGCTCTGATCCGTAGAATGCCAGTTTTGTTTCTGCTGATGACGGCACCCTCCTGAGCTGTCCCCGAGAGATCCGAATGGGAGACCATTTTACCTCCGTAATATTTTACCCAAGAGTACGCAATCGTCATTTAACAATACAGTAGAGCTGCATGCCTTCAGGTGGAATTACGACTGTAGCTTCCACTCGCTCTCAGCCGTTCGCAGTACCAGCCCAGCTATGCCGTTTTGGTTGATTTTACAAGGTGAGATCCGTCAGTCATTCAGACTCTTGCCCCTGCAACTATTCAAAATGCTGCTGCCCCTCTCCAGGAACCACACGTTTGTCTGACCTCTCAACAGACACCCCTCCACCGTGGTTGTATCTAGTTTACAGCTTCCAGTATCGTTAAGGCATGCAATCTAACCCACCAATGACAAGGTCCATGGTTCATGGGGGTATGAAATTGTACTGGTATAAAAATGAAAGTATAAAATAATATGCTGTGCCAGAGTAATAATGCCAGTGTAAATCGAGAGGATAAAATGAAACACGGTGGCAGGTCAAAACTTAAAAGACCTAAAGTAACGAAGATTACACCTGTTGGCTCTGAACATTTTATTAGTACATGGCACAGTAGATAAAAATAAAATAATATGCCCGTATCACATGCGGCGTCATTGTGTAAATAGAAAACAAGACGAGTTCAGAGAAATTGTTCGAAGTGTTCAAAAAATCTTCTGTCCTTTAGTTCTATTAGTTCATTGAGGATTCTGTCAAGATGTTTACGTAAATGGCTGTATCTCTCTATTCTTCAAGTATATTCGTAACTCTGCCGTTTGTGACCTTGTGTAGAGCCTCCAGTGTGCTACCAGTTTATCCTGGGATAACTAGATCCTTCAGGCCCTACTTCCAACAAGGCGTAACATTCATTGCGAGATGTATGTTACAAAAGATCTGGAACGTAACAGAACACAACATTTAGAAATAAAATGAGTAACGGCACAGTTGTAGCTGTAGGAGGAGAAAAACTCATTTTTTTCGTTGTTGGGAAGTATAATGATAAAGACAAACTACAGGCTTGTGGATATTTAAATTATGAGCGCTGGCAACAATTGACGAGGGAACATTGAAGAAGAGGAGTGAGAAAGGAGGGACGTAGGAGAGAGAGAGAGAGAGAGAGAGAGAGAGAGAGAGAGAGAGAGAGAGGAAATTAAAATACAAGTAATTAAGATAATGAAAAAGAAAACTGAATCGAAAAATGAATAGTGGAGGAGCGTAATTAACTATGCTCACTGGTTATTACTGAAAAATCGGATTTTCGTAGAACGGAGTGCTTCAGCTTTTTCTTAAACGCAACGGGGCGTCGTGGGCGGACCGCAGGATAGCTTGTTTTAGACATGGAAAGTAGCAACACATAATTAGTTCACTAAATGCTTTTCTTTCGTGTATGGCCACAATTAAGGTTCTAGGCAAGTGAGACCTGTTGTTGCATTTGCGATGAGATGTCATTTCTAATTCGAGGTAGTGGGGCACATGCACACGGATGAGTCGATTAAGTAGGCACAGCATAATTGTAGTAAACGTAAACGTTCACAGACCCCTGGCGGGTCCTCGGTACCGACCGACTGCCGTGTCATCCTCCGGCAACGGCGTTCCTGGATGGAATGCGGAGAGGCATGAGGTCAGCTCTTCTGGTAGTTGCCAGTGTTCGGACCTGGATTCGGTTCTGTAGTCACATAATTATTCTGCCCGCAACCGTCCGAACTGGGAGCAAGAAGTACTGAGATGCTGAAATACGCCAGAAGTTTCGCACAACAATGCAACTACGCATAGATAACACGTAGCACTTGAAACTAAATTTGTAATTATTTCCGCTTGGCGGTTTTATCTACTTTACTGGGTGTATTTGGTACAGCTATTATAATTAAATGACTTAGTACATAATTTGCTTGAAGATGATTCCGTTTGAACGAGTGACTGTAATAACGCAGAAGGAACACTGTACTCGATGTGAAAGCTGGTTTCAACACCGCAGTATTTTATTATACGTGGTTCTCTTGGAGGTGTTTGCCCTTGCCTTCCACCAACGTTTGAACTGACTTACCCAGCGGGCCTGTATCACAACAAGTACTACGAACCAAATTGTAACGCACACAAATAAGGTTCGGAGGTAAGGATATCAGCAAAATAACAAAAAAAAAAAGTTGTATGATTGACAAAGGATTGAATTCCAGATCTTTGACTTTGTACCCTGGCACTCACTGGTTAAGTCATCAAGAAACACATTCGGAAGGACGACGGTTCAAACCCGTCTCCGGCCATCCTGATTTAGGTTTTCCGTGATTTCCCTAAATCGTTTCAGGCAAATGCCGAGATTTGCTTTCCAATCTTTCTCTAATCCGAGCTTGTGTTCCGTCTCTAATGACCTCGTTGTCGACGGGACGTTTAATATCCTCCTCCTCCTCATCAAGAAACACGTGTTTTTCGTTATATCAGTGGCCCACTCACTTATTTCTTCGTTTATTCGTTGTGCTCCATAAATGACATCATGTTCACTGCATTCAGTAACGTAAAACATGCAGCGTAAATGCACGAAACAAAGTTAAGTACCGATATATGGTTTAAGCAAATTTTTGACGTGTACGATTAGCATGTAAGGTTACTCCAACGATACGAATGACTTTCACAGTTTCGCTGAGTTGAATTATATTATATTAACTAATTCCTTTATTGTGTCATTTCATCTCGTTTTTCTTTTTTATTATTTGCATCTGCTTCTACTGCTTAAAAATCAGCCCGAAGGTTGTTGTGATCAGCACAGTGTTTTACTAGTCATTGTGCTGTTGGAGATAGTATGCCGCTGTTTTCCTGTGACTTCTGAACTTACAGGAGGAAACTTCATTTAATACTGCCTCAGAATCACAGTGCAGCTCGGCGTTTTTCGCATAAACAAACATCTTCGAAGGTGAAAGAAGTGGTAAGTGGCTCAAAAAATGTTAGAACTGAAAAGGGACTGAATGATCGACCTTTTGAACTTATGTAGCACTCGCAGCTATCGTGCGTCAGTGTATATTGTTTAGCAGAGAGGATTTTTGTCTTACTATTTGTTAAGGATTCTTTCAGTACAAAAAGTTAATCGTCTCATAGTATGAAAACTGATATTTTCTTCTCGAATCACTTCATTCGCTAGAAGTAAGTAGCGCATTACTTTAGTTCTAGATTCCTCATTCAAAAATGCGTTTGAGTTTTTGTAACACGAATTCCGCAAGAGATTCAGTATGTTTCACCTGGGCCAGTGCCACTTTATATTTTTTTTCTAATTTTATGATACTCTCTCGTACTCAAGAAAACCTATAAGAGTTAGTGGAAGTTTTTTTCCTGAGAGTTTCTTCGAACAATATTCCATTGCAGGTTAGGACTATATAAGTACTTCATGGACGTTCTTTCTCGCAGACGAACAGCTAATTTCTCGCGTATTAATAACTAACCGATGGCAACTGTTTACTTACGTTCATACTTGCTGTGCCAATCACAGTTTTGCTTATTGACGCCACATGCTGGCCAATCAATCGAAGCCTGAGGCGTTTTGAGTCCAGAAATTCTTTTTTGTAGGAAAACCAATATGCTGCCCAAAATACCTGACTTCTCTGTGTGCCTTGGGGTTTAATTGGCCTACAGTCTGCTTACAGCATTAGTGTAGGAACGTTTAGTTCGCTAACTTCGAAGGAAGTGGACTACGTTCACTTATCATTTTAAACTTTCCGTTTTTTATAATCGATTTGCGTTTCGTTCTATCTTCCCTCTGTACTGTACATGGCATTTTATGAGAACGAATCATAGACTTTCACACTTTCCTATCTAAACATTCCTCGCATTTCGTTGAAATGCGGTGCTTAATTACATTCCTTAATACTTCAAATTATGCTGAAGCGCCAAACAAACTGGTATAGGCATGCGTATTCAAATACAGAGATGTGTAAACAGGCAGAATATGGAGCTGCTGTCGGCAATGCCTATATAAGACAACAAGTGTCTGGCGCAGTTGCAGTTGTTAGTTCTACTACTGCTACAATGGCGGGTTATCAAGATGTGGGTGGGTGTGAACGTGGCGCTATGGCCGGCGCAGGAGTGATGGGACATAGCATCTCCGAGGCAACGATGAAATGGGGATGATACAGTACGACCATTTGATGAGTGTACCGTGAATATCAGGAATCCGGTAAAACATCAAATCTCCGACATCGCTGCGATCGGAAAAAGAGCCTGCAAGAACGGAACCAACGACGACTAATGAGAATCGCTCAACGTGACAGAAGTGCAACCCTTCCGTAAACTGCTGCAGATTTCAATGCTGGGCCATCAGCAAGTGTCAGCGTGCGAACCATTCAACGAAACATCATCGATATGGGCTACCGGAGCCTAAGGCCCATGCGTGTAACCCTCATGTCTGCACGACACAGAGCTTTACGCCTCGCCCGGGCCCGTCGACATCAACATTGGACTGTTGATGACTGGAAACATGTTGCCTGGTCGGACGAGTCTCGTTTCAAATTGTATCGAGCGGATGGGAGTGTACGGGTATGGAGACAATATCATGAATCCATGGACCCTGTATGTCAGCAAGGAACTGTTCAAGCTGGTGGAGGCTCTGTAAAGGTGTAGTTCGTGTGCAGTTGGAGTTATATCGGACCCCTTATACGTTTAGATACGACTCTGACAGGTGACACGTACGTAAGCATCCTGTCTGATCACCTGCACCCATTCATGTCCATTGTGCTTTTAGACGGATTTGGGCAGTTCCAGCAGGGTAATGCGACATCACACATGTCCAGAATTGCTCCAGGAACACTCCTTTGAGTTCAAACACTTCCGCTGGCCGGCGAACTCACCAGACATGAACATTATCAAGGATATCTGGGATGCCTTACATCGTGCTGTTCAGAAGAGATTTCCACCCCATCGTACTCTTACGGATTTATGGACAATCCTGCAGAATTCATGGTGTCACTCCCCTCCAGCACTACTTCAGACAGTAGTTGAGTCCATGCCACGTCGTTTGCGGCACTTCTGTGTGCTCACGAGGACCCTTCCGATATTTGGCAGGTGTACCAGTTTCTTTGGCTCTTCAGTGTATGTGAGACTCCAGAGTAGCACCGAAAAATTATCAGTCATAGTATTCTACGTGCTTGCTCTTAACTATTCCTTAACATTAGGCACTCCATCGGCGTATGACAATCTTCCAAGAAACTTGTTCGCACGTCGCGTGCACAGCAGGAGCGAAATTAGATCAGAGGAACCAAGTTCCTAGGGACGTTTGTGGAACGCACTGTCTATAGTCGCGTGATGATCTCATGCAAGCGTAGATATCAGAACATCGAAAACAATACGGCAGACTTTCCACAGCTACTTCAGCTGTAATGCTACTAACTCTATGAAGAAGTGGGAATGTTATTTGTTACCAGGCCGATACTTTCGTATGCTTCGCCAAAAATTTCTGCGAATTATGGACCATTGTATGGCAGTGAGACAAGGACTGTGGGAAAACTGAAAAAAATGGGATCGAAGCATTTGAGATGTATTGCTGCAGAAGAATGTTGAAAATTAGGTGGACTGACAAGGTAAAGAATAAAGAGGTTCTACGCAGAATCGGTCAAGAGAGGAATATATGGAAAACACAGGACGAAGGGGCAGAATGGTAGGACACCTGTTAAGAATCGGGGAATAACTTCCATGGTACTAGAAGGAGCTGTAGAGTGTTAAAGTGTAGAGGAAGACAAAGACTGGGATACATCCAGCAAATAATTGGGGACGTATGTTGCAAGAACTACTCTCAGATGAAAAGGATGGCACAGGAGAGGAATTCTTGGCAAGCCGCATCAAACCAATCAGAAGACTTGTTCGTCGAAAGCCTCGTAATTAGATGAGTTTTCATTTTGCGACATCACGGGAATATAAAGAGAGGATATAACCCAATCATGAGATCGCACGTAGCTGCGAGTTTCGCGCCAAACTGTCAGCTGTCTAAATTCGGATTTGGACGTATGGTAGTTCAAATAAGAGCCATATGAGGCATCCTTAACAGTTACTTATAATGGACACTTCGGTAGGCATCATACTCATCATGAATCTTATTTTTCTAGCCTTACGACAACGGTTACAGTGCAATATAATTTCTTAGTTATGGACATCGATAGGACATACCGAAACGAATTAATATGGATGTTGCTCATACCAAATGAGCAGAGAACGATATTGTTTAAGGCTGTCTTCTTATCAGTTTTACTCCTTATTCGCTTCTGGTTTTCAAACAAGAAATGCATAACGAAATCTGACAAGTGCATTAACTTGTAGTGGATCGATCAGTATCTTGAGGAAGCGCGTGATTGCCCTCATGCTCCTATTCCGTCCAGCATCAGACTATTTTCTCATCTGAACACCCGCACCGCATGCCCAGTCATCATATGATACGACGAGCCGGTCCCAGGCGGACCCACAATGACGCCGGTTGCAACCTCTGACAGGTGTTGGTAACGACATCGCACCTCACACGAGCGTGCAGCGTTCTCCGTGGGTCCTCACAGTGCTCACTATCTGATCCAGTGATCGCCCAATATACAGGGTGTCCCAAGAGGAATAGTCACTATTCACAAATATGAAAGGAACGATCATTCGAAGGGAAAGAGTCCAATAAACACCAAAAGAAGAGTTAATTGTCCAGTAAACATGGGCTCTAACTTGCATACCTTCAACGCTATGAGCACATGTTCAGTAGAAGAAATATTTCACAGTAGCGAAGCTACAGAAGCACTTTAAGCCCGTCTTTGTTGAACTTTTCTTGTTATGATCCATATTACCACCTCTAAAAATGTGGGAAACAAAGAACTTGCAATAGAAGAGATTTGGTTCACAGAATCTAAGATGAAATAGTGCTCATAGTTCTCAAGCTATACATTTTAAAAGCCCATGTTTACTACATTTTTTATTTCAAATTATAGTTCCTGTAATATCTCTGAATAATGACCGTTCGTCCTTGGGCATCCTGTTAGGTCTCATAACGTTGTCACGTGCTTCAACACTAATGCATCTGAAGGCAATTCTAACCGTCACAGATCATTGCAACTCAAATCACTTACATATCTGCAGCTGAAGATACGTGAGCACACCCGTGAGCACAACAGACAAGTATTTATCATCCCCAGGAACCATCTCTCTAATATCGTGTAACAATCCCGCGAGGTAAAGAGTCACTCACTGATGATTAGATCCGGGGAATTCCCAAATTGGAGAGGGGGGAGGAGGATGGTGTTAGTTTCACCTGTTGGTCCAGGCAGTCTCAGACATTTTCTGTGGATTTGGGTGATTAAGTGGATCAAAGATGATGTGACTGGGAGGTGTTTTCGTAAAGCTAGGAACGCATGTGTGCAGCCCCGTGAACACGGCTGATATCATTTTTTAAGACCGAAATTTCCGCAGCATACCCGTCACTAAGTTGCAAAAGATAGTGTCGCGAGGATGTTGAAGTAAATACCGTGGTTCATGTTCACGGTGACCTAAATGTACGACCCTACGCTACGGTACGAAAATCGCCACGAATACATCACAGAACCAAATAGATTTGGCGTTAAACGCGTCATTGAACTGCCGATGTACTCGACAGCTCGCATCATTTGAAAAGAGACAAAATCGCGACACTCCGTCACAGTACACGCCTCTTCATCTCAGAGTAGCCTTTGCGCCCTACGTCCTAAATTATTTATTGGATGATTTCCAGTCTTCTCTTTCCCCTCTGCAACTCCCTCTAGTGTGATGGAGGTTATTCCCTGATGCGTTAGCACAATTCCTATCATGCTATACCATTTTCCTGTCAGTTTTTCCACATGTTCCTTTCTTCACTGATTCTGTGAAGAGCCCCCTCGTTACTTATCCTGTCAGTCCACCACCCTGGTCGGCAGACGGTGGTTGAACTGATGGCTATAGCAAAAAACTACTAATACCAGTACTGATGGCCCCAGTTTTGATCAGAATCGAGGTAGAACCTTCCTACACGTTGCTCAGGGGTCTGAAGATGTCTTAGTAAAACGCTGAAACTGGTAGCCGTATAAAATAAATTTGGAAACTAGACAGCTGAAATGTGTTTGACATTATGTATCGAACAGTCGAGTCCCACAACCATCTCAAAAAAAAGATGGACATTTAGAGTTTTCCTCTTTCTGTCACGTCATCGAAGGCCTTCAATGTATTCTTTCCACCTATCAGCTTTTCTGTGTTTAACAGTGGAATTTACATTGCTTTGCTATGCTGACACCCTTCCTTCTAGTTTCACCAAAGATCGTTGTCCCATTTGTTGATGTGCCACTGCACACAGCTCAACGAACCTAGAAAGAACAGTGTACCAATCGCGGCCATGGAATGCACCATAAGAACGGTGGTCCTAAAAGATCCTGAGAAGGACAGGAGGTGAGGTTCACGTCTTATCGATGATAACAGGTTTCAGATCTGACAGTCATGGTTATTTTAAGTGAATGCATATGCATCTTAACCAGTTTCCGTATGAACAGTGCGAAGGAAACGACGTGCAATGGCCATCTGGGATCGGACACCTTGCAGGACCTTTGGTCTAGGGTCAGCGTCTTTGATTAACAGACAAAGTCCTCGGTCCTGGGTGCGCTCCAAGCAGCTGCTTAAATTTTGAGCAAAAATCATCAGTAACGACTGCTGAAGGTTTCTGCTGTAAGAAGTCATCTCCGTTCTGTCAACGTCTTGACGATACCCTCTTGCCCTTCGCATGGGAAATCGACCAACCATGCAGAAGAATCAGCAATGACTAAAGGCATGAGGATGTGGAAAGCAATGGAATCAACGGCATTAAAGACACACTGAGGGTATCAACAGAAAATGTGGCTGTAATTTAGAAAATGTCATGATGATCATTGTCAAAAAAAATTCGTATTAGTTCCTCATTCGCAGCTAGGGGAGGGGTTTGCGAAGCGGGAGGTAACTTCGAAAAAAGTATTGCACAACCAAAGAAAAAGTAACATACTGCGAGTCGGACGGTGGAATGTCAGAAGTCTGAACGTGGTAGGAAACATGCAGAATCTGACTCCCGAAATGCAAGAGCTAAGTCTCGATGTAGTGGGGGCCAGTGAAGTGTAATTGAAATAAGAGATGGGTTTCTGATAAGGCGAATATAAAATAACTTAAATAGTAGTAGGAAACGGTATAGCGGGAGTAGTATTCATTATGAATAGGAAAGTAGGGCACAGAATGAACTGTTGTGAAAAGTTCAGTGACAGGGTTGTTCTCACCAGATTCACAGCAAACCGACGCAGACAATAGTAATTTAGAATGCATACCGCCGTCCCGGAAAATGAAAAGATAGGGAAAGTATATGAGGCTACTGAACGGCTAATTCATTATGCAAACGGAGATGAAAATCTAAAAGTCAAGGGGACTCGTAATGCGGTTGGTGGGGAAGGATTAGAAGAAAGAATTGCGGTGATGGGTATGGGAGAGGAGAAGAAACGCATTGAGTCCTGCCGTAAATTTCAGACGGTAATAGTGAATACTGTGTTCACGAATCACAAGATGAGGAATTATACTTGAAAGAGGTCTAGAGACACGGGAAGAATCCAATTGGATTACATCATGGACAGACAGAGAATCGGAAATCTGATTCTTCCGGACAAGTCTCAAAAGCTTCAGTCCACCTTCATCATTACTAGATTGTGATCCGTGTCTGCATCGTCGCTTGAATCCAATACCTGATTTCCGATTCTCTGTCTGTCCATGATGTAATCCAACTGGATTCTTCCCGTGTCTCTAGACCTCTTTCAAGTATAATTCCTCATCTTGTGATTCGTGAACACAGTATTCACTATTACCGTCTGAAATTTACGGCAGGACTCAATGCGTTTCTTCTCCTCTCCCATACCCATCACCGCAATTCTTTCTTCTACTCCTTCCTCACCAACCGCATTACGAGTCCCCTTGACTTTTAGATTTTCATCTCCGTTTGCATAATGAATTAGCCGTTCAGTAGCCTCATATACTTTCCCTATCTTTTCATTTTCCGGGACGGCGGTATGCATTCTAAATTACTATTGTCGGCGTCGGTTTGCTGTGAATCTGGTGAGAACAACCCTGTCACTGAACTTTTCACAACAGTTCATTCTGTGCCCTACTTTCCTATTCATAATGAATACTACTCCCGCTATACCGTTTCCTACTACTATTGATGTTATTTTATATTCGCCTTATCAGAAACCCATCTCTTATTTCAATTACACTTCACTGGCCCCCACTACATCGAGACTTAGCTCTTGCATTTCGGGAGTCAGATTCTGCATGTTTCCTACCACGTTCAGACTTCTGACATTCCACCGTCCGACTCGCAGTATGTTACTTTTTCTTTGGTTGTGCAATACTTTTTTCGAAGTTACCTCCCGCTTCGCAAACCCCTCCCCTAGCTGCGAATGAGGAACTAATACGAATTTTTTTTGACAATGATCATCATGACATTTTCTAAATTACAGCCACATTTTCTGTTGATACCCTCAGTGTGTCTTTAATGCCGTTGATTCCATTGCTTTCCACATCCTCATGCCTTTAGTCATTGCTGATTCTTCTGCATTGGTTGGTCGATTTCCCATGCGAAGGGCAAGAGGGTATCGTCAAGACGTTGACAGAACGGAGATGACTTCTTACAGCAGAAACCTTCAGCAGTCGTTACTGATGATTTTTGCTCAAAATTTAAGCAGCTGCTTGGAGCGCACCCAGGACCGAGGACTTTGTCTGTTAATCAAAGACGCTGACCCTAGACCAAAGGTCCTGCAAGGTGTCCGATCCCAGATGGCCATTGCACGTCGTTTCCTTCGCACTGTTCATACGGAAACTGGTTAAGATGCATATGCATTCACTTAAAATAACCATGACTGTCAGATCTGAAACCTGTTATCATCGATAAGACGTGAACCTCACCTCCTGTCCTTCTCAGGATCTTTTAGGACCACCGTTCTTATGGTGTATTCCATGGCCGCGATTGGTACACTGTTCTTTCTAGGTTCGTTGAGCAGTGTGCAGTGGCACATCAACAAATGGGACAACTTCATTCACGGTATGATCATGGGCACACCCAAATATGATAGCTCCTTTTTGTCACATTTTCACGTGACCCAGCTTACTGCGTTAATTCTGTGGTATCACAGATCGATAGCACCCTGACCCCCGTCTCACGGTTGGCAGCGCAAAAGCACATTTCCGCCAGATGTCAACAAAAGTCGTGCGAGGACCGCGCGGATCCAATGATGCTCGCCGCCTGAGCCATGCCTTCACCGGCTCTGGCTATGAGCACCCTCTGTTGCCACGATGGAGAGTGACTGGCAGCAGCTATATGGACCAGTCTCAGTCTCATTCTTCGACAATCTTTAGCCTTCGACAGTTCGCTCATGCATTCGTAGTGGGAGTCTCATATTGCACGATGCTCTATAATTTGATTATTGTAACAGCTGGTCTTAGTATCTGTTTGTTCTTTTGTAAAGTTCCTTCGCAATACTTGGAGACAGCTACAAGTTAGTAAAATTTTTGTTTACTGTACCTAATCATTTCTGCTTCTGTCCAGCTTCCCTACGACGACAGCTGCTACGTTCCTCTGTAGCTCAGCTCTAGCTACCCTTGTCTACCACTTAAACAACATTCCCCTGCCACGACTTATGTTAGTGGTGGAGGGTCAAAAATCATCTGGTACCATTCCACATCATTTACAGCGCTTAAAGCCTCTAGTGTGTTCTTTGAAGAATGTGACTAATATTTGTCTGGTAAGTCTAGTTGTACAAAGTTATGTATACCTTGCGTGATTTCTTCGAGTTGTTTCACTTTCATTTATCATTGAGTCTACTAGTATGAAAAAGAGAGTTTTACCTTTGTTCGCATACCTTCCACAGATTTTGTGAATGTATTCTACAGTATATTCTTATAGTATCAACATATTTACCTTGCAGTAATCTACAAGACATTCACTATGAAAATATCACATGCTCTCGATGTTAATGTGCAGTCTCTCCTGGCAAATGCCGGGGTGTTTCCTTTAAAGGAAGCGACCAATTTCCTTCCACTTCCTTGCATCATTACAAGCTTTTGAACCGTCCCTAAAGACCTCGATGTCGACAGGATGTTAAATTCTAATCTCCTTTCCTTCCTAGAATCGATGTACTACTTTGCACACAATTGCAGAAAATAAATAATAGTTCAAATAGAGAGAAACAGCCCTTTCACCTCGCTCCCTTCCTCCCAGCCACTACCAATTACTGGCCGTCGTTGTACAACGTTAGCAAGCAACAGCGATAATTATTGAATACCGGTCTGTAAGAAGTCAGAAACAAAAACACTGGCCCAACGTGGCACTCACCACAGCGTTGCCATTACCAGGGTAGGCAACAACTAGCACGTGAGACGGAGACTACAGCACACTGGCGACTGCGAAGTACTGTCCGTATCATTCTGTAGAGAACACATCACGCAGCCGCCAATCTTGCTTGCACGCCACTGTAACATAGGGCTTTTACTTTACGGGACGTTTCATTTCTCCAAGTACATTATCTGCTAATTGACGCGATAAAGGGCTGTAGATAGGTGTCCACTGGACGGTGTCTGATTAAATCTTGCAATGATGCAGTGAGAGGAGACAGTGGGAGAGCGAAAGCTGTCTGTTAGGATGTATCACGAGGAGGGGCGAGGGAGTCAGGAAGCCGGTTGGTAGCAAGGGGTCAGCGGCAGGGATGGGTGACCTGCGGTGTTGTGCCGCTGGCAGCTTTCCCTGCAGATGGCCACACTTTAGCGCCTGGCGAAAGCGTATGACCCCAGTGGAGGGCCATTCGCCGACGACCGCCTTGAAATCACGTCACGTACACACATACCCGTTCTCTCTCTCTCTCTCTCTCTCTCTCACACACACACACACACTCACTCACACTCACACACACACACACACACACACACACACACACACACACACAAACACACTCACAACCGCACACACATATACACACACACACGAGCGCGCGCGCGCGCGCGTACACGCATATGCACGCATGTACACTGGTACGCACTGTTGCTTCCATCTAGAGGACAATACTGGCCTCCTTTGAGAAGTACCATCTTTCCCGATGAAGTTTTCTCTCTGCAGCAGAGTTAGAGCTGTCTTAAAACTTCCTGTCAGAATTTGCGAAAATATTTCTTCGATTTAATACGGCTGTAGATTGTCGGTAGTATCTGATCCTTCACAAATACGTGCATGCATGTCCGAAGGACATTGTCGAGTACTCTACACACGCACTGTTAATACAGACACTGAGAACCTATAATCTAAATGTTACAGTGCAATGTTTCGTGCAGTCACCGAATAAATATCTAAGAAAAGCGTCCAACGATTGTGGAACGGCAAGAACAAGCCTAAGAGCGATTCAGAAATTTGAAACTGAGAGCTTATAGGGCTACTTTACTACAATGCGCAACAGTATTAAAAGGTCATTTTTTTCTAAACATCGTAATCCTCATCCATTGCGACGCTTCCTCTGTAACGTGCAAAAGCTTGTCGTCCTGCGGCGTCACCTTCGGACCCTACGACGCTTCAATCAGCGAGGTGTCGACAGGTGCGAAAAAAAGACCACACCTCAAAAATTTACGTGACGTTTAAGGTGGCTCAATAATTCACATTCGCACCAAATTTCATCACAATTCTGTCCAGTGCCACCGTGGACGTATCACTCGATCGAAAGGCCGTAGCACCACTTCTTACGCACATTTTCACCCCTTTCTTTTGACGTCTCTGTGACGGAGATCAGAACCGGGATGCCCAGCGTTGAAATCACGCTGTTATGTTGTGAGCGGCCGACAAAAACATTTCAGCCACTCCACCGCTCTGAATCGGCACGTACAGGCCACAGGGGGTGGTATAGAAATCGTCAATGAAACCACCCCTTTTCCTGGGGCGTCGATTCCCGCACATTTCGTGGTCGAAAATGACAGCTAGCACCCTTGGGTGGTTCAACCCTTGTCTAAGGACAATGTGGGCCTGCGTATCAATTAAATGTGGTAGTACCCGTTTGGAGTGCAGCCGACCAGAATTCTTGCTTTCTTGTACAGGTTGGAGCCACTAGGGACGGTTCAAAACCGTTCGACGAAATTTGAACGTAACCATAACACCTAGGAACGTTTCTGACTTTTTCGCTAGGGGATGTGAGATTGACACCTGTACACTACTGGGCATTAAAACTGCTACACCAAGAAGAAATGCAGATGATAAACGTTATTCATTGAACAATTATATTATACTAGAACTGACATGTGATTACATTTTCACGCAATTTGGGTGCATAGGTCCTGAGAAACCAGTACCCAGAACGACCACCTCTGGAAGTAACAACGGCCTTGATACGCCTGGGCATTGAGTCAAACAGAACTTGGATGGCGTGTACAGGTACACCTGCCCATGCAGCTTCAACACGATACCACAGTTCATCAAGAGTAGTGAGTGGCATATTGTGACGAGCCAGTTGCTCGGCCGCCATTGACCAGATGTTTTCAATTGGTGAGAGATCTGGAGGACGTGCTGGCCCTAGAACTTAGAACTACTTAAACCTAACTAACCTAAGGACATCACACACATCCATGCCCGAGGCAGGATTCGAACCTACGACCGTAGCGGTCGTGCGGTTCCAGACTGTAGCGCCTTTAACCGCTCGGCCACTCCGGCCGGCGCAACATGCGGTCGTGCATTGTCGCAGGGATGGCAGGGATCGAACGAAGGGTAGAGCCACGGGTCGTAACACATCTGAAATGTAACGTCCACTGTTCAAAGCGCCGTCAGTGCGAAATAGAAGTTGTTATATCCTAGCCAGTAATGCCACCCGAGCCCGCTGCCAAAAGGTTGGCAGCATCAAAGTCTGGTCGCCGCCCGCATAAGCAGCGCCAGCGAGACAGCAAATCGCCGCAAGTCTGCGCGCGCCACCGCTGGCTTCTGGCTTCTTAAGCGCTGGGCTCGAGAGCGCTAGGACAGTTCTGTATTCGCCGCTCAGTTGTATACTCGCCACCGAATTGTGTACTTGCTAGTCAGTTGTGTGTTCATCGCAGCAGAGTTGTTGTTTGTCGTCAGCCGACGCTGACCTAGCCGCTCCGACTCGAACTAGACAGATTTCTGTAGACACAGAGTTCACTACTGTGTTTCTGTATCTTCGTTAGTAAAGATAAGTACCGACTTTTATTTAATCAGAGTGTTTGGGTTTTCATCTTTCTGTTCCCTGTTCCAGCGGACCGGTCGGCCCGCCATTAAAAGTGTGGCGGTGATTTCGTAAGCCGTTTCTACAGCGAATTGCTTGTCGCTACGAACACCGCCACAAAAGAAGTGACCGAGACGTGTAACCAATGGCACCCCATACCATCAAGCCGGGTGATACACCAGTATGGCGATGACGAATACACGCTTCCAATGTGCATTCGCCGCGATGTCGTCAAACGCGGATGCTACCATCATGATGCTCTAAACAGAACTTGGATTCATTCTAAAAAATGACGTTTTATCATTCGTGCACCCAGGTTCGTCGTTGAATACACCATCGCAGGCGCCTCTGTGATGCAGCGTCAAGGGTAACATCAGCTATGGGCTCTGAGCTGATAGTCCATGCTGCTGAAAACGTTGTCGAATTGTTCGTGCAGATGGTTGTTGTCTTGCAAACGTCCCCATCTGTTGCCTCAGGGATCGAGACGTGACTGCACGATCCGTTACAGCCATGCGGATAAGATGCCTCTCATCTCGACTGCTAGTGATGTGAGGCCGTTGGGATTCTGCACGGCTTTCCGTATTAACCTCCTGAACCCACCGATTCCATATTCTGCTAACAGTCATTGGATCTCGACCAACGCGAGCAGCAATGTCACGATACGATGAACCGCAATCGCGATAGGCTACAATCCGACCTTTATCAAAGTCGGAAACGTGATGGTACGCATTTCTCCTCCTTACACGAGGCATCACAACAACATTTCAGTAGGCAACGCCGGTCAACTGCTGTTTGTGTATGTTAAACCGGTTGAAAACTTTCTTCATGTCAGCACGTTGTAGGTGTCGCCACCGGCGCCAGCCTTGTGTGAATGCTCTGTAAAGCTAATCATTTGCATATCACAGCATCTTCTTCCTGTCCGTTAAATTTCGTGTCTTTAGCACGTCTCCTTCATGGTGTAGCAATTTTAATGACCAGTAGTGTATAAATGAACGCCAAAGCGTCTCTCTAAGACCCGTAGTTTCTTCACTAAGAGTTTTAGACATGCGCCTGTACAGACAGACGACATGTGCGACGTCATAGGCGCTTGCAGACCGGCAACCCCTTTGACACCCTCCGATTCCGGATGGCCTACTGTCAGGCGCGAGGACGGCAGCATAGCCTGCCAGCCGGCACTGGTAGTCATTTCTACGGCATTTTCTGCCTAATCTGAGAGGTGGTGTCTCTCAGACGTTTTCCTCGGCCACCTGTAAGAAGACCGCGTGATTTCAACATTAGATGTCGCGGCTCTGACCTCCATCGCAGAGGCGTCAAAGAAGTGGTGAACTGTAGGTGAGATGGGGCGACACGTTCTCGGTGGTATCGGCGCATAATTGTAATGAAATTTTGTGCCAATATGACAGTATTAACCGACCTTAAATGTCAGATGAACTTCTGAGCTGTGGCCTTTTTTGCTAGTGTCGACACCTCACTGTCTGAAGCGCCGTGAAGTCTGAGGGAGATGCTTCAGAGCGATACTTTTTTCACCATTACAGAGGATGGATGTAAGCATCTTTGAGCCAAATTTCAAACTTAAGTGTCGCAATGGGGAGGAAAAACGATCCTTTAATTTTGTTATACAGTGTAAAAGGCATAAATAGAGGTGAACTGGAGATGGGTACGGAATTCTGCAAGTTGTATACAATCTGACAAGAAGTGGGTCCCAAGTTTTAGAGACGCGTTCTTTGGTGCGACGAAGTGAGTTTTAAGGTGAACAAACACAAATATGTCTACTGGCATTCTACGAAGCCCCATGTGTTCATTGCGTGACAGGATTTTCAGTGATGGCTTAAGAGAGCCTAATTTTTTAATGTACTATCAGTTCTGTAAATTACCTGGACATGCATCAAGAAGTGTTGTCAAAACTGCAAAATATTCCACTTTTTGAACATCTACAGCTGGTTAAAAAAAATTGTTATGGGGCCAAAACGGGACACCCCGCATTATGGACTTACAGCAAGAGTCTTCCTACAGCAAACTTTTGATCAATGGATTGGCAGATGGTGTGCTACTGAATGGCCTCTACGAACCCCATATATCACAAATGTTCAGATGTGTGTGAAATCTTATGGGACTTAACTGCTAAGGTCATCAGACCCTAAGCTTACACACTACTTAACCTAAATGATTTTAAGGACAAACACACACACCCATGCCCGAGGGAGGACTCGAACCACCATATATCACACCCATGAATATTTCAGTCTGTAGCGCTCTCAAAAATGAGGTTTGTTCTATCAGGATTAATGATGTTGATCATTTGAAGAAATAAATCTAATTAGAATTTGAGAAGCTACTGTCCTGGAAGACTTACTACGAAATTTGTAGATTAGTATGGGAAAGATGCCATGTTTGCTTCGAACAGCACTGAAACGACTTTTATCAACTCCATATTTATTTCTCTGTTGATGAAGAATTCGGATTTTCATTTGGTAAGTATTGCAGCATCAAACGCATTTTATACAGCTGACTTATGGCCCACCCCGTATGTTAACGAAAAAATGGTTCAAATGGCTCTGAGCACTATGGGACTTAACTTCTGAGGTCATCAGTCCCCTAGAACTTAGAACTAATGTAACCTAACTAACCTAAGGACATCACACACATCCATGCCCGAGGCAGGATTCGAACCTGCGACCGTAGCGGTCGCGCAGTTCCAGACTGAAGCGCCTAGAACCGCTTCGCCAACACGGCCGGCCGTATGTTAACGGATCACACCTGAAACTCCTCCGATTTGCTGATAATATTATAAAGCTTGTCTCGAGTGCAGATAAGTTTCAATAACAAATAGTGGCACTTATACAGAAAGCGTGAAAAACAGCTCATGAAAATTCATTACGAATAATGAACACACCGACAAGAAAACAGTGCAGATTAATAGGAAGTCATATAAGTATTTCACATGTTTCTGTTTTTGTGGTGGTTTAAAACTAAGCCTGTCGGCTTAAGTCACTTGGTTGGTTACAAATATTCAGTCACGGCTCGCATCTTCCTGCCAGAATGAAGTATTGTTGCCAACTCGAGAAAGTGCAACTCCCTGAAGCCCATCTTTATACACGATGGTTCCAGTACGTCGGCTGGTCAATGTAAAATATCAAAGCAAATACATCTTCAGCCGTCTACATTCCCTATTTCATTTTATTTATACTACAAGTTTCGGCGCTACATTACGCCATCTTCAGGCCTCTGTGTAAAGACAGCAGAAATAAAATGATAAACTACATAAAAAATGGTACGCTGTTAAATTTAGAAATCAAATTATAAACAGTTCTTAAATGTAGTAAAAGCATAACTAAAACCAAACTGTACAGGCAATGACATCAAAGTTTAAAATAAATTAAGGAATAAAACGATAGAACAGTTACACACTGTATGAATGTGAACTAGGGAACAAGATATATATGGCATAAAATAGTAAGGAAAACATAGTAATCGATAGCCAGAATTGCATGCTATGCATAGATAACCACGGTGTCACATATTCACAAACAACCAGTATGTATTGCTAATGTCAATGCCCGTTAATCAACTGAAGCAAAACAATCAAAGTCATATACTGATGAGTACAAACCGAAGACAAAATATTTATTTATATGTTGTCACGTAGTAGTAAAATGTAAAACCACTTATTGGTGGTCAACCCCACATTAACTACCTGTATCACCATGTACCATATACTAACAACAAGTAATAAAAGAAGAACATAAAATTACATCAACATAATGTATCAGTCAATGATTCATAAGGAGCCACATACTTAATAAAGACATTTTTAATGAGCAAAACCGTGAAGCTAATGTAATACACAGTAATACATTCCCACAAAGCAGTCAGAATTGAACGTCATATGGAAAAAGTCATAACCAACATTATCATGAAAGTGGGAAATCTGATGGAAAGCTGGCGTGTGGCTAGGCGATATACCAAACTGTAAACTGTGAAGTAACTCCAAATAAAAGTACTACAATACACTATATACACAGAAAATCAGAAAGACATACATTTCAATCAGAAAAACCAGCGTCTCAGAGAAACTGAAAAAGCTGAGGTGCCAGATCTTTGGAAGAGAGACGCCAACTGTCCGTAGAAAGGGTACTTAAAAAGTTTCGATAATCTAGGAATATACTACATCCCCAAAATAACACACCTGTAGCGATAGCGAAGACGACATCGAACTATTTACAACTGGCACTGCGCCATCTAAGCAGCTATTCCTCCCACGATCCACACGCCAACAGAACGGTAATAAGACCTAATACGTGTAGCAATGGGAACTACTCTATACCATGCACGCAACCTTAATTTTTTAGAATACACACTATTTGATCAAAATTATCCGGACACCCCCAAAAACATACGTTCCTCATAATAGGTACAGTGTGCTGCCAGGTACTCCATATCAGCGACCTGAGTAGTCACTAGACATCGTGAGAGAGCAGAACGGGGTGCTCCCCGGAACTCACGGACTTCTAACGTGGTCAGGTGATTGGGTGTCACTTGCGTCATACGTCTGTAAGCGAGATTTACGCACTCCTAAACATCCCTAGGTCCACTATTTCCGATGTGATAGTGAACTGGAAACGTGAGAGGACACGTGCAGCACAAAAGAGTACAGGCCGACAGTTGAAGAGATTCGTAATGTGTAATAGGCACACACCTATCCAGACCATCAGACAGGAATTCCAAACTGCATCAGGATCCACTGCAAGTACTATGACAGTTAGGCAGGAGGTGAGAAAACTTGGATTTCATGGTCGAGCAGCTGCTCATAAGCAACACATCACGCCGGTAAATGCCAAACGACGCCTCGTTTAGAGTAAGGAGCGTAAACATTGGACGACTGAACAGTGGAAAAACGTTGTGTGAAGTGACAAATCACGGTACATAATGTGGCGATCAGATGACAGTGTGTGGGTATGACGAATGACCGGCAAACGTCATCTGTCAGCGTGTGTAGTGCCAAAAGTAAAATTCGGAGGTGGTGGTGCTATGGTAAAATATGGTCGTGTTTTTCATGGAGGGGGCTTGCACCCCTTGTTGTTTTACGTGGCACTATCACAGCACAGGCGTACATTGATGTTTTAAGCACCTTCTTGCTTCCCGTTGTTGAAGAGCAATTCTGGAATGGCAGTTGTATCTTTCAACACGATCGAGCACCTGTACATAATGCACGGCCTATGGTTACATGACAGTAACATCCCTCTAATGGACTGGCCTGTACAAGTCCTGACCTGAATCCTATAGAACACCTTTGAGATATTTTGTTACGCCGACTTCATGCCAGGTCTCAGCGATCGACATCGATACCTCTCCTCAGTGCAGCACTCCGTGAACAATGGGCTGCCATTTACCAAGAAACCTTCCAGCACCTGATTTAACGTATGCCTGCGACAGTGGAAGCTGTCATCAAGGTTAAGGGTGGGCGAACACCATTATACAGGGTGGTCAGAAAATGTCTGAAACGCTTGTCGTGATGTTGTAGGGCAGATTGTACTGAGACATAAATGTTAAGAAAAAAGGCGATACGTTGCGCCGTTTCCGAGATATTTAACATTGAAGTTAGCCAAGAAGGTCGTTGGGCGCGCGAATTCAAGTTTCTGCTAGCAAAACAAAGCACTCGTTAGGTAACGCCGCCCCCGGCAGGCCGCTTGAATGTGAGCGCGCGACGCCCCGATTGGCTACATTCAGTGTTTAATTACTCGAAAACGGTGCAACGTATAGAATTTTTTCTTAACATTTATGTCACGGTGCTACCTGCCCTGCAACACCCCTACGAGCGTTTCAGACATTTTCCGACCACCATATATATATATATATATATATATATATATATATATATATATATATATATGAAGTCTCAAAGGAGGCGTGCCAGAGATAAGTTCCTGCAGTCGCACTATCCTCTGTGTCCTCGGTGGCTCAGTTGGATCGAGTTGGCCTTTGGCCGTGCTGCGGTGAGGACTCGCTGTTTGTGTCCCTGCCTTGGAACGAGCGCTTGTGTTGGTTACATCTACTCCGCCGTTTCGCGAGGGCCGTACTCAGCATATAGATCACAATGGCGCACCAATAAAGAAAATCGACACTCAAATTTACGTTCCGCAACAAATTTGCACGACCCAAAGCACCTGAAGTCTAACGATTCCTACGAGAAGAGGAAAAACTCCCGGCAACCGACATTCTTGGCCTTCACGTGTCCATTGTGAGCAGCATCGTATATGTCAAGATCATCAACGACGCAACAGGTGAATGAATCCTTCGGGAGACGAAACAGGGCCTCCATTTCTGCCATGCTGATGGCAATGTAGGGACTGTGCACGTCGATTACTCTGGCATGGGATTTCGCACGATCAGACTTTTCGAACTTCCATTCGAACTACCGGCGGAGGACGTCGTGGCAGCGCTGCGCCCCTACGGCACAGTGCATAATCATGTTGTTGTTGTTGTGGTATTCAGACCCGAGACTGGTTTGATGCAGCTCTCCATGCCACTCTATCCTGTGCAAGCATCATCATCTCCCAGTACCTATTGCAACCTACATCCTTCTGAATCTCCTTAGTGTATTCATCTCTTGACCTCCCTCTACGATTTTTACCCTCCACGCTGCGCACCAATACTAAATTGGTGATCCCTTGATGCCTCAGAACATGTCCTACCAACCGATCCCTTCTTCTACTCAAGTTGTGCCACAAACTTCTCTTCTCCCCAATCCTATTCAATACCTCCTCATTAGTTATGTGATCTACCCATCTAATCTTCAGCATTCTTCTGTAGCACCACATTTCGAAAGCTTCTAATCTCTTCTTGTCCAAACTACTTGTCGTCCATGTTTCACTTCCATACATGGCTACACTCCATACAAATACTTTCAGAAACGACTTCCTGACACTTAAATCTATACTCGATGTTAACAATTTTCTCTTCTTCAGAAACGCTTTCCTTGCCATTGCTAGTCTACATTTTATATCCTCTCTACTTCGACCATAGTCAGTTATGTTGCTTCCCGAATAGCAAAACTCCTTTACTACTTTAAGTGTCTCATTTCCTAATCTAATTCCCTCAGCATCAACCGACTTAATTCGACTACATTCCATTTTCCACGTTTTGCTTTTGTTGATGTTCATCTTATATCCTCACTTCAAGACACTATCCATTCCGTTCAACTGCTCTTCCAAGTCCTTTGCTGTCTCTGACAGAATTACAATGTCATCAGCGAACCTCAAAGTTTTTATTTCTTCTCCCGGATTTTAATACCTACTCCGAATTTTTCTTTTGTTTCCTTCATTGCTTGCTCAATATACAGATTGAATAACACTGGGGAACCCTGTCTCACTCCCTTCCCAACCACTGCTTCCCTTTCATGTCCCTCGACCCGTATAACTGCCATCTGGTTTCTGTACAAATTGTAAATAGCCTTTTGCTCCCTGTATTTTACCCCTGTCACCTTCAGAATTTGAAAGTGAGTATTCCAATCAACATTGTCAAAAGCTTTCTCTAAGTCTACAAATGCTAGAAACGTAGGTTTTTTAATATATATATATATATATATATATATATATATATATATATATATATATATATAATGTAAAATGAATGGATGAAAATGGGGAAGAAATAGCTTTAAATATTTTTGTTATTTACATGGGGAAGAAATGGCTTTAAATATTTTTGTTATTTACTCTTTCAGTACGAACTTCGTTGTAGAACCCTTTTTTTTACGTGTGATAATAAAAATTCATTTAGACAGAATTAAGCACATTTAAAATTACGTGAACTTTAGCAACCCTCTCATGCTGATAAATTCAAACTAACTGATTAATAACATTTACGACTTTGAAAATTATTTAAATTAAATTTTTTACATATTTCGGCCTTGGCACACATTATCTAAATTCAATGGGTTTTTAAATATTTACTGAATTCTTTCCCGGCGTTAGCTATGAAACACAAGACTGTCTCTGTTAGCATAAAATGGTTAAATATTGCCAAGCCGACCTGAACGTTTAATCATCATTGACAAAACCCACTTCACTATACGTTTAAGTTATTTGCTTTAGAAACTGAAAGAACCAACAGATTAACAACTTCAACGTTAATTATCCGTCTATGAATGCACAAATGTAAAACCAGTAATAAATTCAGTCAGCCTCAGGATCGCTGTAAAAGAAAAATATTTCGTAATTCACTGCTAATTTTACCTGCTCCCGATTTACGGGTTTGGTTAATTTTATAGCGGAACAATTTTTTAAATGTGGCGCCGCTGCAAATCGTTCGGTCGCGGCACAGCACAGCAACACCAACGATAATCGCTAAAAGTGCTGAAAATTCTTTAAGAAATATTATGGATGACATGGGCAAGCTAATTTACATTAGTAATACACAATTTTGATAAATTATAATGTATTTAGACCACAACAATAATTAAAATTACACACCTTTATAATTTCTCCTCTAATTGCGGCTAAAGACAGATACAGACAAAAGAAGTCTACTCATGCATATAATGCTACGTCACAGGTTCCTCTCTCTCTCAGCTCTCGAGGAAGACGACAAAGAATGCACATTATGTAGTGCTATTTATATTATTGCTGATAATTAATATCTCTTTGTAATCTTACAACATTATTTTTCCTCTGTGGCTATATTTTACATTTTTTCATCGCAGATATTAACATATGTCGTAATTACATTATCAGTATAGAAATATTACAATCATAAATACTTCGAGATTATTATTACAGAAAATATTACAATAATAACCAACGTCCTTTATACAAAATTAAATAATATTTTTTGTTGAACTATTACAGTGCATACGAATTGCTTCATAGCGGCGTACATAGTACAATTAAACGTCATTTCAGTTTATTAACAGTGTGTTTGCTGCCAGGGAACGTTACAGTTTGCCTTTCCTTAATCTTTCTTCTAAGATAAGTCGTAGGGTCAGAATTGCCTCACGTGTTCCAACATTTCTACGGAATCCAAACTGATCTTCCCCGAGGTCGGCTTCTAGCAGTTTTTCCATTCGTCTGTAAAGAATTCGCGTTAGTATTTTGCAGCTGTGACTCATTAAACTGATAGTTCGGTAATTTTCACATCTGTCAACACCTGCTTTCTTTGGGATTGGAATTATTATATTCTTCTTGAAGTCTGAGGGTATTTCGCTTGTCTCATACATCTTGCTCACCAGATGGTACATTTTTGTCAGGACTGGCCCTCCCAAGGCTGTCAGTAGTTCTAATGAATGTTGTCTACTCCCGGGGCCTTGTTTCGACTCAGGTCTTTCAGTGCTCAGTCAGACTCTTCACGCGGTATCATATCTCCCATTTCATCTTCATCTACAACCTCTTCCGTTTCCATAATATTTCCTTGAACTACATCGCCCTTGTATGGACCCTCTATATACTCCTTCCTGCTTTCCCTTCTTTGCTTGGAACTGGGTTTCCATCTGAGCTCTTGATATTCACACAAGTGATTCTTTTTTCTCCAAATGTCTCTTTAATTTTCCTGTAGGCAGTATCTATCTTACCCCTAGTGAGATAAGCCTCTATATCCTTACATTTGTCCTCTAGCCATCCCTGCTTAGCCATTTTGCACTTCCTGTCTATCTCATGTTTGAGACGTTTGTATTCCTTTTTGCCTGCTTCATTTACTGCATTTTTATATTTTCTTCTTTTATCAATTAAATTCAATACTTCTTCTCTAACCCAAGGATTTCTACTAGCCCTCGTCTTTTTACCTACTTGATCCTCTGCTGCTTTCACTACTTCATCCCTCAGAGCTACCCACTCTTCTTCTACTGTATTTCTTTCCCCCATTCCTGTCAATTGTTCCCTTATGCTCTCCCTGAAACTCTGTACAACCTCTGGTTTAGTCAGTTTATCCAGGTCCCATCTACTTAAATTCCCACCTTTTTGCAGTTTCTTCAGTTTTAATCTACAGTTCATAACCAATAGATTGTGGTCAGAGTCCACATCTGCCCCTGGAAATGTCTTACAATTTAAAACCTGGTTCCTAAATCTCTCTCTTACCATTGTATAATCTATCTGATACCTTCTGGTATCTCCAGGCTTCTTCCATGTATACAACCTTCTTTTATGATTCTTGAACCAAGTGTTAGCTATGATTAAGTTATGCTCTGTGCAAAATTCTACCAGATGGCTTCCTCTTTCATTTCTTAACCCCAATCCATATTCAACTACTATGTTTCCTTCTCTCCATTTTCCTGCTCTCGAATTGCAGTCACCCATGACTATTAAATTTTCGTCTCCCTTCACTACCTGAATAATTTCTTCTATCTCATCATACATTTAATCAATTTCTTCATCCTCTGCAGAGCTAGTTGGCATATAAACTTGTACTACTGTAGTAGGCATGGGCTTCGTGTCTATCTTGGCCACAATAATGCGTTCACCATGCTGTTTGTAGTAACTTACCCTCACTCCTATTTTTTTATTCATTATTAAACCTACTCCTGCATTACCCCTATTTGATTTTGTGTTTATAACCCTGTATTGACCTGACCAAAAGTCTTGTTCCTCCTGCCACCGAACTTCACTAATTCCCACTATATCTAACTTTTACCTATCCATTTCCCTTCTTAAATTTTCTAACCTACCTGCCCGATTAAGGGATCTGACATTACATGCTCCGATCCATAGAACGCCAGTTTTCTTTCTCTTGATAACGACATCCTCTTGAGTAGTCCCCGCCAGGAGATCCAAATGGGGGGCTATTTTACCTCCGGAATATTTTACCCAAGAGGACGCCATCATCATTTAACCATACAGTAAAGCTTCATGCCCTCGGGAAAAATTACTGCTGTAGTTTCCCGTTGCTTTCAGCCGTTCGCAGTACCAGCACAGCAAGGCCGTTTTGGTTAGTGTTACAAGGCCAGATCAGTCAATCATCCAGACTGTTGCCCATGCAACTATTGAAAAGGCTGCTGCCCCTCTTCAGGAACCACACGTTTGTCTGGCCTCTCAACAGATACCCCTCCGTTGTGGTAGCACTTACCGTACGGCTATCTGTATCGCTGAGGCACGCAAGCCTCCCCACCAACGGCCAGGTCCATGGGTTCATGGGGGGGGGGGGGGGGGTGCATAATCATATTGTGGAAAAATGGACATAATTGCAGACATATCACATATCCTGTACTGAACGGAGTCCGCTAGGTCCGAATATAACTTAAAAGACATGTACTTTCATATCTGTATATCGGTGGTTGCCGTGTCATCGTCATCTACAACGGGCAGCCAAAGACCTGCTCTGGTTGTGGGAAGGAGGGACACCTCAGATCCGAATGTATCCAACGTCGAATCACTCACGTGCCGCCAGCTGACAAGGACCCGCCATCGCTGCCGACGCTGCTTCCTGTGACTTACATAGCAGCCCTCACGGCAGCTACAACTTCACCACGACAGCCGATATCCAATGTTGAGTTGCCGCTCCATCCTACAACACAGGGCGATGACGACACATCCGTTCTACATGTTACGGATTCAACGATGGCGCCGCCCCCGTCGACGGATGACGCGATGCATGACGATAGCATGGCAGTAGACCCGCTTATTGTGCCAACAGCAGCCTTTGTGCCGGAACGTCGTGAGTCGTTGCCATCGTCTGACACAGAAGGACACACCAGGAAGCAACGCTCTCCGAAGCGACGGAAGCGGAGTCGGAGAGCGACTTCCGAACGGGATGCGACACAGCCTCCAGAGGAAATGCAATCCGAAAACAAAGGAAGTAGGTTACAGTACGCTTGTTCGCCCACTGCTTGAATACTGCACAGCAGTGTGGGATCCGTACCAGATAGGGTTGATAGACGAGATAGAGAAGATCCAACGGAGAGCAGCGCGCTTCGTTACAGGATCATTTAGTAATCGCGAAAGCGCTACGGAGATGATAGATAAACTCCAGTGGAAGACTCTGCAGGAGAGTCGCTCAGTAGCTCGGTACGGGCTTTTGTCAAAGTTTCAAGAACATACCTTCACCGAAGAGTCAAGCAGTACATTGCTCTCTCCTACGTATATCTCGCGAAGAGACCATGAGGATAAAATCAGAGAGATTAGAGCCCACACAGAAGTATACCGACAATTCTTCTTTCCACGAACAATATGAGACTGGAATAGAAGGGAGAAACGATAGAGGTACTCAAGGCACCCTCCGCCACACACCGTCAGGTGGCTTGCGGAGTATGGATGTAGATGTAGATGTAGACGAGTACTTCACCTTCAATGACGACACTACCACAGAGGCAGTCGCCATTTGCTGCAGTGTGGCTCGGCCGAACTGAGGACAAATCACACATATCCATAGTGGCGCAATCGGATGCCAATATGCAGGACAGATGCTGCCCACTACATTCTAGAGTGCAGACGCCCTTGCCGTGCCCTGAGGAAGGTAGGGAAGCCGATCCTGCTCCGAGTTCCCCGGCGTGGGCAGATGACCACGACGACGACGGCACCATGCAAGTTACGCCAACAGGGCCCACGCCATTGGCGCTGACTGTCTAGAAACGACTGCAGGTGAGGTTTGGGGGGATGCGGAGGAGCCAATATATCGGAAGCTCCATAGACATTTCCAATCTCAATGGATAACTTAGCACCTGCGGTTCGACAACAAGCGTATCGTATCGTCACGATTAGCCTCAATACGATAAGAACGGCAGTGAAGATCCAGTTGCTGCGTGAGAAGCTTCGTTCTTCGGTTGTCGACATTCCTGTGTCGCAAGAAGTGTATATAGCGGCTCTCCCCGTCTTTTGTGGTTATGTGACACCGGCGGACCGAAATGGCAGCGGTACGGCAATACTAGTGCGAGACGGAATTGCCATCGAAGAAGTGACTTACCTTCCGTCAGGCAGGGGCTGGCGATCACAGCACTGGGCACGCGCATCATTAACATCCATCAGGAACTGACCAACACAGTGAGCGTTCGAAGTTCTACTCGGAGGATATCACCCCCCTCTTTATTAGTCGCTTCGATCAGTGTATCTTCGGCGGCAGCTTTAACTGTGTGCTCCACCCCAAAGACCAAGTCCCACATTTCTCGATTAGTCAAGAACTTCGGCTAATGGTTCAAGATTTGCTTCTCACCGACACTAGGGAGAAAATGCATGATGACCGTCCCGGACCCACATACCTTACTAGTCGCTAAGCCAGTCACCTAGACCGCATTTATGTCTCACGAGCTCTAGCGCTGGGAGTGTTGGACGCCGAACGTTGGCCGCTTGCCTTCTCCGATCATAGCGCTTTCATATGCACGGTTATTCTACAGCAGCAGCGGATATGGCGCAGCCGTGGACTCTGGAAGCTGAATGTGGCACACCTTCAGGACCCGGAATGCCGTCGGATTATCGCTAGCACATGGATGGAGTGCGAACGTCGTCTTCCCCGATATCCTTCGACTCTAGCATGGTGAATGGAATGTGCAAAACCAGCGTTTCGGCTTGCGCTAACGCAATATGGAAAAGACATCGCAGCGTGGCATCGTCACACGTTGGACTTTTATTACACAATGCTCTGCGAACTCGCCACCCAACCACCGACACCAGACCGAAAAATGGAAAGCCGCCGAATTAAATGTAAAATATTGTCTCTTACAAGGCAACGTTTGGAGGGGGTCGTCGTGGGGTCGCGACGCCAAGACCGAGCGGGAGGAGAAAACCCGTCTATGCATCACATCGTGCACGACATCCGCCGATGCCGACAGCAGCTGATCACGGATCTCATTTTGCCCGATGGTAGGGTCGTAATGACTCAGGCGGCGGTTGCAGAAACCTAGCACCGGTTTTACGAAGAGGTGACCACGGAGTACGCGGACGATCACGACATACTGTAGCACGTGTCGCACACCCTCGACAACGCAGCAGCGGCGTCACTTTTAGGTCGACTGACACGGGACGACATCGAGGATGCGCTTAACAAGGGAGTACTCAACAAGTCGCCCGGGCCAGACGGACTGCCGCTCGAGTTTTATCGGACTTTCCGCGATCTCATGATGCCCCGATGGATCACCATGTACCAGGAACTGATGACCCCAGGTGCCACCTGGGTTCGCGAAAGGTCTCCTCATACCGATACACAAGCGTTCCAGAGGTCGGATGGTTGAGGACTTCAGGCCAATTACAATGCTAAACTCGAACTATAAAATCTTCGCCCGACTACTCGTCAGCCGCATAAAGAAGGTTCTGCCACTACTCCTATTCATGGAGCAAACGACACAGGACAGAATGACCAACATACAAACGGCAACCAGCGAATGCAGGGATTTAATAGTCATCGCCACATACTGTCGCCTTCTAGCTGCTCTGATCTCCATTGACTTCGACCACGCGTTCGACAGAGTTCACCACAAGTTCCTTCTGTCAGTTATGGCCCGCTTGGGCTCCCCGCCTGACTATCTTGACATGTTCCAGCGACTTTCCTGCAGAGTTGCATCTCGTGTACTGGTGAATGGATGGATTGCGGGTCCTTTGCCGATGCGACGGTCAGTTCGCCAAGGATGCCCACTCTCCACGATCCTTTACGCGATCGCACTAGAACCACATGTCGGAGGGTTGAAAAACAGGCTCTCGGGCGTGGCGTTAGGGGATCACACCCTTCACCGCAGAATATATGCTGATGACCTTCTATTACTTGTCCGATCTGGTGAGGAGGTACGGTCGGTGTTACAATGGATCAATCGGTACGGATTGGCAATGGGCAGCCTCATGAATGTGGCCAAGTCGGCAACGATGCCTATTGGGAGAGGCCTACAGGATGGCGCTTTAGCCCCACTCCCAATAGTCAACAAGATGCGGTTCTTGGGCGTAACAATTACACAGGATGTGCGCTTCACAGTTGCCATGAACTATAAAGGATTACTACAGGCGATACGCACAGAAGTTCGCCGTAACCTATTTCGACGGATGGACCTCTTACAGCGTGTGGAATACCTCACCCTTCTTTTGGCGACTAAGATGATCCACATGGCTCAGGTTCTATTAATATCGACAGCGATGGCACACAGACTGCAAGCAGCATTTGGATATTACCTTACTGGTGGACTCCTATTCAAAGTCCGCTACGAAACACTCACCCTCCCTCCGCGTGAAGACGGACTGGGACTTACAAATGTACGAGCGAGAGCTACAGCGTTATACTTGTGCACAGTGATGAAGTTGTGGACCCATCAAGATGCTTCCCTTACGGGATGTCTGTTAGAGGAATTGATGCGGACGTCTCATCTGCCATCTGTCACGATTGCGCACATTGCTGCCTCACTCTCGCACCTCTCGGCAGACCTTCCCAACACTCGCACTCCCAAGGCGAGACACATTTATAGTTTCCTGCTAAGGTCCACCTCTCGCAATGTGACTGAGAGGAAAAGCCCGATCATTCTATGGCCAGCAGTGTTGAGAGCGGTCCAGAAGCCGTTCCTCCCCACGCGGATACGAGCCACGTGGTACCAGGTTGTGAACGGGAAAATTGTAACACGACATAGGCTGCATACTATTGGGGTGACGGATTGCCACCTTTGCCCACGTTGACACCTTGTGGACATTGATGAACACCGTTTAACACGTGGATCGGCGTTAGAGGTATGGCTGCGAGTGCAGAAGATCCTTGCCTATTATACCTGCGTATCGCGCCTCTCACAATTGAGCCACGGCTTCTCCTTTGTCCGGAGGATACTTATTTCCCGCAAGCGAAGACTCACGCTCTCACATGGTTTAAATGCAAGTCCATATACAACTTCTTTCGAGATGATGAGAAGATGGTACTTGATTACTGGCAATTTCTCCAGGACAGTCATAGCACACTTGAGCGTACAACCCGATACCAACAGCTATTTGTGAACTATTTGCGCAGTGTCTTCGATAACTCCCCTCACAGTGGGGGAGTACCGGGCAGGGGATGATCGCCGTTATGGGACTCCACACGCTGCGAAATGTTTATCAACTTGGAACATGGAATCTGTACGCAGATGGACCATGCACATGGAATGGCGTGCAAGACTAGCTTACATTTTTCTTTCTGTATTATCTATCATTATACGATCAGTTTTAAATTCCATTTCATAGTGTCGAAGGTACTCCTGTTCTGTTATTGCTATAATGTAAACTCTAATTTTGCTTGTCGTCACTGACAGACGCCTTTTTTCTAAAAAAAAAAAAAAAAGACTCTGGTACGAATTTTGCTGGCGCTCCTTTTTCTTTACTCCCATGTGATTCTAACAATAGATTTGTTATGACTGCAAATCATCAATATTTAATGATTCATGTATTATTTACATAATATTTATCCTGAAAAAAGATGGTAGAGCACTTGCCAGGAAAAAAATTATAAAAAAAGCTGGATAGAGCGTCAGCCATGTAGGCAGGAGTCCCAGTTGGGGCACACATTTTCAACTGTCCCTGTTGACTTATATCAACGCCTGTATGGTTCAAATGGCTCTGAGCACTATGGAACGTAACTTCTGAGGTCATCAGTCCCCTGGAACGTAGAAATACTTAAACCTAACTAACCTAAGGACATCACACACATTCATGCCCGAGGCAGGATTCGAACCTGCGACCGTAGCGGTCGCACGGTTCCAGACTGTAGCGCCTAGAACCGCTCGGACACTCCGGCTGGCTTGCCTGTATGCAGCTAAGGGTATTCATTTCATTGCAACCATACTGAATTCCAGTATTACCGATGGAGGGCGCCACGAACTTGTAAGTCATTTTCAGCAAGGTGTCCCGATACTTTTGATCACATAGTGTACACAGAATATCAGAAAGACATTCATTCAATCAGAAGAACCAAACGCAATTGCCGCTATATGACATGTAAGCGTTATACAGGTTTAAGACAGAGGATAGTGTGGTCTAAGACCAGAAAAAGATATCAATAAAATTTTCGTACAGTAAAGAATAAATCCCCATGTCGTGTAGTAAATACTGGATTATAGTGAGGGGGATATCAACATGCTAATGACGACAAAAGTTATGGGGTGAGTATTTATGCTTCGGAACCAGGAGTATGTAATTACATGTGACGTAGTTTACCCAAAATATTCAAGCAACACATCACAAGGCAATATCAGTAAAGATGGACAAACGAATAGGCCCATTAGATGAATGAAAAAGGAAGATGATGAAAAACAAACATACAGGGAACAATATATTAAGGCTGTATAGCTACTCAGTATAGAATTAGAAATAACGTAGAAAGACGTGTATGGGATGTACTAGAGCTGATTGCGAGGGACGGTCATATCAGTAATGAGGCCAACCAATGTATCAAATGTTTCTCAAATATCTCAACAAATCAGCTCTAAAACAAAAACTGTGTCACTGTATACTACACAATGTATAATTTGTCAGTTGCTACCTTCATGAATATTTGGTTAAAGGAGAACATGGGTGTCAAGAGATAAACCAGAACACTATGTCGCATAGTATCCGAACAACCACAACAACTAAAAAAACTGCAGACTCGCGGAAACAAACAACTGTCATGTAACGTGAATCAGCGTAAGAGGGAAGAACAAGCAATACGAACACCATAATGCCAACAAATGTAGTGTAGTAACAATCATGGTTACAGACCAAAGAATGAAAGCAAGCAAGTGAGTGGATCAAGGCGACGTTCACTTACGTAATAGGGGACTTGTGAAAATCTAGAAGGGTTCTTCAAGAAGACACAAAACATATATTTTGTTCCATGAATAGTAAGGGCTGTAGTGCCGCTTAGAAAAATGACATTAATAACCAAATAAGAAACACGTGTGAATAATTACCCCTGTGTGTAATGAAGACCAGTAAAACAATATCACGTGTAGCTACACGCCGATAGTACAAAACTGTTAGCGAGAAGTACAACAATTACGGTTTACAATTATGCATCGTTCGTAAAATGGTATCCCACATATACAGCACACTTGAAAGCACTGCAAACATCAATAGTCATTCATAACCAGAAAACTACGTCAATGTATTTTAATACACTGGCAAACTCAAAATTAAAGTAATAACATCATTGTAATTATCAATGAATCAAACGGTCAGAAATGTAAAACTTCAATAAGTTAAACATTCGTCTGCAACCATAATTGGAAAACCAAGTTACCGTACTTAATGCGGAATAATCCTAAAGGAAAGAAGCAGGCCACACATACCACAAAGATTGGGCTTGGTATAGAGACATACTTTATGAAGACCAATCTTAAAAGGCCAACAGTGGTCATGGTATACGAGAAAACATGTGTGAATGAATGCAAAACACACGGACACGAACCAAAAACGAAGGATCAGAAAAGAAAATGTAACCACATTAGACTGAGGACAACCCATATAAAGAGGATACACGCGTTAGAAACCACTGACAATAAATGAACGATGCATTGAAAAGAGTTTAAACCAGAGACATGAAACTCATGTCATCGACACGTAAAATGATAAAGAAGTGGTAATGTTGTAAATATTTAGGCTTGCTACTCTATGAGCATTTTCAGTAGATTATATCAGTTTCAGTGTGTCGTGTGAGACGGTTTCTTGGAACTACTCTTACTGACTCGACAATCTCCACTAGCTTGTGCTACGACTTCTAATACGTCATGTTTACGTGTCCCCCCCCCCCCCCCCCCCACCTCCTTTGTCAACTAAGTTTCTCTGTTTCGTCATCCACGTTTCTACGGGGCTGGCTGAACTAGTATTTTTTGTCTAGAGAAAGTTTCTTTGTTTGGTCACCTGCGTTTCTACGGGGCTTGCTGAGTTAGTATTTTTTGTCTCTGCAACATTGCGTTGTCTTTATCACATTACGTGTTGATGACATGGGTTTCATGATTTGTTTTAACCTATTTACATTTCAACGATGTATTTATTATTAGTCGTTCGTAACACAAGTGTTCTATTTATACGGGTTGTTCTCAGTCTGATATGGATACATTTTCTTTTCTGAGCCTTCTTTTTTGGTTCGTGTCAGTGTGTTGAGCATTTATTCATATAAGTTGTTTCTATACGATGACAACTGTTGACGGCTTGTGCAACCTGCCTTTAAGATTGGTTCACATGAAGTACAGGGACTTGGGTTCCAATTATTGGTGCAAGCTAACGTAAGATGACCACATTTCGGACTGCCAAAAAGAGGACATGTTCCATGTTTTAGGATGAAAAAAGAAGACATTTTCTATTTCTTAAAGTTATTTCATAAGAAACAAAAAAATAAAAACAGCACACACATCTCACATACCTACAACACTTTAGAACTCATGTACTGGTACTGACTCACCTCTCTCAATTATCATGATCTTGGTCTTTTTCTTATTCACCGGAAACTCTAGTTTCTTACTTTCTCTCTTTATCCAGTAGTCACTTCATTTCGACTTGTGCTTCTTGCACACCACGGTGGCATCAGTGGATCACAAATTACGGATTCTTCGTTCTCCAATTTGGATACCACCAGTTCAGCCATAACGATAATGCTCGATAAAACATATGACATGTAGATGAAGAACCGTGGAAGCAGCGGGTGTTGTGAACCAAAGGAGGATATTGTCACAGAGTTTGAGCGTTGTGCACGACAAGTGTGCGTAAACTAATGAAGAAAAACTTCAATTGCATCATCAATATAATGGCGACGAAATTTAATTGACGAAATAATGAGTGCGAAGGAGATGCCGGAGCACTTCACAACAATTCTGGAATCAAAAGAGGTTTCGAATTATCGATAGGAATCGACCATTCCTACAGCTTCGAAGCTTCATATGATACAAAGCTCCTCGAGTCTTGCTGCAGCTCTGAGTCTAGTGCTGAATGTTCTAGGTCTCCTGTGAACGCTTGGTAGTGCGGTAGCGTACAGTAAGTAGAGCCACCAGAAAGTCGGCGACGAGAACGCTAATCTGTGTGAAGTAGTTTACGATAACACACAAGAAAACCTCTACGCGCCTGACGCATTTTGTAAAACTTCTCAACTTTTTACTGTGTACGCAATATAATTCATGCTGTTGGTAATGTCGCAGACTGTCAATGTAAAAATTACTTCTCGATGCACATGTCGCTCAGTGTTCTCAAGTTTCCGTTGATGCACACATAGCCCAAAATGTAATGAGTTATCGGTGCAGAAATGTTGTTGACGCGCGGATGCAGAGTGAATCGTAATCAACAACGAAAATTGTCAGAGGTGAAAATGTACGATAAAATAAACTAAATATTCTGGTCATCATGGCTTCACGAAAATCCTGCTGCGAAATGAAATGATGGTATGGCATTATTGGCATGTAGACACCACGTGGAACTGTTAGCCCGCCTGGTATAAGTCACTCTATTTGGCGCCACTTAAGAGAATTGCGCAGCGATGAAAATAGAATATGCTATTTGGTAAATGACCAAAGGCTGTTGTGGCAACATAATTCGCCCCCTTCTATGCCCAAGTTAGATATAGCCCACAATAGTGAAGAACATACTTTCTTCTAGTGTTGTAGCTACGCAGTTTGCTATTATTTTTGAAATAGAATGGGTTATTAATAACAAGTTTCGTAATTGAATATATGTATTGTGAAGGCAGTGTGAATATCCCCAAAGTGATCTTGCGTGAGCTCCAGCTATTATTCTGGTTACTCGCTCTTGTGCAATGAATACTTTTTCTATTAATGATGATTTCCCTTAAAATATGTCATGTGAAAGCAGTTAATGAAAAGAGGCATAGTTGGCTAATTTACTGATAAGTTTATCACCAAAACTTGTAATAACCCTAATAGCGTAAGTAGCTGAACTCAAACATTTCAGCAAATCATCAATGTGCTTCTTCCAGTTCATCAATGCACACACCCAGAAATTTCAAATATTCTGCAGCAACATACTTCGGTTCAAAATCTATATCTACAAAACGGAATATACTTTGTTTACTCAAAATTCAGTAAGAGTCGATCTGCAGAAAACCACTAAATAATTATCTGAATGACATTAATTAAAATTCCCTCATCTAATTATTGCTTGTTGGGTGTGATTGCTATATTTGTTTGCTCCTCGTAACTGAGGGGTCAGCGCGTGGGAACGTCATGCCTAACGAATCGGATTCGATTTCCGGTTGGGTCGGAGATTTTCTCCGCTCAGGGACTGGATGTTGTGTTGTCCTTGGATGTAAACAAATAGAGCCCGCCTCCACGTGGCGGGACACAGGCAACAGTGTGAGTGGGGACCGGAGACGGGTTGGTGTCACTTTCAGTCACACCGGACCCCGGACCCAGTCACAGCGGCTAAGTGGCAGCATACGAACCCACCATAAGAAATTAGACGGTGGGTCATAAAAAATAAGCAGCTAGTGAACAAAAAGTGTCCTTGTCATGATCATTTCATCCCCATCGACACGCAAGTCGTCGGCGTGGCGTCAACTCGAAAAACTTGAACCAGGCTAACGGTCTACCCGCCGGGAGGCCCTAGCCACACGGCATTTTCATTGGTATACTTGTATCATCAGCAGAAAGAACTAGCTTTTATCTCCGTGATTAGTAAGTTGTAGCCACTGGTCTACCAGGTGCTGTTAATGTGTGATTACGAGCCGCCACTGAATTCAAAAAAATGGTTCAAATGGCTCTGAGCACTATGGGACTCAACTGCTGAGGTCATTAGTCCCCTAGAACTTAGAACTATTTAAACCTAACTAACCTAAGGACATCACAAACATCCATGCCCGAGGCAGGATTCGAACCTGCGACCGTAGCGGTCTGGCGGTTCCAGACTGCAGCGCCTTTAACCGCACGGCCACTTTTTTTCTTTTTTTTAATTGCTTGTTTTTTTCCTTTTTTTAACCACTTTTTTTATTTACGCTACCCCTATTTTTTTAATAAAATGGAACTAAAAAAAACAAGTGCCACCGCCACTTTTCATCCTATAACAAAAAAAAAAAAATCTGGGCCACTTCAGGCGTTGGCTCCTGACTAAACCTACCCCAGAGAGCTGCCTATATACCAGGGGAAGTATGGGAAATCAAGGTTAGGGCTATCCTTAAAAACAAAACAAAATCTTCCTTTTTCTGAATTTTATTTTAATTTTTTTTTGTTTTATATTTATTTATTTATTTATATTTTTTTTGTTTTTGTGTAATTGATCAGAGGCCTTCTGCGCCCCGCTGGTAATATGTTGAGTCACGTCTTCTCGAAATTGATGGGTTCCGTTCAATTGTTCAGAAATGTTCATTGGTTCAAACAGGAAACCTTCTTCTCTCTTGGCTTAACACATTCCAGCTGCGAGGCAGCTCGTGGAAAGCACTCCCAAGGAAGTTCGAGAAAAATTGTCTGTATTTTGGGTGACGGACAACGACATAATGACGGTCATTGAGGTATGTCCAAAAATCGAGTGCAGAGTCTACAGTTTGTCCAAATAAGTAGTGAATGGCATGTCCGCGAATCCAATTCACAGCATTGGTCTTTGTCCGAGGAAAATAGTCACGTTCCGGAAATAATAATGAAAGGGGAGTAATCCGATCCGGAATGTCCCGCGTTAGAAAAGCCACAATACGTCGAACCAAGTGCCAAACCTCCGCCGCCGGTCCGCAAACAAACCGATGTTCATCATTGTCTGGCACTCCACACGTGGAGCATAGAGGTGATTGGGCGAGGTGGATACGACGAAGGCGAAATTGGTTGATTTGCTTACCATTGACAGTTATGTACCAGACAGATTGAACATTCGTGTCAAGGTAACAGGCGAACACCGCGCGCCATAAATGACGCCAGTCAACCTGGGGGAACTTTTGTTCAATCGGGTTAAGTGGACGACCTAATTGGAGGACATTGTATACTGCCTTTGTCTTGAGTAAAAGCTGTCTTGGTAAGGTGAGGCGTAGATAACTGAGTTCCAGAAAGAAGTACCGTATATAATGGAACTGGGCCGGAACATCCGAGATGATCACTGGGGCTGACAGTGAGACCGGCAAGTATGCCGACAGGAGGAGACCAGTGAGGCTCGTTGGGCAACGTGTCCATACCGTCATCTGGGAGCTGACAAATAGGGCGCGAGCTCTATCCGGCACGTGAAACAGACCTATCCCACCTCGTTCACGGGGAAGAGTAAGGGTCGCATAGTTAACTTTGAACAACATCCCAGAGCTGACGAAAGATGCCATCGCTGCCAACATGCGACGTGCCACAGTAAGCGGGAAAGGTAGAACTTGCGCTACATGGGGAACTCGGGATGCGATATATGTATTGACATATCGAGCTCGTTGGAGAATATCTAGGGATCGAAGGCGATGGTCCATAAGACCTGCTCTGATCATTAAAAGGAGGCGTCGGCAGTTGATGGTGGCTGAACGCCGGAGATCAGATGAAAAATCTATTCCCAAACAACGAATGGTATCAACGGTGGTGAGAGGTGTAACGCACTCCACGGGAAGTCCCGTGCCAATGAACATAACTTGTGACCTACGTACGTTTAAAGAGCTACCCGACGCCTCACCATAAGTCGCTACCCACGTCAAAACAGCTCGAACTTCGTCGGCATTACGTAAACAGATGACGACATCGTCAGCATAGGCCGTGCAACAGAATCGGCAGCGATCTATGGACAACCCTACCAAACGTTGTCTTAGTTCACATAGCAAGGATTCCAAGGAAAAGGCGTACAAAATTGCTGATAAAGGGCAACCTTGACGTACGGATCGACCTATTATTATCGGTGGAGTGAGTCTGCCATTGTACATAATCCTGGATGAGGCACCCCGCAGAAGGCGCATCACTACCGTGATAACGGCGACCGGGAAACCCATATGGTGGAGAACGGCCGTAAGGAACGAATGGTCAACCCTATCAAAAGCTTGACTAAAGTCCAAAGACGCAAGTGCCCCAGAGAGGCGTTGTGCCTGGGTAACGGCGATCATATCCCTGTAGCGGCATAAAGCCGTGCGAATATTGTTGTCGCCTCCCAAAGATGCTTGGTCTGGCGACACAACATAGCTGGCAACGTTTTTAAGTCGTGCTGCCAAAAGGCGAGTGAAGATTTTCATATCACTGTTAAGGAGGGTGAGGGGCCGATAATCACTGATATTGTTGCCACCGTGCGGTTTATGTACAGGAATAATAATTCCTTCCATGAAAGCGTCCGGCACAGGTACTTCCGGAGACATCAGTTCCCGACAGATGGAGGTGAAGGTGGACTCTAACAAATCACGGAAGGTGCGATAAAATTCGAGGGGAAGACCGTCGGGGCCCGGGGAGCGATTGATGGTTCCTGCCCGGATCGCATCGCGGACTTCCTCATCAGTCACCTCCGACATCAAGCCACTTCGGCCGGCCACTGAATTCAGTATGAAACATTGCCCTCGTTATCAAATGTACTTGAAATGTTAAGATCGGATTAGATTAGATGCCCTTTCATTTCGGAAAGTCCATAGAGTGGAGATCTTTCAGGATGTAGATCATATCTGGAAAAAAAGCGTAAACAAATATTTACAAGGAAAAACAAATATACTAATGTATCTTACACAGATTCTTCTTCATGGATTTGGAATAAGTCAAAAAAATCTTAAACATATTTTCATCTAAAAGGTAATAAATAACCTATCACAGGACATGTAAAGTTTCGATACGCATGACAAACATGATAATTCTTAGGCTACCGAATCCATGCATTATAGAATAGAAAAACCATGTTACAAACTTATTTACATTGTAACCTCCCAACAGATAAAAAATGTAAGTATAGCATTCATTCACATTCAGCGTGACACAGTTAAAAATACCTCCCAACAGTAAAAATAATTATATCATTCACTTTCAGCGTAAACTCCCAATGAAAAATTCCGTAACCTACCAATCATACAATGTGAATAGCCTCCTAATAAAAAATGTGACTCATATATAACCTTTCAATAACTGACTGTGAATTTAAACTACTAAATTTTGGACGTCAGCGGTGCTGTGTCATGGCCCTGAAAGATCATTCTGAACAAACTGAAAAATCTTACCTCAATGAAGTCGCCGGATAACGCGATAAATCTGCACCTATAATAAATTTTTCTGACACAGCCCAGTGCAATGCTGGCCGATAGATTTGTCATGTATAAAAAGAAACAAATGATTTTTCTTTACAATAATCGGAATGACCATGGATTGGAGAAATTAGTAAATTCTTTAGATTGAGATGAATGATTATCAAAAGTTAATTTTTATAAGAAAGATTACTATTAAGAGATTTTTTAAAAAAAATTTACATGGGACTTGATATAACAATAGTACATATGCGCGAGGCTGTTGGAATATTCGCTATTGTAGTTTTGGGCAGTTGGATGTGAACAGCGCGTAGCGATGAGCAGTTGGAGGTCAGCCGCCAACAGTGGTGGATGTGGGGAGAGAGAAGACAGTATTGAGATGTTAATATGATGGGACGAGCTGGACGTGTGTCCGTCAGAAAAATGAAATTTGCCAATCTGGATGTCACAAATTATACATATATATTAAGACTTTTGAACACTATTAAGGTAAATAAATTCTTTATTCTCTATCAAAATCTTTCATTTGCTAACGATATGCCTATAAGTAATTAGTGCCTTCAGTAGTTAGAATCTTTTATTTATCTGGCAGTATTGGCGCTCGCTGTATTGCAGTAGTTCGAGTAACGAAGATTTTTGTGAGGTAAGTGATTTCATGAAAGGTATAGGTTATTGTTAGTCAGGGCCATTATTTTGTAGGGATCATTGAAAGTCAGACTGCGTTGCGCGAAAAATACGGGGCTATTACAAATGATTGAAGCGATTTCATAAATTCACTGTAGCTCTATTCATTGACATATGGTCACGACACACTACAGATACGTAGAAAAACTCATAAAGTTTTGTTCGGCTGAAGCTGCACTTCAGGTTTCTGCCGCCAGAGCGCTCGAGAGCGCAGTGAGACAAAATGGCAACAGGAGCCGAGAAAGCGTATGTCGTGCTAGAAATGCACTCACATCAGTCAGTCATAACAGTGCAACGACACTTCAGGACGAAGTTCAACAAAGATCCACCAACTGCCAACTCCATTCGGCGATGCTATGCGCAGTTTAAAGCTTCTGGATGCCTCTGTAAGGGGAAATCAACGTGTCGGCCTGCAGTGAGCGAAGAAACGGTTGAACGCGTGCGGGCAAGTTTCACGCGTAGCCCGCGGAAGTCGACGAATAAAGCAAGCAGGGAGCTAAACGTACCACAACCGACGGTTTGGAAAATCTTACGGAAAAGGCTAAAGCAGAAGCATTTCTTAAACAGGAGATTGGAAAACCGATGGATCGGTCGTGGTGGAGATTATGATCAACAGTTCATGTCATGGCCTCCACGCTCTCCCGACTTAACCCCATGCGATTTCTTTCTGTGGGGTTATGTGAAAGATTCAGTGTTTAAACCTCCTCTACCAAGAAACGTGCCAGAACTGCGAGCTCGCATCAACGATGCTTTCGAACTCATTGATGGGGACACGCTGTGCCGAGTGTGGGAGGAACTTGATTATCGGCTTGATGTCTGCCGAATCACTAAAGGGGCACATATCGAACATTTGTGAATGCCTAAAAAAACTTTTTGAGTTTTTGTATGTGTGTGCAAAGCATTGTGAAAATATCTCAAATAATAAAGTTATTGTAGAGCTGTGAAATCGCTTCAATCATTTGTAATAATCCTGTATTGTGTGTCAGTTTAGTATTGATCAGAATAAGTAAAGACAGAAATGTCTGAGTACGTCCAGTTTTGCTCAGCTGTTTGAAAATCAAATAACGTCATAAGTTTACCAGCATAGTAATTCATAATTTTTCTAAGGGGACATTTCAATTATGATAACACGTGCATAAGCTAGTACCATGTGACAATGTGCTAAAAGCCGAGATCAACCTGTTATGGGTGTTAGTAAATTTTTAATTTTGAAGAAAAGTTCACAGTCCCTTGGAATGATGGTTTTCACATACAACATGGATAATCTGTAAATCTGTTAAGGCACTACACAGGGAAAGAATTTTCTTCGGCAGGAGACGATAGTAAGAAACGATGTGCTAGGTCTATTAAAAGGATGAAAAAAAGTAATTAATGAACGAAAAAGTTATTTGATAAAAGTGTAATGATGTTTGGGCAACAGGTGAAGCGACTCCTTTAGGGCGACTACGTCAAGAATAGCCACAGGCAAAGTTGTCGTTTCCTTCGTGGCATCTCTACTGCTGGTATGGAACATACAAGCCCGTGAAGCAAAGTTATTTCACCGCGAAGTTGCTGCTAAGAGATCGCGAGGCCGTTATTACCATCATACGAGTAGCTGACCGCGAGCTCCTGTCTGCGGTATCGGATAATAACTGAGTTGCTCCAAATTTGACAGCCATCGTGGGTGTTCCAGAGCACCATCACTGACGAGCAGTTTCATTTCTTCAAGGCAGTGTCAATGCTGACTTATGGGTGCTTTAGGTGATTTCACTGTGTTGAACTATTATACCACCCGAGTCGTCCTCTTGAAACCACACAAGTCGGAATTCGCTTAAAGGCGTGCTGTTTGACAAAAGGGGTCACATAATAACTGATTACTCATTGATATGTTTATTCTAATGATTAAGCGATGCAGGAGATGCAAGGCGGGCTCATATATTAAATGATTTGTAAGATTTTTATGGTGGTTGAAATAAAGCATCTTCAGCCTTCAGCTGTACTCGTGCAACTTAATTTTTAAGCCCGTTTCTCATGTTACAAGCATAATCACTGGAGAAAAAGCTGTACAGTGAAAAATCAAAAACCTTGGCATGAAATAGAGCGTGATCATACGTTCCATATAAATAAATTCCATGATGAAATAGTCCACATACAAAGAATGAAACTAACTTTAATGCGATTCATACAGATAGTGTTTTATAGGTTGTACGTGTTGTAACATCGTTGTTTTTTCAGTTTTAGAGCTCTAAAATCTGTTTTTATTCCATCTAGATAAAAATCAACGGCATGGCCTGTTGGGACTAATGTCGAATGTGAAAATCATCTTTTGGGGAAAAGTCCTCAGGGGTGACGGGTAGGTTTTCGATAGTTACTACCTGAGGATTTTGGTGTAAAACAACAGTTATAATTCAGGTTGTATCAGTAGAAGCCTGTTGGAACTGAGATGGTCACTGAGGCTTTTAAATGAGTTTTTTGAATGTTACATTATTTTGATTTACTGTTGATATTTTTTTAAGAAAAAGTTTTTCGTGATAATGCTCAACGGCGCCTTTGAACTGTGTTTAGTGTGATTATTGGCACCTTAAAAATCTGAAGTTAAAATTTTTTTAACTGAATCCTTAGCGCCCTTTTTTGGAAGTACATGATCTTACAATTATTTTCGTTGGCGCGTTTAAAAGCGCAAAAGCTACTGCTTGATTAGATACTTGGCGCCATGAAATTATTTCGCAAGTCATTCACTTAATGTGGACAGTGCTTTTAATTAATACTTCGCAGTCTTGTATAATTGTAGTATAAGTATCTGACTTCTTAAGATGAAATGTGTTAATGCTATCAGCGCGTGCCGTGTGTAAATTGTTTTGTGATGCAATAAATTTGTTATTTTTCTGTTATTTAGCACGCCAGGATCCCCGCTTCCTATGGAGTCTCGACTCTACCGCAAAACTGTGCTCAATTAGACTTGGTAAACTAGAACAAATGCAGCTTATTGATATTCTTTTGACTTTGTTGTTGTTGTTGTTGTTGTGGTCTTCAGCCCTGAGACTGGTTTGATGCAGCTCTCCATGCTACTCTATCCTGTGCAAGCTTCTTCATCTCAGAGTACTTACTGCAACCTGCGCCCTTCTGAATCTGCTTAGTGTATTCATCTCTTGGTCTCCCTCTACGATATTTACCCTCCACGCTGTCCCCCAATACTAAATTTGTGATCCCTTGATGTCCTACCAACCGGTCCCTTCTTCTTGCTTTTGACCTTACAAACGATAAAACGTCTCCTTCACAGTAATTCACAGGTTGAAGATGCAGATACGTTGTTGAGCAGGAAAGATTTTAGCGTTCTCCTTCCAATACAAACGCATCTAGCGTACACGTTGTTTGACTTGGAGCGGCAGCAACAGCCTCGATGTTCCAACGCGGACTGTAGGCTGTTTCTGGAGAATGCCGCTCCCGCCGTGGTGGCAGCAGAGGTCAGATGGGGCGGACCTGCCTGTGGTGGGGGACAGTCACGTGACTCGCGGCGCCGGGCGACGGTAGTGGGGATGGAGCAGCTGTAGCTACGCGGGTGGCAGACTAACTTTCAGTGCGTGCTCGAAAGCACGCGGGGAAGGTGGGATTTCTGAGAGAAGGAGGAAGTGTACATTGGATCGTGCTTCAACGAAGCTTCTAATTCGAGGGAAAGACAACGTTCCAAAGAGGCAGTGTCAACCTACATGGTGTGTCACGACACTATGCAAGCACCGTCTCATTCGATCCGATGACGCAGTCAATGTCGTGAGTAGAGCAAGTGTGTCAATGTGTCAGGTACCTCGTTTTAAAGTTATAGGAAAACGTCACTAACAAGTGGGATACGTATTTACGGTTACTGATACGTATTTACGGTTACTGAGTAAAACCACGAGCGCACGCTTTGTTTCGCTTGTCAGTGACCTGAAGTGGAGCATGGGAGGAATACAAGCAGCGAGCAGTATTTTTTTGTTTAATGAAGTGATGCGTGTCATCCGTTGCACTTAGGTTTGAAAAGCACAGTACTCACTCTTGCTATCGGCGCGGACGCTTGCAACTGCACTTGTCGTATCACTGTTTCACTCGAGCACCGCCGCGCGCTACGGCCCTGCGCAGAGTGACCTATTGTGACGTGTGTCCGCTATGTGAGGAGCAGCTGATCGGAGGACACCATCATCTCGTCTCCCGATGGCTGTGAGTGCGGGCAGGTCGGCTTCGGCGGCGACGCGCGTGCTGCTGCTGGCGCTGTCCTGGAGCGGCGCCGTCTCTGGAGCCTCCGGTGGCGCTGCGGACTCGCTGGAGGACCCCACGTGGTCCCCTCTGGCCGTCGCGCACTGCCGAGCCACGTGTCTGCGACAGGTGAGCGAGCGCGCGGAATCAGCTTCGCTGTAAAGACCAGCACGTGCTGCCGCAGCGAAAACCTTGCATGACAATAGTCATCGTTTCACGTAAAAGAAAATGTATTATGTCACTAACACTGTCAAACTACAGTCTGAGTACAAATTGATCTACTTTGCAGCAGCGACCAGAACTGTTTTGTTTTGCGAAATGTCTGTTTTTCGACTGGAAAAAAATTGCGTATGTACTCTTTCATGCTTGGAAAACTTGTCTCCTGCCGAAAATTCTCTTTTTTCCTCCGCATTCCTCGTCCTGATACTGCTATTTTCGTTAGGAAAACGGTAGTGTTTAATGTGTTACACATTTTCAAAGTACACACGTACGATGTCATTTATACTGAAAACACAATATGATAGTCTACGTTAATCGTGTACTCACAGATAGCAGAATGTTACTGCACTGCCTCTACATCTATATGGAAGTCTCCAGCCCTCTTTTTCTGTCTGTATTTGAAGGCTACGCTCAGGAAATACTATAAAGATTTTGATACGGCATTCACTAACAGCCGACCGATTCACTACGAAGCTTCGTGTGTATAATTTATAAATACTCCGTGCGAACTGGCCGAACTATGGTGAATTAAAAATGCCCCCAATGTGCTTTACTGTCTGTATGTGAAGGCTGATCTCAGGAACTACTGTAGGGATTTGGAGACTGTTTTCAGTAACAAACTGATATGTGAGGAAGGCGTGTTTGCATATAATCTACTGCTGCTATGTTAAATTAGTCGTCCGCTCGTAGATTCTTGGTGCTACCCGTGCGAAGCCGAAACGGGTCGCTAGTTTCAATTTTACAAATGACGTAGATGACGTAGTAGTTGAGTAGTCGCGTCATAAATAAAGATCTGTCTCTCTCTCTCTCTCTCTCTCTCTCTCTCTCTCTCTATATATATATATATATATATATATATATATATATATATATATATATTGTCAAACATCATTTACAAAGGTCCAGTTAGAGTATTTGATGCTGTACTGGCTGTTTTTATAAAGGTTGCATGGTGGTCTTTGCTTTTGTAAATGATTGATCGAAGATCCCCGACGGTGTAAAAACGGCCCAAATCTGTGTGGGACTGCACCATGTTCTTCGAGTTTGTCTCTAGGTTCCCCTGACATAACAGTTTATGTTCACGAAAACCTGCCAAACCAGATTATTAGCGTCTCTGGGAAAGTACCTCCAGGTTAGCGACGGTCTGTTTTGTCTGTGTTCGTACACATTTTTGAACAAGTGTAAGAGGAGGTACACACGGAGTTATACTCCCATGCAATGAAAGTGTTTGTGTAGCTACAACGAATGTTTCATTTATGGTATGGTGGCTTAAATACCGGCTGTTTGTACAGGACGGCACTTATACGAATCGAAGCTTCATAGTACTTACAGGATTTCTGGATTCCTCGTTTGTATTATGTGGACATTTTCCCGAGCTTACCGCCGTCATCATGAAGCGTCTGTCGGCTCTGGAAGTCCGGTGTACCATAGTCTCGAAATGTAAGTGGCTAGACTTGTTGCCTGTATCTGCGAACATTTGATATCCGCTATTTTTATAAGGTACCAAAGACACTTAAACGGCATCTAGAACAATATGACTGTAGCGTAGGTATGTAAAGAAAACCACTACACTTACGTTACACTATTGACTAAAATCGCTGGTAACAGTAAGTCCTATCAAATACTTAGTAGTAACTGTACGGACGGTCACGTAAAACGAACAGTGGGAAAAACAGGATCCGGGCTGAGATTCATTGGGAGAATATGAAGAAAATTTAGTTCATCTACGAAAGAAGTGGCTTATAAAACACTTGGTCGACAGCTTCTTGAGTACTGCACATCAGTCTAGGACCCTTGCCAACTAGGATGAATAGAAGCGACAAGATCAAAGAGTACCAACCCGGAATCGTTTACTGAGCGCTAAAGCCTTGCAGAGATGCCCAACTAATTCCAGTGACAGTCACTTCGAGACAGGTGTTGTGCATCGCGGAGAGGTTTTCTCTTGAAAAGAGTCTAGTAACATAATAATTCCTCTCACACACTTCTCGCGAAATGGTGAACCGGCAAAATCAGATAAATGAGAGCCAATGCACACCTTCAATGACAATAATTCACACAGGAGCCATTTGTGAATGGAACAGGGAAGTGAAGACGAGATAGTGGAGCCAGAAGTACTTTTCTCCATAGTGTAAGATCGCAGTGACGCTTTATTAGCTAAGTGTTGTGATTGCAGGTGAATTGCACTTCTCCAAACGTGTTACTGCCGAACTGTGTTTAACCTCCAGATTTACCCACGACGAAATCATATCGACATCCTTTCACATCTTTCAACAGTTGCTAGCCTCAATCATTGCAACAGAACTTCAATGTTATGCGGGTATTAAAAATTTGATATACTGTTATGTTTCATCAAACAAGGAATAAAATATTTAGCTAATTATTGCGCGTTCGATGGTACTAAACACATTTATCGTCCAGTTGCAAACCGGAATCACGGAGATGAACGACAAAATGTGCATATTCATTCCATTTCAGTATTCTGAGCAATCGAATGATCGGTTTATGCAGATATCATCTGTGCTATAACAGACAACAACAAAGGTGTGCTACGTAATGTTCAGTAGCTAAGACTCCGACAATCTGTAAATTTCCTTTGCAGGAATGAACAAACACGAACTGATTTTCTTTATAGGATCGAGCATTCTTGTCTTCTTCGGATGCCCCGCAAATCATGAGAGGTCGCGTATAATTTTGAGTTATGAATCCAACGTGCTAAAAGTAGCTTACTTCTATTTGGAAGTGTGTTTTCTGTTCAATATTATTAAATATATAGTTCCTATGGAGTTAAACTGTAAGAGTATTCGATCAGGCTTCAGCTCTTGTAAAAGGTCGCATAAAAGATAGCTAGTACGCCGTTAAATATATTGCAGAGCGTTTTTACAAAAAATAAAGCATGTTCCATAAATGAAAACATAACTGAAGAAGACAACATTACGCTATCTGTGGTAAAATGAGTAAAGTGATAAAACAATTTTTAAAGTTCCTCTGAAAGTCACTAAAGGCTACTTTTCATTAAAAGCTTTCTTTGTATTGTTACTGACGGCGATTACTCACACAGTTTGTGAAATGCTTCTATGCTTGTATTCCAGTGGTGACTCTCCGCTAGGGTCAAGAACAAGGCGCGGGAACTGAAGGCAGGAGAATAACTGCTTTCACTTTCGTTAGACTAAGCGGTGTTGCAAGCTGGAGAAGCACACACGCACGCACACACACACACACACACACACACAGGAAGAACGGACAATACAATCAAGATCTTCGTAGCGCTGCGTACGCGGGATTGTTCAGCGCATTACGTCGTTGATTGAATACTCAACCTAACGACTACCCTTCCCCGTAATGTTACCTCACACTGCAACTAAATTTCGCAACAGGTTTTCCTTACTAAATATGTAGAATATGACATACTTATTCGTTTCAGCTTTTGTGTTATTTTGTTAAATTCTATTCTTCTGAAATCAAGCTATAGCATTTCGTTGGAAGAGAGAATAGTTCAGATTCACGAGATCCATTACGTGGAATGCGCTTTACGAAGGTGATGAACAAAACTTTGTTTTGAGTCGGGGAAAGAGCAACGGCATTTCAGGAAGCGATTGACTTGTCGGTTTAGTATTCTGTTCATTGCAGAAGGAGGTGAACAAGAATGGTTGGAGGTTGTTTTGGGGGAAGAGACCAAACCGCGAGGTCATCGGTCTCATTGGATTAGAGTAGGACGGGGAAGGAAGTCGGCCGTGCCCTTTCAAAGGAACCATTTCGGCATTTGTCTGGAACGATTTAGGGAAATCACGGAAAACCAAAATCAGGAAGGCCGGGCGCGGGATTGAACCGTCGTCCTCCCGAATGAAACAAGAATCTGGTGTATTGTATCACTGTGCCGTAGCACCTTCCAGCTGATGGCAAGCGTTGGAAATGCCGAAATCAATGTGAATTACGATGTTTGTTCCCTGACGTAAAACGAAGCCAGAAACAATTCTCAGGAGCTGTGGTGGAATTCTGACGTAATGTAACATTACAAATACAAACGCGAGAGTTACAGAGTTGGTATGGTTTTACATTTTTGTATACCTGAAGTGACTATCAATGCTGGCAATACCTCGTATATGACGTGACCGAACTTGAAAGTTACTTAGTGCTAACAAGTAACTGGCAGGGTCAACCAGTTCTCAGGTAGCAAGCAGGCATTGGTATACGCTAATCTACATTAAAACAAACATTCTTGAACGGTTACAGTAGAGCGTAATTTTCTCATATCGCACGTTCTGCTTCACGTCCCTTTAAAAGCGGGCACGCCTTAGCGCTCTTTGCTTTCAGTCGTTTAAGGCTGCTGTCTGGCATAATCGACTGCTTCAAGTGGTTGAGATGGCTCTGAGCTCTATGGGACTTAACATCTGAGGTCATCACTCCCCTAGAACTTAGAACTACTTAAACCTAACTAACTTAAGGACATCACACACATCCCAGCCCGAGGCAGGATTCGAACCTGCGACCGTAGCGGTCGCGCGGTTCCAGACTGATCGACTGCTTCGATATTTCTGTAGGTATTGTAACCGCTGTGATGCTATCATGTTCATATAACATGTGAAGCGACATGTTAATTTTGTCAAACATTTAACCACAAGTCCTTCCTTACTTCGAGTCGCCTGCCGATGTGACCGAGCGGTTCTAGACGTTTCAGTCCGGAACCGCGCTGCTGCTACGCTCACAGGTTCAAATCCTGCCTCGGGCATGGATGTGTGAGATGTTCTTAGGTTAGTTGCGTTTAAGCAGTTCTAAGTTCTAGGGGACTGATGACCTCAGATGTTAAGTCCCATAATGTTCAGAGCCATTTTACATCGAGTCGCTCGGTAGTTCGAACTGAAATAAATACCAATAACTGTGTTAAGAAATTTTACAGAGAATTCCAGTACCTTATTTTGATGCGAGGGCTATTTACATTCTTTCCGTAGTAAATATTGGCTTTTATTTATTGTTAGCGCCGTGATTAATCAACCGGCATCCTGAACTCACATCTTTTTATCACCTTTTGCAAATGTCGGAATAATCTCTCACTGCTGTTAGAACGTACTTATTAATTCACTCATATTTATTGTGAGCAGGAGAAATCCTGTCACGCTTACTGCCAGCCGATGTTACTTTGCTTTCGATGATGACTTCCAGTCCACGGCGTCATAGCAGATTCCCCAGCAATTTACATTATGCACGGCTAGTTCCGTCATCCTTATGGATAGTAAGCGGGATGTAAATCATGAAGTCCTTGAAGATGCGTTTTTCTCTGTGAACCGATAAACACCAAGAAGAGCTTATGTCATGCAGTCGCGGTGGAAACAACGCTGGCAGAAGGCCGATGAGGGGATAATGAAGCATTGCTGATGAGCTTCCGTCATGCGTGACGGCAAGAATGCCAGCAGGTGTACGGAACGGAATGGAAATAAATTAAATGTGAAGACTGCAGTGACAAACGTCCAACGGCTTTCCCTATATCCTTCCTGGTATTACAGTAAAGCTTGAAATGGCAGCTTTTTGTTATAAGCTTTACAGTTTTTATTCGAAGTGAAAACACGACATAGTCGTTAATCTTCAATTCGTCGCAGAGTTCTCCATTTCGCGATGGACCCTAAGTTATACCTGTAAGTCGGTAGAGAGTTATAACGCATAGTAGGCCCATCCAGGTAAGAATTAAATTATCTGTCGGCTGTAAATTAAGGAACAAATGTAAAATAAAATACACTGAGGGAAAACAAGTCTGGTGTATAAAATTTATTTGAGACGTGGTACAGATGATCAATAAAGTGATGTAAATAGTTCATCATACTTCGCAAGACAATTTCTACCCAAATGAAGATAGAAACTTATGCATAGAAGTGCAAAACATTTATTTTGAAAAGAACGACCCAGTTTTAGAAGGATGTACCTCTTACATACATGCGCGTAAGACCTTGTGGTACTTACTACAGTTATTTTAAAGGTAAAAGTTTTCGTTTATCTCTTATGAATGTTCGATGTTTTTCAGCTCAAGTCGTAATTTAAGATGGGCTGCTGATATGAACTTGGATCACCTCCGTTAACATCTGAAAGCACCTGGCAATCCTTGCGAGTTTTGGACTGTGATGGCAATCTAATCAAAGGTCAACATTTGGGGTTAGGGATTGGGGGTGGGATGGAGGGTGTATTGGAGGAGTGTGGTTCACAGGCGCATGACGATGTGAACGTATTAAACAACAAAATTACTGTATAGGCATAATAAATAAGCGTGCTCACTAATGTAGTAAAGAAGGGAAGAAGTTTTGTTACATGTTGTATTTGGTGGTAGAAAGCCGGTTGCTACATTGTTACATGTTTTTGTGATTGTGTCGTACGAAAAGGAATGGGTTCAATGATAGGATACTGGGAAAATCTAGTTGGTCTACAACGGTGACTGGTTACAAACGCTCTTACTAAACAATCGTGCGACCCGTTCCAGAAAATTGCCCTGATTGTTCGACCCCATATCAAATAAGCCTAACCGACCAAGACCGTACTAATTGCATAGTGCACAGAATCATTAAACATTAATTTTTTCTCATGTTCCAAGTGCGATTGGAAAGGCAAGAAATTCTAATGTATAGCAGAATGAAACGTACTCTCTACCATTATCATAGTAGCTTACCTACTGTGGATGCTCATGTAGAAACGTTGGGATGGCTCCTATGGGATATAACAGATTTCCTGATTCATCCTTCGTGAAAATTTTTAAAATTTTTTCACTGTTTTATTTTATTTTTTGCCTCTATAATGACTTCTTTCTTCGTAAATGGCTTATCGGTTCCTTACTAAGAGCCGTGCATCTTTTCGCATGTTGACAACTCTGTTCTTGTCCGAGACTTCCGTCAGCACCCCTCTCGTTTCCGCAGAACGCTCGGCGTGCCGCGGCTTGAGCCAGCGGTCACCTGTGACGTCGCACTAGCGCTGAGGTTGCGTGCGGGCCAGCGCTGGAACAACATTCCGTTTTATCTCTATCGACTTCTATTGCCCTTCTCGTCCGACCCGATCGTTCATCAAAATTTCACCGCAGCACTTAATCGATAGCAGGTGCCTTAAGCTTACGTAACGCGGATGCAGGTCAGCGGGGGAAAGGCGGGGGGAGAGGGGAGCACCTGTTGTGACTACATTTAGACGTTAACTCTAGAATTTTCTGTCGCCGTGACGTCAGTAAGCGTGAAATATGCACCACAACTCATCTGCGCACAGTGCTCCTTAATTACCGTTCATACCATGGCTTAAAATAAATTGTCGCTGCTACTGGTATCGACTGGATCGTCGGTGACGTATTGCTTTCCTTACCCTAAATGTGGCATCTCGCTTTACCGTCAGGCCTGGTGGGGTAGTGGTAAGGAGGGTGACTCGAAACCGAGAGGTGGCCAGATCAAATACCGGCCGGACCACTTTGCGTTTAAACTAACCTTCCACTCTCAACGGTGCGAGGAGTTGCCAGGAACGAGACGTGGTTCGAGTTCCACGTTTTACTCTACGTCACGCTTTTCCAGCTGGATAAGGGGGATACATTAAGGACACGCAAGACCACGACGTGGCAGCCAATTACAAGACTTGCACTTGGCCACTGAACCGGACTCATTATTATTTAGCTTCACCCACGCTATGTGTCATTACAAAATGATAGAGAACATTCGAGAAGTATGCTCATCATTCGAGGGATCTACTTCACAATACACGATTAGCGTTTGCAGTTGTTTGGTTATTTTCATGTAGTTCAAATGTATGACGTATCTGGAGTCATTATATATGCGTAGGGTTATTTTAAAATCAGTCATGTGTGACCCCAACTTGTGCAGTTAAAATCGTTGCAGTTTCTATGTTAGAGCTTAAATAGTCACTAATCGAAAAAAACGTTTACAAAATAAGATTATAATACAACTAGAAGAAATATTAGCAACCCTACTAAAAGAGCTACAACTAGACGAAATATTGGCAACCATACTCAAAGAGCACTTGGTCTCTTTGCAATGCAGCAGATAATGTACAACTACTACCAATCGATGATGTGAGCCCCCACTGATGACGCAAGTCATGACAATGAAGTGCCGTGCGGGATTAGCCGAGCGGTCTGGGGCGCTGCAGTCATGGACTGTGCGGCTAATCTCGGCGGAGGTTCGAGTCCTCCCTCGGGCATGGGAGTGTGTGTTTGTCCTTAGGATAATTTAGGTTACGTAGTGTGTAAGCTTAGGGACTGATGGCCTTAGCAGGTAAGTCCCATAATATTTCACACACATTTGAACATTTTTGACTATGAAGTGCTGTGTTGGTGCTAGTCTGTCGTGTACAGTCAGTGCTGTAAGATGGGTCCAAGTGGAACGTAGCCGAATGGCAGAAGGAGATATCATGTTTAGACCTGCCGAGGACTACAACGTGAATGCCGTTGCCCGATTTGTTGCGTTGATACAACGTGGACTGTCCAACTTCTCTACAAGTAATCTACGTCTACATCTACATACATACTCCGCAAACCATGGTACAGTGCATGACGGAGGGTACCTTGTACTGCTACGAATCATTTCCTCTCCTGTTCTACTCCCAAATAGAGCTAGGGAAAAACGACTGCCTAAATGCACTCGTAATAGTCATAATTTCTCGCATCTTATCTCCATGGTCCTTCCGCAAAATATGCACTGGTGGCAGTAGAACCACTATAGAGTCGGCCACTAATGCTGCTCCTCTAAATTCGCACAATAATGCTTTGCGGAATGAGCACAATCTTCCCTACAGGGATTCCCGTTTGAGTTCACCTAGCACCTCCGTAATACTTGAGTGCTGACTGAACCCACTGTTAAAAAATCTAGCAACCCACCTCCGAAGTACTTCAATATTTTCCTTTAATCTGACCTGGTGGGGATCCCAATCACTCGAACAGTACTCAAGAATTGGTCGCACTATCTTTCTACAAGCCGTCTCCTTTATGGATGAAGCTATGCTTTCCCAAAATTCTCCCAATAAAAGTATGTTGAGCATTCGCCTTCCGTCCTACCAACCTGACATGTTCATTGCATTTCATATCGCTTTGCGACTTTACGCCTAGACGTTGACAAACTGTATCCTACTGATGTTAACTTACAATCTTCTACACTTACAGCAAGCTGTCATTTCATGTGACGGGGCTATTCTGCAGTCTGGAGAAAGGGCGTATGAGTCGCAGCTATGTACACTATGAGACCAAAAGTATCCGGACCACCCCAAAAACATACGTTTTTCATATTAAGTGCATTTTGCTGCCACCTACTGCCAGGTACTCCTTATCAGCGACCTCAGTAGTCATTCAAATTTGAAAAAGCGAAATGGGGCGGTCCGTGGAATGTACGGACTTCGAACGTGGTCAGGTGATTGGGTGTCACTTCTCTCTCATAGGTCTGTACGCGAGATTTCCACATTCCTAAACTTCCCTAGGTCCACAGTTGCTGATGCGATAGTGAAGGGGAAACGTGAAGGAACACTTACGCTATGCATTTGACAGACTTTTTTCCTTGTTTTGGTCCATACTACCTCCTTCCAAAATATGGAAAATAAACAGCTTGCAATAGAAGAAATAAGTTTTACAGTATCGAAGTGCTCATCGTTCTGAAGGTATGCGTTTTAGAGCCCATGATTTTCATGTTTTGGTCTATACTGCCCCCTCTGTAGTTTGTCGGTGGAGTTCTGGAGATGCAGAAACCAAAAACAGTTACGTATTTGAAGCTAAGCAGCTTTTATAACACATCGTTTCCGGTCGCAACCGTTGGCTAATCGGTTTCCCGTGTACCCCGGAAGTCGGCTGTTCTCGAGCCTGGAGAATGGGCAAGGACCCTCTCGGCAAAATGAGCGGTGGACTTGACCGACTCTGCTGTTTTCAAAGTCAAGTGATTTTCTCATGAAAGTCGTTGTTTATTAATACCTTTATTAAAAGAATCTTGTCATAGGCTTGGCTGGAAGTAGCACATTTCATAAAAAAAGTACGACAGAACCAGCATTAGCAGGAAATAGTCAGTTTAAATGGATATCTCCTGCTCTGGAAGATGATAGTCCGAAAGTTCTGAAGTCTGAAAGTGGTTCTGTGAACCCTCTGCCAAGTACACGTGTAAGCGCAGAGGAGTCATGTAGCTGTAGACGTGGGTTAAAACAGCTTCGTGCTGTAGCAGCTCGCAAAATTGATAGCCGTCCTTCTGATCCCTAGCGACCAGTAAAGTTGGTAGTTGGTTTACCGTATCACAATACGGGGCTTCAGCAACCTGATCGAAGTGTTTCATAACAACGAGGTGTACTTGGCAGCGCCTTATAGAAGACGTAAAATCCATTTGCTGCAGAGGAAATTACTGTGTTTTTCACATGTGTCCATCTCCCTTGTAACTGTAGATTGTTATCTTATTTTGTCGATGGATGAGATACTATAAATGACTTGGAGGTTAAATAGACCAACAGTTAGGTTACAGTGGGTCCGATCTCCGTCATTTTTTGGCAGGATGAAGAAGCCCAGGTCAAGTTGGAATGTATTCTACACTCCTGGAAATGGAAAAAAGAACACATTGACACCGGTGTGTCAGACCCACCATACTTGCTCCGGACACTGCGAGAGGGCTGTACAAGCAATGATCACACGCACGGCACAGCGGACACACCAGGAACCGCGGTGTTGGCCGTCGAATGGCGCTAGCTGCGCAGCATTTGTGCACCGCCGCTGTCAGTGTCAGCCAGTTTGCCGTGGCATACGGAGCTCCATCGCAGTCTTTAACACTGGTAGCATGCCGCGACAGCGTGGACGTGAACCGTATGTGCAGTTGACGGACTTTGAGCGAGGGCGTATAGTGGGCAAGCGGGAGGCCGGGTGGACGTACCGCCGAATTGCTCAACACGTGGGGCGTGAGGTCTCCACAGTACATCGATGTTGTCGCCAGTGGTCGGCGGAAGGTGCACGTGCCCGTCGACCTGGGACCGGAGCGCAGCGACGCACGGATGCACGCCAAGACCGTAGGATCCTACGCAGTGCCGTAGGGGACCGCACCGCCACTTTCCAGCAAATTAGGGACACTGTTGCTCCTGGGGTATCGGCGAGGACCATTCGCAACCGTCTCCATGAAGCTGGGCTACGGTCCCGCACACCGTTAGGCCGTCTTCCGCTCACGCCCCAACATCGTGCAGCCCGCCTCCAGTGGTGTCGCGACAGGCGTGAATGGAGGGACGAATGGAGACGTGTCGTCTTCAGCGATGAGAGTCGCTTCTGCCATGGTGCCAATGATGGTCGTATGCGTGTTTGACGCCGTGCAGGTGAGTGCCACAATCAGGACTGCATACGACCGAGGCACACAGGGCCAACACCCGGCATCATGGTGTGGGGAGCGATCTCCTACACTGGCCGTACACCACTGGTGATCGTCGAGGGGACACTGAGTAGTGCACGGTACATCCAAACCGTCATCGAACCCATCGTTCTACCATTCCTAGACCGGCAAGGGAACTTGCTGTTCCAACAGGACAATGCACGTCCGCATGTATCCCGTGCCACCCAACGTGCTCTAGAAGGTGTACATCAACTACCCTGGCCAGCAAGATCTCCGGATCTGTCCCCCATTGAGCATGTTTGGGACTGGATGAAGCGTCGTCTCACGCGGTCTGCACGTCCAGCTCGAACGCTGGTCCAACTGAGGCGCCAGGTGGAAATGGCACGGCAAGCCGTTCCACAGGACTACATCCAGCATCTCTACGATCGTCTCCATGGGAGAATAGCAGCCTGCATTGCTGCAAAAGGTGGATATACACTGTACTAGTGCCGACATTGTGCATGCTCTGTTGCCTGTGTCTATGTGCCTGTGGATCTGTCAGTGTGATCATGTGATGTATCTGACCCCAGGAATGTGTCAATAAAGTTTCCCCTTCCTGGGACAATGAATTCACGGTGTTCTTATTTCAATTTCCAGGAGTGTATTATAGAGGTTAGAATCTCTTTCTGTGAGTGGTTGGAATAACCAGACAAATTTTGCAAATATACGAGACAAAGAGAAAAACGTTTAATTACGTGCTCGAAATGATTCATGGTGATATAGAAAGGTAAGATTGCAAATACTCTGCACCACTTCAAATAAATACAGCAAAACAGATGTATGTCAATTAAGCTTCCGTGACTTTCATTTAGCATATGTGTGGAAGACAAACACAAATTTTAGGATAAGATATTCTGAACACCTAAAGCACAAAAAAGTGGAAGCACATACACCAATCCCCATCCTGTGGCTAATCCGTGTCTCCGCAATATCCTTTCTTCCAGAATGCTTGTCTTGCAAGTTACGCAGGGGAACTTCTATGAAGTTTGGAAGGTAGGATGTGCAGTGGTGGAGGTAAGGGTGCGAGGACGGGTCGTGAGTCGTGCTTGGGTAGCTCAGGCTGTAGAGCACTTGCCCGCGAAAGGCAAATAACCCAGGTTCGTGTCTTGGTCCGGTACACACTTTTAAACTGCCAGTAAGTTTCATATCAGCGCACACTCCACTGCAGAGCGAAAATTCGTTCTGGACACACACATTTGCAGACCACCTCATACATTGCGGAAGTGAAGGATAGGAACCAATGCTGGACAGGACGTGATTTGGGACGAGAATGATTTCTAGTAGAGACAATTGAAGGTTCTATTCCGGGTAAAAGAGGGAAGTACAGAGGAGCCAGATGCTGGACGACGTCAGTAGACAGGATGGAGGGTACCGAAGAATGAGGAAGGAAAGTAGAGGACATAGAAGCATACAGGCCTACGAGGTCTAAACCTGCCGCAAGACACTTAACCAAATGGTGGCCTTAACAATGCCAGTAAGCAGTAACAATAATTTGTGGACAGGTAATTCCAACCTACGATAACTCAAAGCAGACAGTTCAAATGGTTCAAATGGCTCTGAGCACTATGGGACTTAACATCTATGGTCATCAGTCCCCTAGAACTTAGAACTACTTAAACCTAACTAACCTAAGGACATCACACAACACCCAGCCATCACGAGGCAGAGAAAATCCCTGACCCCACCGGGAATCGAACCCGGGCGTGGGAAGCGAGAACGCTACCGCACGACCACGAGATGCGGGCAAGCAGACAGTGAAGCTTGCTTTGTCCACTACAGAAACTTTAACTACTAAATAGACATACACCATCTTTCTCGTTTGTAAACATAACTTTCTGAAGTTATAATCTAAACCTAAAATTTCCGATGCAAGTTTCGCCTGTGTTGCAGATGACATATTGATTAGACATGAGGATGAAATGTATAGACAGCCCCGAACATGCATGAGGTAATGTAAGTTAACATTCAGTAAACTACTACTAAATTTCTAACTTGTTAGAAAACCGTGGTTTCGAATAAAGTAGTGATTTCAGGCCACACATTCCGAGACATTTTTTTCTATTATAACCTTACTCGTCCTTAGGATGTTATGGTTTCCTTCTTTTTCGTAGGCTGGTATTTATCAAATTTCTTTGTCAAAGATTTGATCAAAGATGTGATCAAATATTCCGTCAAATATATTTGACAAAGATCTTTGACGTAGCGCTAGAAGGGGTATTACACTATCATCACATTTTTCGTCAAAGTTCAAGATGGCTGACTGACAACAACTTGTTACTAACCGCAGCAGTTGCATGTACCACAATTGCACTGTGTGCACATGTATAAGAGAAGCGGGGGGGGGGGGGGGGGGGGGGAAGAAACATACCTGAGTGAAGTCGTGGGTGTTTTACGACTACAAGACAAAACCATTCAACAAAACTTGTTACGTGAGCTTATAGTGGAGGACGTCAAGTCGTACATCAATTACTTAAGAATGGATGAGCATACATTTCTGTATGTGCTCAATGAAGTGTATCCTCAACTTACAAAGCACAATATTCTTAAGAACTGCTACATCTGCAGAAGACAGGCTCACTGTAACACTCTGATTCCTTGCTACAGGAGAGGATTAGGTTAGGTCAGGTCAGGTGTCCAATCTTCTTAATCTATTTTTGTATTCAGCGTGCCTCACGTTGTAAAGCGCCTCATCAGCTTCATACATCTCTGTTAATTTTGTAGTTGTCGACACACACCAATTGTATTTACCGGCAATATTTATAAAAACAACACAGACGACAGAATGCTGCAGCGATGCTAGCGCTCCATGTGGTAACATGACACATTGCAGTGAACAGAAGACAAGCGACTTCTTTGATCAAATCTACAGCGAGGCCCTAGATTTGATCAAATACTGGACGACATTTGACAAAGTTCCCTATTACACCATCAAATATCTTTGACAAAGATACTGGACAAAGATATTTGATAAAGAAATTTGATGGTGTAATACCGGCCGAACTAAACTAAAAAAGAATTTCTCAAATCAAAGTTTTGCATGTTGTAACGTCGGCCGATTCGACGGAAGAGAATAAATGATTCGAATTCCACCAACCGCCTTGTTCGGCCGATGTCGGAGCCAGTGCGACCGCAGCCAAAGCTGTACGGTAAGGTCCAAGGCTGCGGGTGCGTGTGCGAGTAGCTTCTGCGGTCGCCAAGGCCGCTCCTGGGACGAGACGAGAGCAGAGGAGACTAGCTGCCCCTAATTACTGTGCGCCGAGCCGCGCTGCGCTGCGCTGCGGGCCAACAACCGTAACGTATACCCAGCCACCGCTGCCGCCGCCGCTGCTGCCTCTTAATCGCCGAAAAAAGAAGGCGACGAGAACGGCGGGCAGGGGAAGGAAGGCAGCACAAAAAGGAGCAGCAGGGGCGGCCCGAAGGGGTACACACACACACACACACACACACACATACACACACACACCACAGTGATCGGCCGAGACCTTGCTGCAGCGTCCTTGCCCGGCAAATGTTTGCAATGAATCTGCTCAGGGAGGTACTGACGGTAAGCAAGTGAGAAAGCACAGTGGTCCCGTAAGCAGCGACCGCTTTGTCATTCATAGGTTGAGCTGGTGGCGGACATAGTCACTGGTAGGATACTGGGACCATACAGCGCGGTTACAAAAAGGAGATCGGCTGCAAGTCACTCAAATACCGAGCCAGTGCATACTACCCACTCCAGATAGAACTAACAGGGGACGTAGAACTAATACACCGCCAAAAATTTCCGGGCTGATTTCATTCCTTGCGTGTAAGTGACGCCAGGGCAGTAACTACGATGGCAGCTTTCAGTAACAAGAATAAAGGACACATGTGCGTGCAGCTACTCAGTCGTGGGGAGCCAGTTTCAGTAGTGGATGTGCTACAGTAGTGCGTCAATGTCGTGTTGTCGCAAATTACAATAGAGCAACACCAAGGGTTTCAAGGCGTCCTCCAGAATTTTTTGAGGAAGAGAATAGTGTGCGCAAAGTTTATCGCTCATATCTTGACTCACGAACAAAAACGACTCGTGGACGCCTGCAGCGGCTTGATTGAAATGCAGAACGCAGACAATTCTTTCCTGGAAAAAACTAACACGCGGGGGGGGGGGGGGGGGGGGGGGGGGAAGGGAGGGATGAAATTTAGTTTTATGAATAATGTACATGCCACTCAGGCGAAGGGTCTACGGTTTGATGCCAAACCCGCCATTCAAGCCAGTGTAACAAACTGGTTGAACACCCAGAAGAAGGAATTTACTGAGAGTTTCACATTGCTATATCAACGTTCTGTGAGTTGTACAGAACTGGGTTGGAGACTGTAGAATACCTGAAGCATTAAAACTGCCATCTTTTCTCTAAGTTTTTTTCTAATCCAGTCTCGCTACTTTTTGGACTGACGGAATACAAAGAGGGACACCACGTGACCTGTAGGAAGCGTCACAGAGAAGCTGAAGAAGCTTAGGTGGCACATCTTTGAAGACTGATGCCAACTATTCGCAGAACAGTTACTTAGAAAGTTTCGATAACCTACGAATATGCTACTGCCCCAACGTATGGCTCCTGCAGCCATGTAAGCAGCTATTCTTCCCGAGATTCACCAACCAACAGAACTGAAATACGTGTTGCAATGAGAAGTACCCCATACCACGCATGTTACATTAGTTTGTACAATATAGATGCTGATGCGACAATTTAAAATCGTGAGGTGGGCAGATGTCACACCCAGACTTACCGGAAGATGCCTAAGAAACTTGTCATTGAGTCCGAAGAAGATACGTTGACACCGTGGCTCTACACTTGACATACCTTTCATCGCCAAACTCCTGTGATGTCCGGAGGACGACTTTCGGACGTGTAGTTTCGCCCCGGCGCAGTATTTATGACTGTATGTTAATTTATTCAGTGATCTTGTGATAGGATTCAAGGTGTTTTTACCCATTATAATAAATATAAGTGGCAGGAAATATCGTGGGGTGAAGTTCACGACAACCGTGTGCAATCTCGAAATCTCGTCGAATAAATATCTCAACAGTTATGGTTAATGTAAGAAACCTCCATTAATTCTTTCAGTGACTAACTCGTAATCATATGGATAACTGGAGACTATAAACGTTTCGACGACTCTGCACCAATCTTTATAAGTAGTTCACAGGATGTTTGTGAAAACTACACACTTGTTACATCCGTAGTGGTGTAGCTGCAAATAAAAGCAGTCTGCAGCGCTGGAAAGAAATAAAATGGATCAGAATACTAGAGCAACGTTCATCATTACTGTTCGTGCCAGGTGGGATTCATGCCGTCGTCGTCAGCTGGACTGAATAGTAGCACTACAACACAGAATTACATAACTTCAGTACGACGTCACTGCCCGTAGCGTTGCCCTGTTACGCTACAAGAGAACAACGTCACGCCGTAACCAAGCGACGTCTCAATTTTCACGTACCACTTTGACGTCAGCAGTAGCTATGACGACCGACATGCTATTCGATATCAGACGTAACATAAAACTGTCTCTCATGCAATGTCAACTGAAGGACTGTAAGTGACGTCCAATGTACTCGTAGATACGATGGATTTACTGACAAATACTGGTGAAAGGCACAGGTGTCAGAAAGGCGCAGGTGTCAGCCCTTCGAAAGAACCTTTAAATGCTATTCCTTGTCTCTCAGCTGAACATTTCGAGGGGCAAGTTACATTTGTAATGTTATAGCAAAACTGATACGAGTGGTACTCATTATATCTGAATCTTACATGAAAAGTACTGTTATCTTTTGTTGAATAATGCCTTCTTACAAAATATAGTAGGCTCAGAATTTTTGCGCACTGTGTAATATGCTACCCAGGACAAGTTATTTTAAAGTAATTGCACATATCATTACAAAAGAACTACACCAAACATCTCATACAACATCGAACTCTTGTCACTACTTCTTGGACAGTCCCTGGCCTACAGCATGGCTTATAAATTTTCCTTTCTTACCTCAAACACCGTCAATTTCTTGCTGCGTCGTCGCTAGCTGGAAGTACAGGCTCAGTACTGAGTTGCCGAGTCTCTGAAGAGTATCTCAAACAACGCTGTGTGCAGTGCCTCGCTCACAAGTCGAATGTTAGGTTGCACAGCGCTTCGCCAAGATCCACCTGGATTTGTACCGCTTGACAGCGAGGAATGTTGAAATCTTTAAAGTGTTATTTGCCGATTTGTGTGCCGTTCGAGGTATGCAGCAATGGCATTACCTTATTCAGTGTGAAGTCTGCTGAAACGGTACACCCGCAATGTACCGATGAAGACGATAATCGAAAAGCCTTTCGTGACTGGGACAAACTGGATGGTATGTTAAGAGTTGAACGTATCTCAGCGTTAAAAGTAGCTGTATTAATATTTTGTCCAAGGTCAAGATAGTGAACAGTGAAGCATAACGAAACTTTGTAGTACATTGAGAGATGTTGTGTTCAATCTGCAGAGTGTTTTGATACAGTTCTCCACGCTAGCCTGTCATGTAAAAGTCAAGTCTTTCCATCTTAATATTAAAACCCACACCCACTGGAGCCTTGATTCACTCTGTAATGGTGGACTCCCCTCCCCCCCTCCCTCCCTCAACGTCGCCCCTTGCTTCCCTCCGCGACTAAAACTTTCCTCGATGCCTCAGGAAATGCCCTATCAACCTATCCCTTCTTCTACTCTAATTACTCGATCTGCTCATCTAATCTTCCGCTTTCTTACTTATCACAGTATTTCTTCTCTTGTCTATGTTGTTTTCGCCGTTGTCTCACTTGCCTTTAATACTACATTCCAGACAAAAACTTCCAGGAAATACCTTCTAACATTTAGATTTATGTTAGATGTTAACTAATTTCTCTTCCGGAAAATTAACTTAAACTAACTTACGCTAAGGTCAACACACACACCCATGCCCCGGGGGAGGCCTCGAACCTCCAGTGGAAGGGTCCACGCAGTCCGTGACATGGCGCCTCAAACCGTACGGCCACTCTGCGCGGCTATTGCACCCCAGAATTAGAATGTGAATTAGAAAGTGTGCATTACTACAGATTCAAAAATGGTTGAAGTGGCTCTGAGCACTACGGGACTTAACATCTGAGGTCATCAGTCCCCTAGAACTTAGAACTTCTTAAACCTAACTAACCTAAGGATATCACACACATCCATGCCCGAGGCAGTATTCGACCGTAGTGGTATCGCGGTTCCAGACTGAAGCGCCTAGAACCGCTCGGCCACACCGGCCGGCACTGTGAAGTTTACCTACGATTATTTGCGCTAAGCCATTGTTGGCCTTTTTTGTGTTGTGTTACATGCAGTGTTGCAGACTTAATCATTTGACAAGTCACAAAGATAAGTAGACCTTTTAACTCATTTGTGTGACTTTGTTACTCATTCGTTGGAGTGCTGTAGTACGTCTCCTGTCTTGTTACCTGGCCCTGTGACACGGCTTTGTAACAGTGGCAGGGAGAAGTTTTCGTAGCGGTGTACTGCACCAGAAGCCGTTTCACGATCCCTCAAGCTCGGCCTACAGTAGCTACAGTGGCAACTCGGCCTCTAAAGAAATAGTGACGAGGCCCTTACAAAACTGGTGACAAGGGTATACGAAAGTTCCCATGAGAGGTGCCTATCGAGTATCACGCTCAGATATTTTTCAGTGCGAGACCATAGGGTGGGGCCTCCCACGATCCGGGTGGATCTCGGCAGACACTCTTTTTCTTGTGATAGTCAGGGCCTGACTGTTTGTGACATCATATCTCGGGCGCCATTTAGTGGTTCAGGCTCATGATGTCCGCATTTAGACACCTCCTGTATAGAGCAGTGTCGCCCGCATACAGCGCTAACGCAACTGTACCTTCGGTGTGTCGGAGGTGTAAAGGAAGTACACCACGTGGCCTAGCACGGACGTCTGCGGCACTCTCGACTGTTTTTTTGCCTCGCTGTTGATGCACCGACTCGTACGTGGAAGGTCCTATCCATACGGTAACTGACACTGGCCCGGAAACTACCGAGTCGAAAGTTCCAAGCGAAAATCGTTTTTATACATGTGACAGTGGACGACATACCGGTATTGTTGCAAGACTGTAGAGTAGGTAACTTTCAGAGGTAATAATATGGATTAAAAGAAGAAAAAAATGTCCATGGGCTCTAAAGTGCATGTGTTGAGAGCTATGAGCACTTGTTCATTTTCGCTACTGTGAAACATCCCCTGAACAAGTGCTAATAGCTCTTAAGATATGCATTTTGCAGCCGTGTCTACCTGATATTTTTTTCTTGTTTTGGTGTTTCAGGCGTGCTGCAGGGGAGTGTTGTAGGACCGTTGCTATTCACAATATACATAAATGACCTTGTGGATAACAGGAAGTTCACTGAGGCTTTTTGCGGATGTTGCTGTAGTATATCGACAGGTTGTAACAATGGAAAATTGTACTGAAATGCGGGAGGATCTGCAACGAATTGACGCATGGTGCAGGGAATGGCAATTGAATCTCAATTTAGACAAGTGTAATGTGCTGCGAACACACAGAAAGAAAGATCCCTTATCATTTAGCTACAATATAGTAGGTCAGCAACTGGAAGCAGTTAATTCCATAAATTAGTAGGCATTAGGAGTGGCCCATCGGGACCATCGGACCGCCGTGTCATCCTCAGATGAGGATGCGGATAGGAGGGGCGTGTGGTCAGCACACCGCTCTCCGGGCCGTTTGATGGTTTTCTTTGACTGGAGCCGCTACTATTCGGTCGAGTAGCTCGTCAATTGGCATCATGAGGCTGAGTGCACCCCGAAAAATGGCAACAGTGCATGGCGGCTGGATGGTCACCCATCCAAGCGCCGGCCACGCCCGACAGCGCTTAACTTCGGTGATCTCACGGGAACCGGTGGATCCACTGCGGCAAGGCCGTCGCCACGATTTAAATTGAATCGCCGTATAAAATTAATCGTCGGTAAAGCAGATGCCAGACTGACATTCAGTGGAAGAATCCTAAGGAAATTCAATCCGATAACGAAGGAAGTAGGTTACAGTACACTTGTTCGCCCACTGCTTGAATACTGCTCACCGGTATGGGATCCTTACCAGGTAAGGTTGATAGAAGAGATAGAGAAGATCCAACGGAGAGCAGTGCGCTTCGTTACAGGATCATTTAGTAACCGCGAAAGCGTTACGGAGATTGAAACGTCCCCTTAGAAAAATTAATTAATTACTGTGCTGATAAACCTCTTACATTATTTGATTTTCAAACAGCTGAGCAGAACTGAACGTACTCAGACATTTCGCTCTTTACCTATTCTGATCAATACTAAACTGACACAATATTTTTAGCGCAACGCAATCTGACTTTCAATAATCCCTACAATAGAATGGCCCTGACTAACATTAACCTATACCTTTCACAAATCACTTACCTCACAAAAATCTTCGTTACTCTAAGTACTGCAATACAGAGAGCGCCACTACTGCCAGCTAAATAAAAGATTCAAACTACTGAAGGCACTAACTACTGATAGGCATAGTTAGCAAATGAAAGATTTTTATAGAGAACGTAGAATGTATTTACCTTAATAGTGTTCAAAAGCCATAATATATATAGCAGTTCATGACATTCAGTCTTACAAATTTACTGACTCTGATGGACACACGTCCAAATCATCCGCTCTCAAAACTCCGCCATTTCTCTCTCCACATCTACCACTGCTGGCGGCTCACCTCCAACTGCGCAACGCTACGCGCTTTAACAGCCAACTGCCCAACACTACAATAGCAAATTTCAACAATGCCAACCAGCCACAGACTGCTCACAGCACAGCCAGTGATTTTCATACAGAGCGCTACGTGGCGTTACCAATAAAAAAAACCTAAACAGCCTATTTACAAGATGATAGATAAGCTCCAGTGGAGGACTTTGCAAGAGAGACGCTCTGTAGCTCGGTAAGGGCTTTTGTTGAAGTTTCGAGAACATACCTTCACCGAGGACTCAAGCAATATATTGCTCCCACCTACGTATATCTCGCGGAGAGACCATGAGGATAAAATCAGAGAGATTAGAGCCCACACAGAAGCATACCGACAATCTTTCCACGAACAATACGAGACTGGAATAGAAGGGAGAACCGATATACTCAAGATACCAACCGCCACAAAACGTCAGGTGGCTTGCGGAGTATGGATGTAGATTTAGAAACTTGCGTATCGCACAAGCTTAGTGCCAATACTACCGGTATATGTATTCTTTGTCAGAGGTATCGGAATGATTTTCTCTTGTAACTTTCGACTGTGTCGTTTCCAGACCAGGGTCACTTACCTCAAATAGATTCTTCTTCATCATCCCTGAAAGTTCGTTAACATCACCACTAAGCAGTGAATGTGCACTAGAGTTGGGCAAACTCGTTCATCCTTGGGAACTAGTTCACTGCTGATCGTTCTTTTTTGGGAACCGTTCATTTTTACTCGTTCACCGTTCATTTGTGCTTGGTATATGGTTCTTACAAAAAACTGAAAACTAGTAGTGTAGGTGACTGAAGGATGGAGGACACCAAGAGGGGGTACTTGCCTCCCCCCTGGAGTATAGAATTTTTATTCATTACAGAATTCTTACACACTTTTCGAAGTAATTTACGTGATTCTGCAGAACCTCTCGTTTAGCCAACTGTGGCGTAGTGTGGCTGATCGCAGGGAAATAATATAGGGTGGCGCACGGAAAACCAGCCCCGAGTACAGACTTCTCGCCAATTACGGACGATGTGTTGCCCGTTACGAGCAGATACAACAAACAGACAAACATGTAATTACTAGGCAGTGAAGAAATAGCAAGCTAATGCAAGCAACAATTGCGAAACAATCGATGACGATGTGTAGAGAGCTGGAGAAGAGAACACGAAAATCTCACGCGACGGGCATGGGCTGTAGCTCATGTAGTCAAGTAAACCTGTTGGTGGCTGTTTCCCAACTTAACAGACCACAAGTGTCTTGTATAAAATTCTTCGTTTCCACTTGCACTGCATAGCTATGCTTCGTTGTAAACAATAATCGTTTACACCCGGTATATACTTCACGTTGTCTCTGAATTCGTAGGCGAAGTAGAGACTTTATGGAAGCATAAAATAAAATGTGGTTTTCTCATCATACTAGCGTCACACGCTTCGTAAAAATTAAGTTTTTATGTTGCAATATTAAAGTTAATGCAGCAATAATAATAATAATAAAGTTCGCAGTAATGAAGTTTTTGGTTTGGAAGCTCAAATGGCTCAAATGGCTCTGAGCACTATGGGACTTAACATCAGAGGTCATTAGTCCCCTAGAACTTAGAACTACTTAAACCTAACTAACCTAAGGACATCACACACATCCATGCCCGAGGCAGGATTCGAACCTGCGACCGTAGCAGTCGCGCGGTTCCAGACTGAAGCGCCTAGAACCGCTCGGCCACACCGGCCGGCCATTGGAAGCTCCTTCTGAACAAATGTTTTTGAGATAATAAGTAAATACGATTTAATGGCAATCTATGTCTTTTCAAATGGAGATGCACCGCTTTTCCTAGTGAGCCAAAATGACCCACAACCCACTTTTTTTTTTTTTTTTCAAAGAAACCTAACTAGCAGGTAATTCAAATTGGAAACAACCAAACTTAAAAATAATTCGAGCCTTCCTAAATGTAATATTTTGTATATGAAAGATACACGAAAATCGTTTTATATGAATTTTCTTACACTAAAAATTAAGCAAACTTTTTGATTGCCGCTCGTGGACGCTGAATTGCCAGAGCCAAGTGCAAGAACAGTTTGGAACACATGTAAAATGGGCGAGCGCAGTGAACGAAACGAACAACTGGATACTGAACTAACTAGAAGCATTCGGCAGTGTAACTGGTTACGCGAAGAACGAGTGCGGCCGAGGGAGACCGAGACTGAGACGAGCACGCGACCGAGGCTGGAACGAGAATTGCCAAAGTGACCGCCGCGACCGAACTGAACTAGTGAACTATGAACCGATCGTTCCTCATTCCCGGGAACTATAAGTACACCGCCGTTACCGAAGTGAACTATGAATCGATCGTTCCTCGTTCCCGGGAACTATAAGTACACCGCCACGACCGAAGTGCACTATGAACCGATCGTTCCTCGGAATTCATTCCTCGGTCCTTTCGTTCATCTTGGTGAACCGTTCCTTCGCACCCGTTCCTTCGCGAACTACCCATCTCTAATGTGCACGTGTGGCCGGAGCAGGCGTGATGCAGCTGCAGCGCGGCGGCGTGGTTCGGCGCCCACGCCACGCCACACCACAGCACAGCGCAAGCACACGACCGCGTCGGTTCGGCTCCGGCTGCGGTCAGGCGTCGTGCCGGGGACCCGGACCGCGAGGCAGCTCGCCTCGCCGACCAGGGACAGCCGAGTGGGGCCACGCCGCCCCCGGCCGTAATTACACGGGACCCGACACGACGCCCCGCGGGACTGCAGGTGCTGCTGTCACGACTCTGCTCTCCCCGTCCCTCTCTCCCTCTCTCTGACACACACACACACACACACACACACACACACACATACAGTGAGCAAGACATTCGACACGAAACGCTGCTCCAGCTTACCGCCCATCCCGCTTTGAGCAGACAGGTCTCCTCTTCTCTTTATATGCTGCAGTTTTTTTTTTTTTGTGCGAAAGATTTCGTTTACCATTGTATCTGCATCTGGCAGCGACGATGAGTAGCTAAAGTAAGTACGGCACAGCTGGTGTTCAGCTGTACCTCGGTCGGTATGGTTGTGGTTGGTTGGCTGTGTGTGAGGTCTTAGGGGACTTAACTGCTAAGGTCATCAATCAGTCCCTAAGCTTACACACTACTTAACCTAAATTATCCTAAGGACAAACACACCCATCCATGCCCGAGGGAGGACTCGAACCTCCGCCGGGACCAGCTGCAGCGCCTTTCACGGCTCGGCTAATCCCGCGCGGCTATGGTTATGGTGGCAGACCTGCAGAGTAGCCGTGGTTGTGGTGGCAGACCTGCAGAGTAGCCCGAGGTCTAGGCCATTTCGTGTGTGAGTTCGTGAAGCCAAGGAATGCGAACGCCAGATTGAATCTGTGGTTACTGATTGACCTGTAGCGTATGCTAATGTTTACGTTCGGGCCGAGTTTAATCGGTCGATTTCGGCCGAAAGCCGCGTGTACCGTACTCGTTTTAGTTGCTCCTTCTAACGACCCTACCACAACAAAGGTCAACATTTAATAATAATTGTGGTCTTGCTCACGCTGCTAAATACTGCCTTTTCGGGCAACAACAAAGTTATTATGTGGCAGGTGTCATTAGAGCACAGTTAATAAAGTCATTTCATGTAATAATAAATAAACTAGGCACTCATCTTTTCGTGTTTCCCACGCTGGTCTCGTTGTAAAATCATGGCTCAGTCGTCGAAAATCTAAGTAGTGATGATTCAAATCTCGGATGCAAAGAGGCCTGGGTTGTATTCTGCTATATTCAAAAGTTTTATAGATGTGTTTCACAAACCATTCTTGAAGATTAAATCTTTGAAAGTTAGCACAATGGTGATGTAAAAAAAGTAATCAGCACTCCGAATTCATGTTACACTTCTTTTTATTGCTTTTGTTGCACTGGCACGTAACACACAAAACATCACTTCACAATACAAAACATACTTGAAAACATCTTCCTCACTGTTAAAGTTCACATTGTTTAAACTGGGTACAATATGCGTCTTTCCAACATAACGTCCAAGACATAACTTTTTCAAGGTCCGACTCTCTAACAAACTAGTAATCGCTTACGCGCCCAAAAATCAGAGTTACAAGTACGTCAAAGATCATAGTGACAAAAGAAAGAATACACATAAGAATAATATCATTGCAACATAAACACATCGATGTATCAAAGTACCTCTACATTAATGAAATCAAATCTGAATGTTGTCTCAGAAATATGTCAACTACTTTACAGAAACACAGTAGAATGTTGCTGGTACCGAGAAGTTCACGTGAGGTGCCGTAACGGTTACGTAATTCAAGTACCATTACATCCTGCAGCGATGAAGAAGCAGAGACGTGTCTTCAACAGCTGGATAAGGATTTGGATATGACCAGCACAGGACATACCGCTGGGAGGCAGTCAGACAGCGCAGTAGTTAGACACTGGACTCGCATTCGGGAGGACGACGGTTCAATCCCGCGTCCGGCCGTCCTGATTTAGGTTTTCCGTGATTTCCCTAAATCGCTCCAGGCAAATGCCGGGATGGTGCCTTTCAAAGGGTACGGCCGACTTCCTTCCCCGTCCTTCCCTAATCTGATGAGACCGACGACCCCGCTATCTGGTCTCCTTCCCCAAAAAACAACCCAACAACAACAAGCAGTCAGACAAGAGGCTTCGCGCAGAGCTGGAGTGCGCTGTAGATGCCGACTGTGTTGTATTGTAACCCGCTGGAGCAAGGCGGCTTGTGCAAGTCCGCCGGCCGAAGTGGCCGTGCGGTTAAAGGCGCTGCAGTCTGGAACCGCAAGACCGCTACGGTCGCAGGTTCGAATCCTGCCTCGGGCATGGATGTTTGTGATGTCCTTAGGTTAGTTAGGTTTAACTAGTTCTAAGTGCTAGGGGACTAATGACCTCAGCAGTTGAGTCCCATAGTGCTCAGAGCCATTTGAACCATTTTTGCGCAAGTTCAAATGGTTCAAATGGCTCTGAGCACTATGCGACTTAACTTCTGAGGTCATCAGTCGCCTAGAACTTAGAACTAATTAAACCTAAGGACATCACACACATCCATGCCCGAGGCAGGATTCGAACCTGCGACCGTAGCGGTCACTTTGCGCAAGTCCATCACTGTGTACATCAGAGCTAATATGTCTTGTGACTGTGGGAGGACACAAGATGACTTGCAATTTTGTCATATGATGACATGATGGAGACCGTGGCTGTTGTTTGAAGACAAATGTGTTAGGGCAGCACAAATGTGTTAGGACAGCAACCAGCCACAAATTTACTTTCTGTTCCTTTATTCAAAGGGTACCGTTACCGGTTTCGAATCGTTGTGATTCATCCTCAGACGGTTTACACCCTTTCTTTATGACATGTGCTTTGTTTTCTACAGATTAATTGTCCTAAAATATAAATAATACGTAATTATAAACGTGTCACACACAGATGGTTGCGTTACAGATTTTTGTTGCATGTGAATTACGTGAAACGTCGGTTTGGAGTGTTTGTTTTCATAACATCCGTCCAACTGATGTGAATACATTCCCACTGCATTCTTATTGTTGCACACGTAAATTGTTCTCACTGAACACTTTAGATTTGTCATTGAGAAGATTTCGACCACGCACCACATGTTCTGATACATACAAAGAGCTTACAAACATATGAGTATCAAAGATGCTCTGATATATCGTAACATTTGACGATGATGTCCTATGTTTGGAAAGTATTATATATTCGTTTACGCTACTGTAATGCCTTTTACACTAGTACAGAGACATTGAATTTTTTAATCCAAACCGACGTTTGACGTAAGTCATATGCAACAAAAATCTGTAACGCAACCATCAGTGTGTGGCGTGTTTATAATTATGTATTATTTATATTTTAGGACAATTAATCTGTAAAAAACACACCACATGTCATAAAGAAAGCGTGTAAACCGTCTGAGGATGAATCACAACGGTACTCTTTGAATAAAGGAACTGAAAGTAAATTTGTGCCTGGTTGCTGTCCTAACACCATCAACAAGATGACTTATTTTGTATTGTGCTGCTTGGCATTGTCACCTCGATCAAATACAGCGTGAACTATATGAAAATAAATGTAAATTAGTTACAAACTAAGGCGTATGCACACTTTATTCAACATGTAAACGTCACTATAGATATTCGTTCAGGCTATGACATGTTAGATATGCCTGCCATCATTGGCGATAATGTGGCATCGACGAATAGCGAAATTCTGCATGACCCGCTTCTCGAGCGCGAAATGCGTCTTCTCAGTCCCCCAGATGCGCCAATTTAGCTTATTGACGAACCCACCGAAATGAAAGTGGGCTTCGTCTCCAAACCGAACCTTGCAAGCTCATACCGTGCACTTTGGACGTCCTAACGAAAACCGTTCAGAACTTGATTTTATTTAGTTCAATAATTGTCACCCTATGTTTTAGGCGTAACTCTGCAAAGCAATCTGAAATAACGGTTCCATCATTTCTGACGGACTGCGACATTTCTCTTAAAATGGCAAAAAATTGACGTAATATGGAAAGCTGAAACCGAAACGAATTGGTACACTTCTCTTGAGCTTAAGAAGTGACTTAATTAATGAAAATATTTTCTTGGGTTTGTAATTAATACTGTCTTCAGCTACACCAAAATAATTGACAGTTGAAAGTTCATCGCATATAAAAATTTGACAGTGTCACACTCTAACACTGATTAAAAAGTTGCTGTAGAATTCAATCTGCCCAAAGTCATATTTTGTGCTGCTTCGGAATCATTAAAATATTTGCAGCTTAGCCTCGAAGTACACTCCACTGATTTCAAATACATTTGATGTTTAATGGTATGATAGCACATTGGTAATTCCGCAGCTGTTAGTAATCAAACAAATTGGAAACAAAATAAAGGTCCGTTTTAAGTGCTTTTAGAGAACACGTTTGATTGATGCTTTACTGTACCTAAATGATCCTTAATATCTGCTCTTCCCCTAAGTGCAATGGAAACACAAACACAAGTTACACATCGTACTTCAGGCCACTTCTCCCTCCTTTTATGAAAAACCATTCTTCTGAATATTTCTCTTGGACTCAACACGTCCTTTTTCTCATTTTGACTTCAGTTCAAACAGTCAAACACTTTAAAAACAAATTAATCCGATACGACTCAGACAGACAAACAGGGAACCAAGTTGCTGCAGAACTTAAATTGGACTGAAGCACTGAAGAATAATGGAAACTCCGCGGCCCTACCAAATAGAAATACTTCTTAAGGGGCACTAAGTAACTGTGATAATAGAGACTTCCATTATTTAGCTTAAAAGCTGGCTTTGAAATACAGATCCACCCAAAAATTTGGATAGGATATACATAGCGTCAGAACATTTCTCTGAAATCCGAAACCCGGGAAGAAATGCAATCCTGAACTACTTTTACGGACACCGACTTCTGTAATCTGAAGCCAGGATTGTCCCTCTGGCAAACTTTTCTGAAATGGAATGAGTACGTCAGGGTCGAATTAAAGGAAGTTGGCTCAAATGGCTCTCAGCACTATAGGACTTAAAATCTGAGGTCAGCAGTCCCCAAGACTTAGAACTACTTAGTCCTAACTAACCTAAGGAGATTACCGACATCCATGCCCGAGGCAGGATTCGAATCTGCGACCGTAGCAGCAGCGCGGTTTCGGACTGAAGCGCCTATAAACGCTCGGCCACAGCGGCGGGCTTAAAAGAAGACATCAAAGCGTACAAGGCAGAAGCGTGCTGTTATGTTCGTCACTGATAGGTTAGTTCTACACGCGAGTAGTATTGGGGAGATGCTTTCTGGCCTCAAATAGGAATTCCTGGACGGAAGACGACACTATCGACAAAGTTAAAGTTCAGGGAGTTAACGCTAGTTTCTACTGTCGCGAACGTATATTTTGCGTAATAACCATACATTATAGCTGATACGGAGGCAAATAGCCATTTGCCCCTCACTCTAATTACGAGTGGAATAAGAAGGGAAATGACTAGAAGGTATCCTGCGCCGTGAGGCATACGGTGGCTACCAGAGCATGTAGGTATACACAGAGGATCACTTCTTGTTACGTCCGTCCCCGTTAGCTGAGTGGTAGTCGGCACGGTAGCTCAGTGTGTTCGGTCGGAGGGGTAGCAGCCCTCTGTAATAAAAAGAAATGGATCAGTAACGAACTTCAACGGGTGTCATGGGACGTCCGCCCCGAACAAGGCAACGAACATGAACGAACACAACGACATAAAAAAAAGCGCGACAGAATATCAATTCTAAGGGCCCGGGTTCGATTCCCGGCTCGGTCGGACATTTTCTCTGCTCAGGGACTGGATGTTGTGTTGTCCTAATCATTATTATTTCATCCCCATCGACGCGTAAGTCGCCGAAGTGGCGTCAAATCAAAAGATTTGCACCCGGCGAAGGGTCAGCCCGACGGGAGGCCCTATCACACGGCATTTACATTTTACTTCTACCTACGAAGGTGTTCGGAGCGTACCTTACTAGCTCAGTATTGACGACCTCGCTATGTAGATGTTTTCTGTGTTAAGTTTCTCCTTCGACGTACTCTTCTGCTGATGGACTTTGTTTACAGAACGGTTGGCTCAAACTTGTGTGAAATCACTCGTCCCCATCTCCCGGCAGGACCGAACTCTGAACGTGACCTTTACGTTCTCCTGCTAATCCATCATCGTTTAGCGGTTGTGGTCTCGAAATCAAGGACCGCTTTGCAAGTCTCGCGTTCTATTGCTTGTGGACTACAGCCCTGGCATCGCTTTTCGGGACTCTCGTTCGGCGCGTGTATCTAGCGGGACACAAAATTTACAAAACGCAGTTCACCGCTGTTAGTGGGACTCGAAAGTGGTGGAAATATTCTAGGTGTAATAATGGAACTTCTTGTGGCTCATTGGTCGATTGCAAGACTTTCAACTGCATGACACTTTGGCGACATGCTTGTCCCTAATCTTTCAAATGTTCAAATGTGTTTGAAATCTTATTGGACTTAACTGCTAAGGTCATCAATCCTTAAGCTTACACGCTACTTAACCTAAATTATCCTAAGGACAAACACACACACCCATGCCCGAGGGAGGACTCGAACCTCCGCCGGGACCAGCCGCTCAGTCCATGACTGCAGCGCCCAAGACCGTTCGGCTAACCCCGCGCGGCTCTAACCTATCGATGGGAGGAATGCGGACCTGCAGTTTAATGTGGAATCCAAATCGAATGTCATTTCTCACATCGCTGGGAGGCGAAGGTTATTATTAAAGGTTGACAGAATTCCGCAGTCCGACCAAGATTTGATTCCGCGACCTCACGGTTTCGAGGCAGTGGATATAGCGCACGACGGCAGAGGCGGTTGCTCTGGTGACAAATGGCGCATAAAACGCGGCACGCGCGGCTAACGTAAAATCCTCTCCTACGCGACGACACCGCCAATAGCACTTCGGCACGGACAGATTGTGGATCGCGGCCTGCCGAGGTCTCCGACAGATGTCCCTGCGTTCACAGTATTGTGATCCAGTACGGTACAGAAGAAGTAAATCAGCAGATCGTTATGTTTTCCAAGTGACACTTGAATTGAAATTTTGGAAGCTATTTCTGCTTTTTCTTCCTTTGTAACTCAGACCTTGCCAATTTTGTTCTCGCTACTTACATGGTTTTTATAAGAGGTAACAACTTCCCATCAGTAAACGGCTGGATGGGTGTGTTTAACTGGTAACACTTGTCGGGTTCGCTGGCTCTATCAGTTAATACGAGGTGTCCCTCCCGCATCGGTACTACGATTTTTTTATTTTCATTTATCGTTTTTTTTTACCTCTAGCAATGATTGGTTGAAGTGAAAAATGCCAAATTGCACCCTGCTACGGACTTACCGCTGAACTGAATGGGACAGTTCTCAGGTTAGTGTCCCGCGTCAGTCCAATGCTTAACATACATTCTAAGAATGGACCAGCTGGTGCTTTGTAAAGAAATTCTTTTTTAGACGCCCTTCTCAAGAGCTCTTGTAGCTGAATATAACATTTGAGTATTTATATTAATCAATATTTATATTAATCAATCAACCTGAATAAGAAGTGAATTACTTCAGTAATTTAAACCATAAAAATAAAGAAGTTCTAATGATGAAAGATAAATAAAGTGAATCTCTAGCAGTTTCGACTTTACAAGCATGACATGGTACCAGTGCGAATTCCTGGGACGAAGTGCTCATCGTGTGGAAGGCTTTTCGAGATAGAACGTTTCCTGAACAGCCGAAATGCAGACTTGTACATCCAAATTCTTCACAAACTCGTCAGTTGCAAAAAAAAAAAATGTGAATATGTAGAGAAGCACTATCACCGATTTTCATTATCACAGCTTGATTTTTTTCAACATGGAAATTAAAACTTTATGACGACTCTTCGGAATGTTTTGTAGGACTGAACATTTTTTGTACTCTTTTTTTTGGGTGGGGGGGGGGGGGGAGGGAGGGGGGGAGGGGGAGAAGATCACCAGCCCTCTCACTCTTATGAATTACGAGTTCATCTCCTGCGCCAATCTCTTCGTTTCAGGGGAGTATTTATGCTCAAAGTCACTGTCGAACCTGCAGAGAATTTCTTCATTTCTTTTTTTATCAGTCTATCCAATTTTCTGAATCCTTATGTGGTATCAAATACCAACCTCTTCGATTCTCTTCTTTTCTGATTTTCCCACAATTCATTATTCACTTCCATAAAATGCTGTGCTCCAAACATACATTTACAGACATTTGTTATCCAGATTAGGGCAGGTGTTTGATGCTAGTAGACTTCTTTTGGGCAAAGTGTCATATTTGCTTGTGCTACTGCCGGCTGCGGTGGTCTAGCGGTTCTGGTGCTGCAGTCCGGAACCGCGGGACTGCTGCGGTCGCAGGTTCGAATCCTGCCTCGGGCATGGGTGTGTGTGTGATGTCCTTAGGTTAGTTAGGTTTAAGTAGTTCTAAGTTCTAGGGGACTTATGATCTAAGATGTTGAGTCCCATAGTGCCCAGAGCCATTTGATTTTTTTTGCTTGTGCTACTCGGTATTTTATTTCCTCTTTCCTCCGCCCGCCATGCGTTATTTTGCTTCGAAGGTAGCTGAGTCCCTTCGCTTCGTCTACTTCGTTGTCCCCAATTTTTATTTTGAGTTTATCGCTAATCTCATTTCTACTATTCATTACTTTCAACCTCATTATTTGCTCATTAGACCTTTAATTCCATTCAAATGGTCCTGAAACTGTTCTTCACTTTAATTAAGGACGTCAATGTCATCTGCTAATCTTATCGTTCATATACCTTCATCATGAGTTTTAATCCTATTAGTGAACCTTCTTCTAGTTCTCCCATTGCTTCTTCGACGTATAGATTAAACAGTACGGGCGATTAAACAACAGGGGGTGAAAGGCTACATTTCTGCCTCATAACTTTTACCATATGTTGGTCACCGGTGACACGACTGAACTTCCTTAGGCTCACGTGAATTCTTTGAACATGCCGCAGGGGGTCAACTTATGCGACTAGGGTTAGCTATCTATTGACGTAGTGCCAAGGAGGTCATCTAATTACGAAATTAAAAAGGACTAATACTAAAGCTTGCCAAAGAACAGACATTAGCACAGAAGGTGAATCTGCCCTCCAACTATCTACGACATAACAATGCCCGAAACTATTTCTCAATTCCGTGATAGCACCTACTAGTAACTTATGAGTCTCCCCAATTTTCTCCATAAGCTCGTGTCATCTTACCAAACTCTACATGTAGTGGAGGAGAAGTCATGATATGCTGTTAAGTGTTGCTGGCGGAGAGAAAGTCAGCCCTCGTGGGCTCACGGTGGGTAAGTCTAGTAGTCGGTGGCCGCAATAGAAGTCTCCAGTTCATCGGCAGGATATGAAGCATGGTACGTTCTGCAGACCAATTCTGTGTCCCATTTGGAGCGCCAATCCGATGATTTTACAGAACTTTGCCCAATGGCAAGATCGCAAATAAATCAAGAATTTCAGAGTCTGCTATGTTAACCAATGGAAGGACTCAGTTCTGAACAAGTCTTCCCGGCATCCCCATTCTGCTACCGCCAGTCCGCTGGCCTAGGTTTGTGGACATTCTGGAGGCCAGTGCTCGGCGCTGCCCCACTGCTGAATTATTGGCATTAACCACTGATGAATCTCGTTCTAAATTTACAACAAACTATCTGGATAATCCTGTGTTTAGGGTGGACCTGATAGTTTCTCACAGTTCCATAGAGTGGTCAGCATCTCACACTACTTGCCTCTGGGATGGACTTTCCAACCAGAAAATGAACTTTTTTGGAAACAGTTACGCCTTGGTAATTTTTGTAAACATTTCTCGCGAAGAACAGCGGTCTGGCTAAAAAAGTATTTTAAAAATGAATAAAAACATTCTCCACAGAAATAATATATTTATTTACAATGGTTACTGGTTTCGGTCAGAATGCGACCACTTCAGACCACTTGATGTGAGGCGGTAGCAGCGAGCAGAGGACTAATAAACCTTGCTTCGTTCACCGCCACTGCCTGCCATCATTCTGGTCTGAAGATGGTCACATTCTGACAGAAACCGGTAACAATAGTAAATACATGTTGTATTGCGGTGGAGAATGTTTTAAGTCCATTTTTAAAGTTGCGCCTCGCTCCTCCTGCCCACTAAGCTCGTCGGATGGTCCGACTGCTCTCACGCTAAGTAGTACGATCAGCTAGGAAGGCACCGGACTGCACATGGTGCGAAATACGCCATGGCGACTGCTCTGCGGCCAGTATGCAAAATCCTGACAGTGCCCTGCCCTGCAACTCTTAACGCTCAGCCACAACGAAATCTGATACCTGCCAATAGCCATTTGGGTGCAGAATGAGACCTCGCTCAGCTGAGAAAAACAAGATCCTCAAACTGTGCGACTTTGTAGGATTCTCCCTTCGCAAGAATTACCGGAAGATTTGCATTCGACTTCCAATATAGAGGACAAGAAGACTCTACATGACGTCCTGATTTCCGCAATCACTGAATATTGCTTTCTACTAAACGTAAGAATATATCAACTAGCTTCAGTCAGACTGAAACCAAATGAAATAGTGGACAACCTGACAATAAAAAATGAGACATATTAGTCCAGAAGTTGACTACCAAATATCACTTTTCCAATCACAGCACGTTTGTTCCTTGTCTTCCATCCTTCTTTTTTCACTATTGGTTCTGTACATATTGCATATTACCCCTCTTTCTCTATAGTTTACACACATCTTCCTGAGATTTTCGAACATCTTGCACCATTCTACATGAGTGAACTCTTTTTCTAGATCTATAAATCTTATGAATGTGTCTTCGTGTTTCGTAAGTCCTACGTGCATTATTAAGCGCAAAGTGAGAAGCGCCTCTCTTGTGCCGTTACCTTTCCTGATCCCAAACTGATCGTCATGTGACAGGTTCTGAATTTTCGTTCCAGTTCTTCTACACATCATTCTTGTGAACAGAATTGGATGCATGAGCTGTTCAACTGATTGTGCAATAATCCTCTCACTCATTTGGCCTTTTTCTACGTACGAGTCACGGTTGTGCAATAGTTCTCACACTTAATTTTCATTTCTCTACGTACGAGGCGTCAGACCTCAGATTCGGACGAACGTGGCTGAGTTCACCACTACATACGGCGCTCTGAGGCCGGTGTTTAATTCAGTGTTTGAGCTGCCGGAAGAGACACACGCATCACGGCTATCGGTAGCTGTTATTACACTGTAAATATTTAACTCCAACGAGCAAAGACAAAGTTTATACGCGCAGTGACTTGAAACAAAAAATCGAGAAACGAAACAAAACAAAAAAATATTAACTGTGAACAATAGCGGAGCGCCCAAGGGGGTAGGAGGGGAGAGGGTGGGGTTGGGGTGGGGGGGGGGGGGGACAGGGGGAAGCCCGGCCGGAAAAATACGCGGCCACTCGGCCGTGTGTTAGCAAAACTAATAACACGCACGCGGCGTGGCGCTCACGTGTCGCTCTTTTTGCCGCTCCCCGCCCGTGGGCGCGCGCCCTGCGCCTCACTCGCCGTCCTGCACAGTTTATTGAACAAAACGCCGCCCGCACCCGACGCCGCGCCGCGTGGTTGCGTGCCTGCCTATTCCCAGAATTGGAATTAAAAATTGAGAGGAGACTTTTGGAGCGCCATTCTGTTGATTGAACAATGCATGATGAAACACTCAGAGGTGCTAACGGATTGAGAGCGTGTCCTCTGTTTTCGAAAACGTAGCGATACGAGACGTTATACAAACAAGCTCTCTCGCGGCGATGAGTAACACTGAGAACTACTACGAATTAGAAGCGACGTTTCGACCGTGTTTTCATCTGCCCTCATCGGGATGACAATTTAGCTGCTTTCTGTCGGTGGTCTTGTACAAAACGTGCAGTTCTGTACACAGAACTGGACCACTAAACTAAACTCTGTTCGAAAATATCTTAATCGACCGACGATAACGTCCAACCGCCGTGTCATTCCCAGCCCACAGGCTTCACTGGATGCTGGTATGGAGAGGCATGTAACCAGCACGCTGCTCCTCCGGCCCTTGTCAGTTTTTGTGACCCGAGCCGGTACTTCTCAGTCAAGTAGCTCCTCAATTGAACTCGAAATGCTGAGTGCTGCACACGCTTGCCAACAGCAGACCTCGACGGCTACCCATCCTAATGCTAGACTGGAGGTAAAAGATCGTTGGCAGTCACCCCAGTATCAGCACCAGTCATTTTGTAAGACCCCCTCCCCCCACACATGGTACTTCTCAGTCAAGTAGCTCCTCAATTGGACTCGAAATGCTGAGTGCTGCACACGCTTGCCAACAGCAGACCTCGACGGTTACCCATCCTAATGCTAGACTGGAGGTAAAAGATCGTTGGCAGTCACCCCAGTATCAGCACCAGTCAGTTTGTAAGACCCCCTCCCCCCACACATGGTACTTCTCAGTCAAGTAGCTCCTCAATTGGACTCGAAATGCTGAGTGCTGCACACGCTTGCCAACAGCAGACCTCGACGGCTACCCATCCTAATGCTAGACTGGAGGTAAATGATCGTTGGCAGTCACCCCAGTATCAGCACCAGTCAGTTTGTAAGACCCCCTCCCCCCACACATACATACCATTTCACACCACTTGTCGCCTGGCTGATCTTACCGTTACAATCACGGCCACAGATCACACCCCAGGAGCCAGTGCGTATTAATCCAGTTAGGCAACGGAACATAATGAAAATGTGATCTCTTATAGGTGGCCTGAAAGTCTGTATCCTGTGTGGGTGTCATTGAACTTATACCTTCTACCTGTGGACATGGAATTCATTGACCGTGAAAGTAAAATCGCATAATACGATAGTCATAATTTATTTCACAAACGGAATGGTAAATCTTCCAAGGATTGGACATTTGTTACCAAAAGATTTCGATTCAGATAATACTTGGATGGTTACATCAATGACTAACTAGCTGTTGACAAGGTTCGGAGATGGATGGGATGGTGATTTTGTTATGACGATTTATCATCACGCTAACTAAAACCATGAAGTCGTATGGTATGCATGCAGTGACCGCGAGGTGTGAGGTGGAGAGCGAATGACTCTGGTCCTCAGATTTCTCCCAGCGCTTCAGTCAGATCGTTGTACTCAAAAGCCACGATTGGAATGGCTAGAAAGCAGACTTCTCTGCGACCCGCGGTAGTTTCCTTGGCAAGTCAACCAGTTTGTCACAAACATTCGCCAGTGACATTATTTTGTAATGTCCTGCATCCTCCCTCTTTTTCTGTCCAAAAAATGGAAGTGAAGAATAGTGCCACAAGACGCCTACCAAGAGCACACTTTTCCCCTTGTCGCGATTTCGCCACCTTGGGGAAAAAAATGAAGAAAAGTTCTACCCACTCGGCTTCGGTTTGATGGGACATCAGCTGCATATTAAAGTCACAGCAAGTGGTATTTTGTGGTGTGCTTTCTAAAGACTTTATCTGTACCCAGTGCCTGTACTTTCGCACTCCGCAAATAACATTCCCTTGAAATCTTTCACACAACTATCCACGAACAATACGAGACTGGAATAGAAAGGAGAACCGATGGATGTACTCAAGGTACCCTCCGCCACACACCATCAGGTGGCTTGCGGAGTATGGATGTAGATGTAGATGGACGGCAAGTTTTTCACCTGGGGCGCACTGTCCGATCCGCATGTCGGCCTAGGGAAAACAGTGGGGGTTGCATCTTTAGCTCCATCCTGCTATATTGTCCAAGGCCTTTGGGGTATATGGCCCGGCGCTGGCCTAGCGACTGTCCATCCTCCAGCACAGAGTCAGTTCTCCCACTTTCTCTCTGACTTGAGTTCACTGGCCAGTTGATGAAAAGACCCTGCCACCTGCGGCCCTTGGGAATGATCCCTGTGGTAGCCCCTCGCTCCCTAGCGCTCGTGTGCCCTGGACGATTCAGCGTCTCCCTCTACACGTCGTGATATGGCATGCATGAAAGCCAAGCAGAAAAGAAAAGGCGCAGGAAATTATCACTGCCCCTTGATTCGCTGTCATATCCATCCCTAAAATTCTAAATTCAGCTGTCTCATTAAAAGCGTCATTAGCATAATACTCCATTCCATCTCTGTTTGCATGGAGAAGTGACTAACTGGAAAGGTTAGCCACCTCTCAAGGTGGCCTGTCAGCATTGAGTAAGCCAGACGACTGTACGGAACCTTCTCTACAAGTACTACAGCTGTCTGTATCAAAACGTGGTGCAGGACTTCTTAGCTACAGACTTGTCTCTGCAGTGCCTCGGGCATGGATGTGTGTGATGTCCTTAGGTTAGTTAGGTTTAAGTAGTTCTAAGTTCTAGGGGACTGATGACCACAGGTGTTAAGTACTATAGTGCTCAGAGCCATTTGAACCAGGACTTTAAATTACGTGTATTTACGGATACAGCAGCAGCGACAATATTACGGCGGTCACTTAGATACTATCATATATCGTCGCCATATTACTGGTGTTAAGAAAACAAAGCACACATGAATTACTACTGTTATAGTCCACCCCCGGTAGCTGAGTGGTCAGCGCGACATAACGTCAATACTAAGGGCCCGGCTTTGATTACCGGGGTCGGAGATTTTCTCCGCTCAGGGGCTGGGTGTTGTGTTGACCTAATCATCATAATTTCATCCGCATCGACGCGCAAGTCACCGAAGTGGCGTCAAATAGAAAAACTTGCACACAGCGAACGGTCCACCCGACGGGAGGCTCTAGTCACACGACCATTGTTATACACCGAAAAAAGTGGACTAAGAATCGAACCCTGTGGGACATGAGAGAGTACAGTAAATGTTTCCATAGAAATTTATCTGAGAGACATATGGTTTTAAGGTAGCTACATTGCACTATTTGAGGAATTCCACAATCAACAGTATCAAAAGCGTTGCTGAAATCAATCAGGGTTAAAATGTACACTTGACGACTGTCCAGGACGTGTTTCAAGCCGTTGGCCACGTAGTAAACGTGTTGATTGAGAGACCTGGCGTGAGGGGGGGGGGGGGAGGGAGGCTGTGTCTCCCAACAAGATCTGTAGTGAGCCGGGCCCCCCAGACGCTGCAGACGGCCGGTCGCAGACTGGACAGGTAGGGTCTACGCACCCTGGGGTCTGCCGTCAGCCGGGGAGACGCTGCTGCCGGTGCTGCCGCCTCCTGGCGGCGCTATAAACCAGCCGGGCGGCGAGTCGGCTCTGGCGGCCGGCCAGCGCCGTGACACAAAATTATGGGCTGTCCGTCGAGCCCCGCGGGACACGCGAAACGCAATACCCGCCATTAATTCCCTAATGCACACACACTCCAAACACACACATACACACACATGCACGTCTGCGGCCGCACACGCGGGACGACCCAGGCCCAGCCCACCGCCGGCTGCTTCTGCGCCTCTGTCTCTCTCTCTCTTTCTCTCCCTCCCTTCCTTTCTCTCTCTCTCTCTCTTTTTCTGTTTATTCGTCCGGCACCGCCCGGCCCTGACAGCTTCTCCATTACTCCGAAATAATTTCTTTCATTTAGCCTCCCACCGCCCGATCGCTCAGCAGCTTAGCTGGGCGGCCCGTCTGGCGTACGTGTGGGTGCGCGCGCGTGTCTGTAATCCAGTAATGGCGGCGACGGCAGTATTGAAAATTAATTTCGCGTGTAGGCGGAATAATTGCATTTGCGTCAGCGGGACGACAAGCGGGGAAAAAAGGGAGTACAAAAAAGCACAAGTTGCGCAACATGCGGTGGTGGGGGAAAAAAGTGTTTGAGTGACACTACGTATGTGTACGTGCATGCGTGCATATGTGTGTGCGTGTGTGTCTGTGTGTGTGTGTGTGTGTGTGTGTGAGACAGAGAATGTCCGTGCGTATGATGGGACATAGAGAAGGATCGGTCGTTGTCAGACACGTACTGCATACACTGGCATGGCGAGTTTATTTACGGATACTGCGTTGTGGGGACGATCGAACGGTGTGCGAGCGCAGTGGCAGACACGGCACCAAGCGCCCCCGTCACTCACAGGCTGTTTATAGATCGCACGTGCACGACACTTGCTGAACGCTTTGTTGAGGTCCTTCTGTGCCGATAAAGCCACCGCTTAATGGTGCTAGATGGAAACGTATAGCGGAAACACTTCAGAACTTTTGAACTGGTGTCTGATGGGCCGGCCGGAGTGGCCGAGCGGTTTTAGGCGCTACGGTGTGGAACCGCGAGACCGCTACGGTCGCAGGTTCGAATCCTCCCTCGGATATGGATTTGTGTGATGTCCTTAGGTTAGTTAGGTTCAAAAATGGCTCTGAGCACTATGGGACTTAACATCTGAGGTCATCAGTCCCCTAGAACTTAGAACTAGTTAAACCTAACTAACCTAAGGACATCACACACATCCATGCCCGAGGCAGGATTCGAACCTGCGACCGTAGCGGTCGCGCGGCTGCAGACTGTAGCGCCTGGCAGGCAAAGATCATATATATTTGAGCCATCCAGGATATTTGTCGGTCGGTAAACTACCAAAATCATTCAAACATATGAATATACACAATTTAAACAATGCTGAGAATCCTTTAAATACGTATAATTGCGGAATATATGTGTGCAAATAAATCGTAAATTCAAATTGTTTCGGCTGTTCAAGCCGAGCCACTGCTTTTACTCCCCTTGTCGGCCAAATACTGGTGATGAAGTCTTGTGCACTAGCCGAGATTTCAAAGGACTATCTCTGTGTAGCAACTAGTGCGATCGTTGAAAGATGCATCATGGAGCTAATACGTCTGCCAAAGCGGATATCAGATCTCTACAATAGTGCAGTCTGCTGACCAGTGAGAAAGTAAAAATTCTAACGTTTATCAGTGCATGCCTGAACAAAACTGTTAGTTCTAAATTCGGAAAGTTTAATATGATAGAAAGTATCGTTGTTAGGCTGACGAAAGTGCTTCGCCCTTAACGTGGCTACTTCGCCCTTAAGATCAAACCATTTGAGATGCTTTGCTACAGAAGAATATTGAAAATTAGGTGGACTGATAAGGTAAGGAATGGGGGGGGGGGGGGGGGGGTACTCCGTAGAATCGTCGCGGAAAGGAATATATGGAAAACACTGAAAAAATGAAGGGACAGGGTGATAGAACACCTGTTAAGGTATCAGAGAATAGCTTCCATGGTACTAGAGGAAGCTGTAGAGTATAAAAACTGTGGGGGAAGATAGAGATTGAAATGCATTCAGCAAATAATTGAGAACGTAGGTTCAAGTGCTACACTGAGATGAAGTACATGAGAGGAATTCGTAGCGGCCCGCACCAAAGCAGCCAGAAGACTGATGACTTGAAAGCCGAAGTCAGTTCTTCTTTAGACAGTACCACCAGACCCATAAACTACCACGAAAGTATCACTTTCGTCACGCAGGACAAACGGTAGAAAATGGGCTTCTAGAAGCGTGGACACCAAACTTGTTCCTACGTGCAGAGAGAGGAATGCGGTTTCTAAGATACTTTCAGATTTTCATACAGGAGATGTATTACTGCGGTGCCCGCATGGTTCACGATTCGATTCTTCTGAAAAATATTTTTAATACCTAGTCATATTCTTAGGTGCAGCGTGGAATGCTCTTGAATGTCTGTATGTAGTCCAACTAGAGGAATCAGCTTGACATTCAGTTTGTGTCATATACGACTGGAAAATGGCATGGACTGAATGGAGATAAGGGTGTAATATCTCGTCCACAACGAAGTCTTCAGAGACGAAGCACAAGAATGGAATGGCGATGGGTATGGAAGGAAAGAGACAGCGTTTTTCTCAAAGGAACCATAGTTGCGTTTCGTTTAAACATTTTGGATGAACAACAAAAGAATTAAATCTTGATGACCGAACGGGGATGCAAGAGTTCTTCCATATTCCATGCCTTAAAGGACACGAATTCTTTACAGAAGAGTGGAAAAACCGGGGGAAGTCGACCTCGAGAATGATTAATGTAGGAACTCACGAGGCTATATTGATGTTACGACTCATCTTAGAAGATAGGTTGAGGAAAGGCAAACCTACTTTTATAGCATTTGTAGATTTAGAAAAAGTTTCTGACAATGTTGACTGGAATAACCTCTCTGAAATTGTGAAGGTAGCAGTGATAAAATACGTGGAGCGAATGGTTATTTACAACTTGTACAGAACACAGACGGAGTCCAGGAGCATAAATGATAAGCAGTGATTGAGAAGGAAGTGGGACTGGGCTGCAGCTTATCACCTATGTTATTCAAACTGTACAGCGAGTTACCCAATCAATTCATACAGCAAGCAGTAAAGGAAACCAAAGATAAATTTGGAGTAGGAAATTTCAGGGAAAAGAAATAAAAACTTTGAGGTTTGCCAGTGACGTAATTCAGAGTCAGAAAAGGACTTGGAAGACCAGTTGAATGGAATGGACAGTGTCTTGAAAGGAGGAAATAAGACGAACATTAAGAAAAGCAACAGAAGGATAATGGAATACAGTCGAATTAAATCAAGCGATGCCGAGGGAGTTAAATTGGGAAATGAAACACTTATATTAGTAGATGAGTTTTGCTGTTTGGGCAGCAAAATAACTGATGGTCACCAAACTAGAGAGCATATAAACTGCAGACTAGTGATGGAAAAAGAGAAATTTATTAACATCTAATGCAGATTTAAGTATCGGGAAGTTTTTTCTGAAAATATTTGTATGGAGTATAGCCATGTATCGAAATGAATCATGGATGATCAAGAGTTTAGACAAGAAGAGAATAGAAGCTTTTCTAATCTGGTGCTACAGAAGAGTGCTGAAGGTTAGGTAGGCAGATCACATAGCTAATGAGGAGATGCTGAATGCAACTGGGGAGAAAAGAAATTTGTTGCACAACCTGGCTAGAAGAAGAGATCGGTTGATAGGAAACATTCTGAGACATCAGAGTGTCACCAGTTCGGTACTGGAAGGAAGTATATGTGTAGGGGAGAGTGGGGGGGGGGGGGGGAGTTGAGCGGGGATTAAAATCCTAAGGGGAGACCAAGAGATGAATGCAGTAAGTAGATTCAGAAGGATGTCGATTGCAGCATTTATTCGGAGACAAAGAGTCTTGCACAGGAAAGAGTAGCATGGAGAGCTGCATCAAAGCAGTCTTCGGACTACAACAACAACGACAAAGGAAGGAAAATATTCAGGCAGGGATGTGTTACAAAACAGCTTCCTGCAAAATAACGTCGTATTTACCCCTATAAGACAGTCGTTCTAATATTTCCGCTGCCTGGGTGGGCCGAAAACATCTCAGCTGCTTCTCGTATAATTCGAATCAGTCCTCCGAAGTGTTTTGATGTTGTAGTAAGAGACGGTGGCGAGCCCGCGTTGACACATTAAGTCGAGATCGTAGTTCAACAACAAAAAGAAGTAATAATCATAATAGAGAACTGAACAGAAGACAGGATTGTGAAATATAATTCGAACGGAAATCTTCAAATAATCCAGCAGCGAGCCAGCTACGTAAACTTGGAAGGCAGCCTAAACAGTATGTTGCCGCTGGGCACTGTGCCAGCGCCTCGGTTCGATGTCGCTATACCTGTCCACAGCTCTTAAAGCGCACACGGTTGCACTCAGCTATTTCAACAGCTGCGGTACGTCACCTGATTCCTAGCGTTGCATACTGGCGTGGTACATTCCTCAAGGATAATTCACGAAGCCGAATTGGTGGAGCATTTCTGGCAGAGACTATTCTTGTGGGTGGGTTGCCCATTAAATGCCGATTATGAGGATTACTTATATTAGATTCTTCCAGTTGTTGGCAAATAGTGCTTACAAGGGAACCTCCACATCGCACCCCCCTCAGATTTAGTTGTAAGTTGGCACAGATCAATCGAGAAAACAGGAAGAAGTTGTGTGGAACTATGAAAAAAAAAGCAAAATATACAAACTGAGTAGTCCATGCGCAAGATAGGCAACATCAAGAAAAATGTGAGCTTAGGAGCGCCGTGGTCCCGTGGTTAGCGTGAGTACTTGCGGAACGACAGGTGCTTGGTTCAAGTCTACCCTCGGGTGAAAAGTTTAATTTTTTGTTTTCAGATAATTATCAAAGTTCAGGCACTCACACATAATCAACTTCGCTCTCCAAAATTCCAGGACATGTTCAGATTTGCTTGCACATATGCAGGATTTGACGGTCTACACACGGAAAAATTTGAAAACGTTAAAAACATATGTTTTGACAGAGCACAGGGAAAACTACGACTGTGAAACTGTTGCATTCATTTGTTGCAGTTTATGTGACAAACTCTTATGTTTTCATCACTTTTTGGGAGTGATTATCACATCCACAAGAAAACCTAAATCGGGCAAGGTAGAAGAACCTTTTTACCCATTCGCCAAGTGTACAAGTTACGTGGGTCGACAACATATTCCTGTCATGTGAAGCACATGCCGTCACCAGTGTCGTATAGAATATATCAGACGTGTTTTCCTGTGGAGGAATCGGTTGACCTATGACCTTGCGATCAAATGTTTTCGGTCCTCATTGGAGAGGCACGTCCTTTCGTCTCCTAATCGCACGGTTTTGCGGTGCGGTCGCGAAAACACAGATCATAAACTTATTACAGTGAATAGAGACGTCAGTGAACGAACGGACAGATCATAACTTTGCGAAAATAAACTTTTCAGTCGAGGGAAGTCTTGAACCAAGTACCTCTCCTTCCGCAACTGCTCACGCTAACCACGGGACCACGGCGCTCCTGAGCTCGTATTATCCTTGATGTTGCCTATCTTGCCCATGGACTACTCAGTTTGTATATTTTGCTTATTTTTTCATAGTTCCACACAACTTCTTCCTGTTTTCTCGATTGATCTGTGTTCAGTTTTTCAAGGCCTATCCACTGTGCCAACTTATAACTAAATCTGAAGGGGGTGCGATGGGGAGGTTCCCTTGTTAGTAGCGAACAAACAGTGCGTGGGCAAAGAGATCATGGGAAGGCACTGGGGCACAAGTCGCTTATTGGCGGCTGAAGCCTACGTACAGGCGTGGCGAAACGGGATTCCTGTCGACTCATATTTAGATACGTAGCACAGTAGACCGTCGATTGCCCCCATAAGACTAGGTAAATCAGGCGTCGTCGTGCGTCAAACGCTTATGTTTGCCCCTTGCTGCTGTTAACGCGTGTAGAAAGATTCACACTAGACACTGTTAACGAAGGAAACCAGAGAAGTGTATTTCAGACATGCTCTGACCCACACGTTTTGCACCGATTATCATTCAATATTCAAAGCCAGTGGCATCGCGACGTGCTGCCATGTTCGCTACTCATCTGTGTGTGGCAGTGGTTGAGAAAAAAAACCGTATATTTCTAAGAACCAACCCAGTGGGTTAAATTGTGTTTTTATAGAAAGTCCTGGTATAAAACGCAATAAGGAAGTAATAAAACACAGAAAGGATCAAGCACTAGGCTCTTTCACTATCTTGCTAAAATGTTAGATCCGATATTCAGAGGGGAAGATCAACAGCTGAACAAGAAGAAAGTGGAGAAAACTGGCTAATACAGATGCATCAAGAGTGGATTGCAAATGTTAGTATTTTAGGATTGCTCAATTTTAATACTTTCCTATCATGATTTTTTCTGATATTACCTTTCCGAAAAGGTCAATTCACTACCCATGGGCTTGTTTGGTCAAAGTTAAGAAACAACTCATGAAAGAAAAGAGCCGTATAATTAGTCAGCATGTACCAATTCATGCATGCTTTCAAAAGGGACTTCATTGTACTTTACGCTTCTGCATCAAGTTAAAGTTGTTTTTCTGGAAGTGTAAATGTTATTTATATTGTAAGGGGACCGATGGCCTTTGTAGTCTGGTCCATTCAACCCCCACAAACCAACCAATCTTATAGTGGAAGAAAAGTTAAAACACGTTGTGATAGCCCGACATGCGACCTTGCAGATGAAATGCGCGCACACGCTACACCGTTCTTCATTTTATTTTCTGCGAGTAAAATTTGACAAGCGAAACAGCTTGATAGATAGTAGAATTTGTGACTGATAGAATACGGTAGTGCATGGTGGTGAAGGCTCGAGACGTCCAAAAGGATAAAAATGCTGTACGAACTTAACATATAATATCCCATCGACGTCGAGGTCGCTAAATACAATACGAACTCTGTAAGTGAAAGGCTACGCAGGAAACGCTCCCGTCTACAGCGATTTACGGAAGCTGCGGAAAACCTAGGTATGGCGGTGGTCGCTCTTCCTAACACCGGTGCTTCAGCCACGACGCCTCTCCCAGTCGTCAAGGGGCATAACAGCATTCGCGCTGACCGGAGTCGACAGGGCAGGTAGTTGATACTTGACAGAAGTTGTAAATGTCGAGAGGCTGACAGAACGCTCCCAAATGTGCCTCCCCAGTGGAAGATGCTTCCCACAGCTGTAAACTTCTGGAAACAAACATTTGGTCGAGGAAAATAAAAAGGTTAGGCTCCAGCTTTATTCGTTGGAGAAACAATTAATATTAAGATATGTAGCACCTGACGGGCTTCAAATCCCCACTGGTCTTCCTGAATTAGGTTTTCTACGGTCTCCTTAAATTATTTGAGATGAGGTGAGGACTGTTCATTTAAAGGCTACGCCTATTTTTCCAGTCATCCAACTGAATCTTTACATTAAGAGGTACGATTTTACGAAAAAAATTTCAACTGAATATTTTAGCTTCATTCTTCGCCGCGTCTTAGCTGTGTTTCTGTGCCATATATAGTGTTTAAGTTCAGTCGGATGCTAGGTGCAGTCCTATCCTAAAGATATCTGAAGATTCAACGAAGGCAGTTCTCACCACTCATATACAAGGTAGGAAGGCTAGATTTGAACTAAACACAAATGTTAGTTTGAACACCATGTTGTTTTACTAGGTAAGGTCCTCTTCGAGGTGGTCTGCCTTTTCCTTTGCCTTTGAACTGGCACAGTCAAGTAGTTATTTGAGGAACTGTAGATTAATGTGGGCTCAGAACCAAGCTAACGCTCAATGAACGCTTCGCTACGAACAGTGGCTTCGCGAACGTCGATCGGTGTTGGCCTGGGCTGGCCGCAGAACTCGCGTTTCAGATATGCCACTGTGGGCTGTCATCAGATCTCCGCAACGAGGTAGACGTTTTGCGTCGACAGCGCCTCAGCAAGCTAGACAGGTGTCCTGTATATCATCACCACTTAAACATGACAACTGCTTTGTAGCGGCGGAGACGACGTATGTCATCAGCGCGCTGGTAAATATACAGTTCCAATAAAACGTGCGTTCCGACGTCTTCAAATACTGATAAAAAGGCGCGCTGTTTGTTTGACGCCGGAGCTTGATAACGTCACGAGGGGGTCGGTGTGACGGCCGGAGGCGTCACTTTCTTGCTCCCATCGGGCCTGCGTTTACGTCGGAGCCGTGCCGGAAATAGCAGCTCTGTCGGATCCGGCCTAAGGACCTTAAGATCATTATCTGAAGAGAGACCCCTCGAAAACAGGCTGCATCTATCCTCGAGCCTAGAGAGAGAAGGATTTTTAACTACAGCACTGCAGGCTGTTTGAGGGTTGAGTGTAGGAACTCACTTCCTTCAGTGGAAAACTTTTGTCCATGGACGCTATTTACGGAAATCAGCACGAAGGAATTTTGTTCCGTATTGACGTCATGCCCGGGATACCTATACTTATACAATGGGTGGACAAAATTATGGAAACACAAAAACACAACACATTACCTTGCCTGATACGGTGTAGAAGAACTGTTGGCAGTCAAAAAAGCTTCCAGTAGTCTCGGAATGGATAAATACAGGTTTTCAAGAGAATCAAATACCATTTTTCCCACAACGTATTGTACTGTATGGAACTGGTGAGCCAGAAGCGACGGAGAGGCTTCGTCCCCGCCTTCACAACTCCACAACAATGTACAGAAGTCCACTCACCCTACCGCCGCCCCACTCCGAAAAATGGTTCAAATGGCTCTGAGCACTATGGGACAACTTCTGAGGTCATCAGACCCCTAGAACTCAGAACTACTTAAACCTAACTAACCTAAGGACATCACACACATCCATGCCCGAGGCAGGATTCGAACCTGCGACCGTAGCGGTCGCGCATTTCCAGACTGTAGCGCCTAGAACCGCTCGGCCACTCCAGCTGGCCCTCACACCGAACCCAGGGTTATGGTGCGGTTCGGCCCCCAGTAGACCCCCCACCCCCCGGGAACGTATCATACCAGACCAGTATAACCCCAATGTTTGCGTGGTGAAGTACTTATGGTGTACGCGTACGTGGAGAAAGCATTTGCGCAGCAATCGTCGACATAGTGTAACTGAGGCGGAATAAGGGGAACCGTCCCGCATTCGTCGAGGCTGATGGAAAACCGCCTTAAAAACCATCCACAGACTGGCCGGCACACCGGACCTCGACACTAATCCGCCGGGCGGATTGGTGCCGATGACGGGCACGCCTTCCCGCCCGAAAAGCAGTGCGTCAGACCGCACGGCTAGCTATACGGGCTCCCACATCGTAGTGGCTGTTCTGGTAATAATGACGGAAGAGGGTAGCGATCACATCGAAGTAGGCATTAAACTGCATTGAAATCTGATGGCTGTGGTGGCCAGGGAGATATTTGAAGCCGGCCGAAGTGGCCGTGCGGTTAAAGGCGCTGCAGTCTGGAACCGCAAGACCGCTACGGTCGCAGGTTCGAATCCTGCCTCGGGCATGGATGTTTGTTATGTCCTTAGGTTAGTTAGGTTTAACTAGTTCTAAGTTCTAGGGGACTAATGACCTTAGCAGTTGAGTCCCATAGTGCTCAGAGCCATTTTTGAGATATTTGACGATTCAACCCCGTGCTCACAAAACCAGTTCTGGACGATGCGAGGTATGTGGACGGGGGTCCTGTAGTCTTGGAACACAGCATCGCCAGAATAAACATTGTACGGTAGTATGGACCTGGTCAGCCAAAATGGGTCACTTAATCCATGGCAGTACTGGGACCTCGCAAAGTAACCATGGAGCATGTGGAACACTACAACATGCCTGCCACAATGACCACCGAACCCACACCACGTATCACCCTTGGGACGTAAATTCGGCCAGGAGTTGGAAACCTTGCGGAACAAGACTCATCATACCAAATCACTTTCTTCCATTGCTACTGAGGCCAGGTTCTATGGCTTCAGCACCACGTATTTGCATTTCCCATAAGTGGTTTTGAAATTACAGCTCGCCTTACAGTTCCCTGCTTTTGGAGGTTCTTTCGTGTTGTTTTGGTGGTAGCACGATTCAAGAGTGCGACATCCAGTCCTGCAGCGGCTTTTGCAGCTGTCGTCGAGAACTGGTTTTGTGAGCACGGGGGTGAATTGTCGCAGATCCCCCTGGCCTCCACAGTCACCAGATCTCATTATTGTTCAACTTTATGGTCTACATGGGTGTGATGGCTACCCACTTCCATTATCGTTACCAGAAAAGCCACTACGTTGTGGGAAAAAAGGAATTCGATTCCCTTGAAAACCACAGAGGTCCTGTACTTATCCATTCCGAGACGACTGATAGATTTTTTGTCTGCCAACGGTTTTTCTACACCATATCAATCAAGGTAATGTGTCATTTTTATGTTTCCATAATTTTGCCCACCGATTGTATAAGGGTAGGTATTCCGGGCACCTTAATTATCGTCACGGTCCTCTTCAACGAGCGTCCGTCACGATCAGTCAACATATAGTTTCGCTTGCGTTGTGATTCAACAGATGATGTTTTTTCGCTTTCCCTGTAGGCAGTATAAATCTTCGGTACAGTTTCACAATAGAAATAATTCAAAAGCCAAGATCGCTTGAATACTGTTTACTGGATAACAGGTTTCTACACACTATAGGTGCCATCATCGGATCTGAATCTAGCTTTAGTGTGTTGAAACCGGTTATCCAGTAAACAGTGTTTAAGCGATCTTGGATTTTGAATTATTTCTACAACAGAGTGATCGCCCCACTACGCACTATGTGTTCACTGCAAAACAGTTTCACAAGTTGCGACATGGTCGTGAATTGAACAGTGTCTCGAAAATAGAATAAGTTTCCTTTACTTCACGCCTATGGCTACAAATTTTTAAGTCCTTAGACTACCTGTTTCGGTCAGTAATGGCCATCTTCAGATCTGTTTCATAAAAACATGTCCTAATATATTGGAGCCATCCTGGCTCTTGAAACACAAAATACTTCGACTACGCTGCTTACGGAAGCAGCCACCTTAAGAGCACCAACAATCTGCTCAAGTTCAGTGTCATTCACCTCCGACGTAATGCACTCACAAATACGCAGAACACTGTTCTGAGGAGTTGCAGCAAATTGCGGATATTGCACAGGTGCCTTTAGTTGTCAAATACAATAGCGAAACCTGCAGGCTGCTCCAGCATCTGTATTTACGTTAAAGCATGCGTTTCTCGTGCTGTTTCGATATTTTTGTCCAACCCCTCTAGATCTGTCCTTGGAAGACGTTCGAACATTGCAGACTGTCGACATTTTACATGTACCAATTACGAAAGAGAGGCAGCAAGAATGGTCTCAGATTTGTATGATCGTCGAAATCGTGGAAAACATGAACTGGCAGACGGTTGAAGATAAGCGTCCACTCTCCTGCGAAAGTCTACACAGAAAGATTACACGAACCAGCGTTAAATATGAAATCTGGGAATTTACTACAATTCGTTACATCGCGAAGACCTTTCCTACACGCATTTAAGCAATAATTTCCTTTGCGCTTTGGATTAAGAAGAAACTTGTTACCATGGGTAGTGTAGATATTCAGGTAATGATGTGCAGTGTTTCATGATGCCAAGAGACAGCGAAATGGAACGTATTGCGTTGATATGAAACTTGGTGGCCAATTAGAACTGTGTGCCGGACCGAGACTCGAATCAGAACTTTTGCCCTTCGTCGGCAAGTGCTCTACTCACTGAGATACCGATGCACGGTTCACACTCCGCCCTCACAGTTTTACTTCCGCCAGTACCTCTTCTACTACCTTCCTAACCTTATACAATCTCTCCTGCGAACCTTGTAAGACTAGCACTCCTAGAAGAAAGGATATTGAGGACACATGGCTTATCCACAACCTGGGGGATGTTTGCAACATGAAATGTTCATTCTACAGCGGAGTGTGTAACGTGGGAGACGAACTACTGACGGAAATAAAGATCTGAGTAGTGGTCATGAGTCTTGCTTGGGTAGCTCAGTCGGTAGAACACTTGGTGGCGAAAGGCAAAAGCCCCAAATTCGAGTCTCCGTACGCCAAACGGTTTTAATCTGCCAGGAAGTTTCATATCAGCGCGAACTCCACTGCAGAGTGAAAATTTTATTCTGGAAACACCTCTCAGGCTATAGCTAAGCCATATCACCACAGTATCCTTTCTTCAAGAAGTGATAGTCACGCAAGATTCATAGGAGAGCTTCTGTGATGTTTGGTAGGTGGGAGACGAGGTACTGGCGGAAGTAAAGCTGTGGGGACAGGCCGTGAGTCGTTCTTCAATTGCTCAGTCAGTAGAACACTTACCTGCAAAATGCAAAGGTTGGCGGTTAGAGTCTCGGCACGGCTCTCAGTTTTAATCTGCCAGGAACTTTCAAACTGAAATATGCAACACATAGCTCCGTCCGAACAGGCCACGAAGGCCCAACGGTATCGACCACCGACATGTCATCCTCAGTCGATAGGCGTCACTTGTTGCGGATATGCAGGGACATGTGGTCAGGACGCCGCTCTCACGGCCGTTGTCAGTTTTCATGACCATAGCAGCTACTTTCTCCTTAGTTGGTCTCACAAGGACTGAGATCACCCCGCTAGCCAACAGCGTTCGGCAGACCCGGATTGTGACTCCAAATGCTAGTCCAGTCCGACAGTGCTTAAGTGATCTATTTTTACAAGCTTGCACAAGAAGAAGCAACCTGGGAGATTATCCTCAAGACATTGAGTTAAGTACAATTAATCGAGTTACCCATTCTTCGCTGTGCCATATATCGATACCATGTTTGAAGGCGAAAGTAGAATATCTCTGCATACACCCCAGTTGTGTGTGTGTGTGTGTGTGTGTGTGTGTGTGTAAGAGAGAGACATACAGACAGACAGACAGAGGGGCAAGGTCTATGATGAAGAAGCGTGGATACATAGTTAAGATGGAAAGTAAAGCAGTACATGGACTTAAAAAATGGCGCTATGCACTATGGGACTTAACATCTGAGGTCATCAGTCCCCTAGACTTAGAACTACTTAAACCTAACCAACCTAAGGACTACACACACATCCATGCCCGAGGCAGGATTCGAACCTGCGAACATAGCAGCAGCTCGGTTCCGGACTGAAGCGCCTAGAACCGGTCGGCCACAGCGGCCGGCTGTACATGGACTTACTCAAGCCTCTAGTAATATCCATATATGCTGTAATGAGGCCTTTGCACCACACGTATATATCCAAACCACGTAACTAATAATGACCAGGCTGGAAGAAGGGAAAATGTTCTGTGGTAATAGACCGCTCTGCTTCGTGGAAGAGATAACTAAGTGCACAAGAAATAAGAGCAAATGAGGGGGTCCTCAGTTCCTTTACGATGACGACTGTGTTTAACTCTCTACGGGACGATTAAGATACTGTGCGGCAACTGCTTTTGAAGAATGCAGAACTTCATAAAGGAGAATAGAAAGTAATTTTGGAATATTGCGCTTTGAAATAGGCATTGTCACAGCCGTGTGAGGAAAGAAAGACATTTAATTTGAAGACCAACATACAAGAATGAGTTACATCACTATTGTAGGCTGGTAGCCATGCTGTCAGTTTAAAAGAAAGCTGTTTGAGCACTGCTTCGAGGTACAGGTACATGACCTTTATCATTTATTCCACGGTGAACAGGTATAAGAAAGCCTTAGTTAGTTAATTACTTAGGTACATGTTCCATTGGTCAGTTGAACGATTCATTTATCAAGTAAGAACGAGTCAGTTTACAGGATATGTATACATGCTTGGTGTTAACGTTAATCTACTCTATTGTTTTTAGTCGTACACATATACTATAGTTTATTTCTTGTTTCCAGTTTTTAAGCAGAAATTCGTCAATGGAAAAGAAGGAGTTATTCAGGAGAAATGATTCTGAATTAGATTTAAAAATTGCTTTGCTACCCGCCAAGCACTCTATGTTATTGACCAAATGATCAAAAATTTTCGTTGGTGCATATTGAACTCGTTTCTGAGCAACTGACAGCCTTGAGACTGGGTAATAAATGCCATTTCTGCCTCTAATTGTGCAATTATGGAAATCACCGTTCTTCTCAAGCTGTGATGGATTATTTATGACGAATTTCGTTAATGAATATACGTATTAGGCACTTTGGAAAACAAGTCATTCTTATGTCTATCAGGAGAGAGTGAACAGGAGTGTCGTTGTTCCTTCGTACAACACTGTATCGATATCCTCATGATCTCGTGTGTTAGATATTCTGTGAAGAAAAGATCGAAGTGTCTGAAATTGTATACTTTACAATGCAGCTGCAGTTTAAGTGGAGTCAAAAGATATAAGGGGACTCTTCGCAGAATCGGCGAAGAAATTAATATCGGCACCCTAACTATAAGAAAGGACGGAGTATTTGGAAATGTGTTGTCTCAAGGAGTGAAGCAGTAGCTTCTGTGGTGTTACAGACAGTCTTCGAGTAGAGAAATTTTAGCAGAAGGGAGAGAACGGCTAATGTAGAACATATAACTGAGGTAGTTGCGTGTATGCGCTACTCTGAGGTGAAGATATTAGCAATGCAGACGAATTTGTGGCAAGTCGACTGAACAACGATGGCATAAAAAAAGTTAAAGTACCGAAATAATATCGATAATGTGACAGCACATCAAAATTTGGTATACCGACCACTCACCCCACACAACACAGGAAATGAACAGTGAGTTCCATTTTAATTAATAGAGATTAAACTCCAACTCCCTCTCACTCCTCTCTCTCTCTCTCTCTCTCTCTCTCTCTCTCTCTCTCTTCTCTACACACACACACACACACACACACACACACACACACACTCGTACACAGGTGGTAGACGGACACGAAGCTGTACATGCGTTCGCAGGAATCAGAAAAAAAATTGCATATGTTCATTAACAGTGGCACAAGACAAGCCTATCATTAACTAAAAATATGTGAAAATATAGATATGTAATTAATCAGATCACCCATGTGGTTGCGAACACGACATCTTGCAGAATTAGTAATTCAAAACGAAAAAGAAAAGGAATTACATTGCCTGCAAAGGCAAAGGAAATACGAAATTAATACATATGTTAGAGAGCAGCTTGTACCTTGGTTCATATCGCACCGCATTTACCCCTTAGTCGGAGTCGTGAAAGCTCGTTGGTTCTCCGAAACCCCCAGAAAGTTCTCGAGGGCGACCGACCGTTCCGAGCGCCCAGCCTCGTTCGGAAACGAGCCTCGTTATACCACGAGCAAATATATCGGTCAATCAAATATTTGACGCTACCTCTTCGGAGCTGTCCTATTAATCTGGGAACCGTGTTAAAAGGGCAACGGAATTCTCAGCTCGGCCGTGGGGTCTCGTCGTTCCTGTTCGGAGCCGTGATCGATAAAAATTAGGAGCGCGTTTTCCGCGGCGCGGTCTATGGCGTGGCTGCCCCGTTAACGGGAAAATAAATGTGAGAGATTGGGAAGCGCGGCGTGGGCTCGGGGGATCGAGGCGTCGTATCTCTGCCTTGTTAAGGTGTTACCGTTAAACCGTGAAGTCCGTGCGGCCGGGCAGCTTCGTTTATTTTCGGGCGCCTTCGTGTCGGACTTCACATGCTCCGAGCGCGCCTTCCCCGTTCTTTGGAGGGACCTTCTTTGTAAAAGGCTCCGTTTTTTGTTTTCTTCGTTATGTAGCCATCACAGCAGCGGCGAACCACTCCGCCAATGTTTCACACTTCAGCGCGAGAGGGCATCGTCGCGATAAATAGCGCCCGTGAATAGCAAAACATGCACGACTTTCACACTTTCGCGAATCAACATCCTTTTTTGCTACTCTGCTGTTACATGCTGCTTGTCGATGGAAGTTCAATAGCAGGATCTGAAAGCGAAGTGCTAACTCATTGGCCAGAGGCCTGTTTTAAACACCACTGCCCTTCGCTAACCACTTTCTTGCATTACCTTAGTGCCTGTTAACCAGCGCAAGATATTTAAAAGTGAGATTAAAAATAACTGTTCATTTCATCTGTCTGAAAGAATTAGTCATTTTCGTCACGAGAAACATTAGGTGGAGTACTTCAATATTGGATCCTTGGATGTACTTCGATCAGAGTCGGTGGGCAAACCTACAGTAGCGTAGAGTAGTCAAAGAAAGGCACACAAATATCAGACGTTATATTACGTGTTTGGTCGGTTTTATCTTTCGCCAAATACACAAAACCGTAGCCGAAAAAAGGGTGTTTTTAATCACTGCTTATAGAAATTCGCACTGCCACCTAATGAACAAAATATGGACGTAAACAATATAAGACCAACTATGTGATGCGTATTAAATGTATTCGCAGCTGGGAATTGGACAGTCATCAGCTTTATAATGGAATGATGACAATCAAAATTTGCACCGGACCGCTACTCAATCCGGATTTCGCGCCTATTGCGAGCGGCCGCCTTACCTTTTGGCTATCCGAGCTGGGGCCAGACCCAAACTTCCATACGTCGCGAACCATGTGTCTACAACCTGTTGTTGTAAATCAAACACGTATGTTCCTGTACAGGGGAGACACTTTAAAATCGCGGATAAATACGATTTGCGAAGGAACTTTCCATTGTAATTCAGAATAACACAAGTACTGTAAAATCGTAACTGCGTGATGGGACTGATGAGTTTCTACCGAACAGAACACAGCGTGTCATTCTGAACGAAGAGAAGCCTTCAGGCGTAAAAGCAACTTCGGTCATGCCTCAAGGGAGTTATAGGACCAGTACTTTCTACAAAATACAAAAATAACTGAGTATACAAGTTATACAACGAGGTGGACGATACTAACCTGGCTGACCCCTAAACTGTTCTTGCCATATTGACCCACAGTACCGACTGTAGTTGATACACAGCTCAGACGTCACATTTACTTAGTGTTATCTCGAACGTTTGATTCGAACTGGCCAAAAATTTGCAATCTATTTCAATCATTCTAGTTTGCTGCTATTGTCACAAAATACGTCTCTATGTTCAAAGCTAGGCATCTTCAAATATCCCAGTTCCACGAGGTAAGTCTTTATTAAATAATAATGGACTGCTGCCCTGCAAGTGTGCCAATCCACAAATAAAACAACGTTCATGTATATATGCAGACTGAAGTGACGAATGAAAATTGACAACAAGGCTGGGATTCAGAATGAGATTTTCACTCTGCAGCGGATTGTGCGCTGATATGAAACTTCCTGGCAGATTAAAACTGTGTGCCGGACCGAGACTCGAACTCGGGACATTTGCCTTTCGCGGACATTTGCCTTTCGCGGACATTTGCCTTTCGCGGGCAGCTGCTCTAATAACTTTTTTTTTTTAACTCATTTTGTTCGATATAGTTCGTTGCGTTTGGTCGGGGCCGACTTCACAAGACATCCGTTCAAATTGATCATTGGTTCCTTGACTCAGTTTTTTTTATTACCGAGAGCACGCAGCCCTCTGACCGAACACGTTGAGCTACCGTGCCGGCTATTACATATGCGTTGGTGTCATGTAAGAGCACATTGCCCTAACCTCTGACACAGCTTTGCTACAACACATGGCGTGAATTAATCAAACACGCCTTTCAAAAATTGATTTAAAGTCATGTCACTTGAGCTGCCTGCAAATGAAGAGAAGTCCGCCTCTCTTGCGAACCTCGCAGGAGAGCTTCTGTAAAGTTTGGAAGGTAGGAGACGAGGTCCTGGCAGAAGGGAGGCTGTGAGGACGGGGCTTGAGTCGTGCTTGGGTATCTCAGTTGATAGAGCAGTTACCCGCGAAAGGCAAATGTCCCGAGTTCGAGTCTCGGTCCGGCACACAGTTTTCATCTGCCAGGAAGTTTCAAGGTTGGGATTATTCGGACCAGGGTTCCTGCTCACTTGGTAGATGCGCTAAGCACTACACCATCCTCGCACGATGGCTGGGGCGCTATTCCAAAACAGTTGGAGAGCCCCTGCAGTGTTGTTAGAGTTTAGTGGCAATACCAAATGGACTCAGACGTGAATGGGAATTTGGATTGAGGAGGAGGAAGGGTAGTCCATGCAGTAGTGCAGTGCCACTGTGCCAGGGTGGCGTAGTGGTTAGTGCAGCTGCCTAGTAAGCAGGAGACAGGGGTTCGAATCTTGGTCTTGGTACAAATGTTCATTTGTCATTTCAGACTGCATATATAAATCATAGATGTTCCAGACTTGAAAATATCTCTGGAACCAAACAGTTTCATTTGATTAAAACAGTATTCTTCGTACCACTCTTTTATGTGCTAGGTGAGATTTTCAGTATTGACGACATCATTATCAGGTCGAATCTCTTGCTGCACTAATGTAATTTAAGATGTGAAGCTAGTTGTTGACCAGCTAGTTGTTGACGGTGTGAACATCAGAACGGTTGGAGAATGTTATAAATTTATTTATTTATTCACTTAGCATCGATGATGTGAAGGTTGTTGGTAGCGCAATAAATATCTCGAAAGATTCACGCCTTAATGTTCTATTTGTGAGTTACGATCAAGCCTCGTCAAAGCCTATGGAATAGCGTCATTAACGTCGTGTGGTACAGGGCTGACTATTTTTTACAAGCAGCTTGCGGATGCAACTCGTCAACCTGCCTCGGATAAGCCAACGCAGCACCCACTGTGGCTGAGAGAGAGGGAGAGAGAGAGAGAGAGAGAGAGAGAGGGAGGGAGAGGAAACCGCAAGAATTGCATGGCAAGGCTACATGTGAGGAGAGAACCTGATTTGTGTCGAAAGGGGAGATAACAACTGTGAGAATCATAAAGAAACTACTTTGCTGTCGCGCTGAAGAACCTTATTGTAGTTTGCTTCTGCCTAATGAATTAAAGCGTGCAAAGCGCGATCTTGAACAATTAAACTGAAATGATATACATTTTTTCTGTTCTCACTCAGAGCGCATGCACTTCGAATCTGAATTGTTGTTACTGAAAGACTGACTGAGAGATAGTATGATCGAGCCATGATGAACGTTTCAGGCAGTGCGCCTGAATGGTTCAAATGACTCTAAGCACTATGGGACCACATCTGAGGTCATCAGTCCCCTAGACTTAGAACTACTTAAACCTAACTAATCTAAGGACATCACACACATCCATGTCCGAGGCAGGATTCGAACCTGCGACCTTAGCAGCAGCGCGGTTCCAGACTGAAGCGCATAGAAGCGCTCGGCCACAGCGGCCGGCCCCCCGAATGGCTCAATATCCCTACCGTTATCTGAGAAATGTGGAATTTAATTCGTGTCCCCGGCCGGTATGAAGCCTTAGCTTGTTAGATCCGAAACATTTCGGCTTGTACCAACATATATATTTTGTCATTTTTGTTCATCTTTTCTGCTTGTGGTTGCTACCCATTCCGCGGCAGCAGCGTCACAGCAGAGATGATTTAATAATAATGTGCATATCTTGCTTAAAATGACGTAATAGTAATGGTGGACGTGTCTTTTGTTGCAGTTCTTGCCGACCTATGGAAAGGATTCTTCCTGCAAGCTGCACCGAGATTGCTTCATGGTAAGGCTGTTATTAAGCTTACGCAAGTGACCCGTAGCAACTAAGGCCTCTGAAAGTTAACCCTTGTTCTCCACTCAATAGTACTTTCATAAACGAGCCGCATCAATTCTTAGATAAGTCTGAAAATGTTTTAGGCTGTGCGTTCCATTTTGTAGAGAAACCTGGCATGTCAAAAAAAGTTGGTGGCACTACTTACAAAATGGCAAGGAATGTAAAGATTGTCGTGTGTGTTAGCTCTGTACTTGTCAGTTAACAATCATCAGAAGCTGTTTTCGACTTGCAACTGGGTTGAAAACATGGCTGCCACCATACACTTCCGAGTTAAGTACAGAATTCTTAAGCCTAATAATAAACAATGATTTGATGAGCGGATTGAAGGCGTACAAAGGTACCCACTTGTATTTCATACAACCAATACGAAAATCTCCTTTTCAACAGTAAAACTAATCAATTTTTTCACATTTCCCCAAGATACCATTGTGTGCACAGCTCCGATGGAAGAATGTTCCCGCTACGGTCGCAGGTTCGAATTCTGCCTCGGGCATGGATGTTTGTGATGTCCTTAGGTTAGTTAGGTTTAACTAGTTCTAAGTTATAGGGGACTAATGACCTCAGCAGTTGAGTCCCATAGTGCATAGAGCCATTTGAACCATTTGAAGAATGTTCTTCAGTATATTTGTGGGTAAATCGATGTAGCCGCAATTTTTCGATTACAAGAAAACGAGGTTTCGAATGTTATGGTTTATAAATGTATTTGTGGAAAAGTGAAGCAACAGCAGCGGAACAACTTGTAAGTACATGTCGTTCTTTGCATCTCTTAGATAATTCTGTAGCGGCCGACGACCACTGTATGATTGTCAGTCGGCTTCAAGGGATGCCTTCAAAATTAAGTTCTCTTATTATGTCTTCTATTTCATCAGCCTTGTGAGCATAAAGATGTTACTGTAAAGGCAATGTACCGAATAACGTGATGACTTTAGGTTTGTGTGAAGTATCAAAATAGAGTGTGAGTTTAAACTCCACTCATAAACACATAGACAAATGCCGACGGAACGTTTATTTCTCTGCTGCACCTTTCAGCACGGGCAGCATAAACGATAACAGCTACTAAATGTCAGAATTACTTTGCTTCTCGGTCAAAAAAAGCTTTTAGCCGGTCATTCACGTGTTTAAAAAGATAAACAGAACGTTGGCACGTTACGAGTTCTACAAAATCAGTGTTTATGTCCTCAATCTGACAACTGTTATCGTTTTCGTAAATTTATCGATGCTGTACATTTCTGTTTCTATGACAGACCTAAACAGATTCCGACTGCTTTTCAGTTCCGTGCCGTATTAATTGTTCCAGAATAATAAATATTAGTGAAGTATAGGATTTTCTGCTACTATGTACTTATAAGTTTCTTTCCTTTTAGTCACAATTTAATGTTGCAAATTAATGTTTTCATTTTGTTGTTTTGTTGGTTTATGTAAGTGACCAGCGGACTTTCCATATACTCAGAAAACTTCCACAATGTACAACCGCATAGCTCTTTGAGGCTGTGACACCCCATAGGATGTGCGAAGGATTAATGCCCGTCTGCAGTATGTGAGGGACTTTTTCCTCGAAGCAAGTTACCTTATTAACGAAAACAGAAGCAACGTATGTATCACAGCGCGCGACATCATTCTTGCAAGGAAGTTAAATGAGGGCAGAAACAAAATTGAAAAGAAATTCCCTAATTGTGACTGGAAAGCTGTATGGCGGAACATCAACTATGCCGGGCTATCTACAGACGCTATTTCCGCATGGTACAAAACAGTTAGCAATGTCATCAGCACCAACGAGAGTCTATATGGGATCGGTTTAAACCAGACACACATTTGTGGAAAATGCTATCTGGTGGATACACTCATCCACAGATTCACCTGTGGCGGTAATGTGAATAACTGGAATTGGATCACGCAACAAATCGCCTTTCTCATCATTTCCTCGACGGAATATATAACGCCATCGCTCCTCCTGAGACCAGACATGACGTACTTTCTGAAATTAAAAACTAACGCCATTAGCTGGTTACTGGGAAAATATGTTAGTTATGTCATCAACAAACTTGGGTCGGACAACGAGATAGAATTTCGCGTTTACATGAAGTGTGAATACGCAAAAATTAGCACGTATCGTATCGCAAACACAAGAGTCACTACGGCAACATGCTGAAGATCATTTTTGAATGAATGGGTGTCGGTTAAGTTTGTGGAACCACTACAACACCTTGAACGAGAACGAACAGAAGATAATTAAAAGTCACTTGTGCTATTATTATTTACTATTACCTTGCTTCCGAAACTTCTATGTTACACGAAGAGTTTTTTCAAAACATTTTGTTCAGAATTACTCGTGTTCGACTTCCAAAGTATTTGTGTGATTCAAGAAGAATTGTTAAGTTTTATCAGTGTTCAGTTTCTACTCAGAGAAGAGGTTTCTTTGTCTTTCTTATATCGGAGAATGGGAGTTTTGTGTTAACATTTCTGCACACTTAGTGCTATGACCCAACAGGGAAGATGAAAAAAGGGGTGGGAGGGGTTTGGGCCTCGACGCACTGGCAGTGCCGTGAAGAGACCCCACTGCTAGTGCGGCGTGTACCACGCCCTGACCCCCCTATAAAAAAAAGGAGAGTCTTTAAAACGGCGGTCTAAGGGGGAAAAAACGTCGTGGTCTAGCCAGTAGATTTCAAAACCCAGCCACTCAGGTCCCGGGTTCAGTCCTAGGAAAGGGTTGGGAATTTTCCTCTTTCCCTTCCCTCCAAGACAGCCTCAGTTCCACTCAGTCTGCCTTCAGATTGAGTGCAGGGATCTTTTCCCAGGGGTGAAAGACAGTCGGGGCAGGTGCCGAAGCGAAGGAAAGGCTGCACTCTTCCTGCTGTCAGGCCAGAAACCCATTCATGGGTTGAGCTTCTCATACATACAGAATACTTGTGACTAGTTGCACATGAACAATAATTTTGAAGCTCCTTTTTTTTTAAGTGTGCTGCTATTTAAGCGCGAGATGACCCACTGGAAAATGTACTGCACACGAATTGCTGTCTGTTGTGGCTCAAATTCTCGTTCTGGCCATATAGATACTCTTGTTACAATTTGTTAAAGTGCAGTATGCAAATCTTATTGCTTAGCTTTACATGTTCGTGAAGGACGTTGTCTATATGTTTGACCATATGGCTGTACGTGTGTTTTTTTTTTTTTTTTTTTCAAGATATGCGATAACCTAACTTTTCCTCCGCTATAGGGAATGGTGGTGTTCTTTTGAAGTACAGTTCATGATGTTCATCAATCTGTCCTGCTAGAAGACTGTGATGTTCCATCCAACTTTCCACTTAATGAATGTATTTCAACTCTTCTTTAGGACTTTTTTAACAAAAAAATTCACCAAACAGCCGTGCAAATTGAGAAGTTACTTCATTTTACTTTCGCTAACAGTTTCAGCAATTGAATATGCCATCTTGAGAGGTGCATTTGGAGCCTGAGTATGGTGTATTGAATTTCCGAAACTGGTAGAGAAAGTAAAATAAAATAACACCGCAATTTGCACAGCTGTTTGGCGAATTTCTTCGTTAAATATTTGACCAGCCTACAACAAATCAACAGAGACATCCTCGGAACAGCCACTGACTTAATGGATGTACTAAAGATTAGGTGATCTAGATTTGATTTTTTTTCTGGCAGATATAAGGGCTGACGAAGCTTTGTTTATTGAAAAAGTCAAGTTTCACAGTTGCTCAGATCCACTCCAGCTATACACTACAGTCAGAATTATTTTTCACTCCTTGAAAGAAGATTCCTGGTAGCTGACATCACTGACTCGAGCTTTCAACTGCATACCCCAAACGGCTGTCGGCAAAAACAGTAGTCGTCTACATAAATGCGGCACGTTGCCATAGAGACATATTCAGTATCATGTTGCGTGATCGGTCGAAGCAGACGCATGAAGCAAACGCGACAATCTCTTTTAAATGTCAGGGCTCTTTATTCATGGTAAAGAGTATACACTGAGACGAAAACAGTCATGGTATAACTCCTAATACCGTGTTGGACCTCCTTTCGCCCGGCGTAGTGCAACAACTCGACGTGGCATGGACTGAGAAATTCGTTGGAAGTCCTCTCTTGAAATATAGAGCCGTGCTGCCTCTATAGCGTCCATAATTGTGATTCACGAACCGACCTCTGGTTTATGTCCCATAAATGTTCGATGGTATACACGTCGGGCAATATGGGTGACCAAATCATTCGCTCCAACTGTCCAGCTCGTTCTTAAAATTAGTCGCAAACAATTGTGGCCCATATAATTGCGTAGACTTCCGCGGCCAGAGTCAGACGACATAAAAATTTTCTGGGTATGGTACCGCGTCATAATGTAAAACCTACTGCTGCTCGAGAAAACCGACGTTTCGGCCACGGTTGTAGCGGCCTTCTTCTGGGTCTATTGGTGCGTTCTAGCTCTGCAATGTCCTTTATATTTTGTTATTACTGCTCACTGCGCATGCCATTACGTCATTTTAAATGGTAGTTAGTTTCATTGGTCAGTTAAGGAAGAAGGAGAGGGAACTTTATTTTAATAGGTTATTGCGGTGGAGGGAGAACGTAACCTCTGTTGTATATTGGCTCTTGTGTTTTGTGCCATGATTGGTAGCCACCGTCGAATGAGATGGTGGCTGCTGTTTTCCAACTGCTGGACTTCGGCCGCGCGGCGTCAGTTACTCTCCGGTAGTGCTCGTGCCTCGTGTTGACAGTGCGGTATGTTGGGCTCTGATTGCTGGCAGCCAAGATGGGGCAAGCCTGAGTCCATCCTCCCTGTTCATGTTATTAGGGTGTTTAAGTATTACGATGTTTGCCTATTCGGTCAGTAAGATTTTTCACATAAGGAAAGCGAATAGGCACCTTCGCCGCGTTAGGGTGCAGCCTGTCATCTACAGTGGTCGTAGGATCCAGGACTTACTAGGCTCCGCTAAGGTCAACGTGGATGCATTACACACTGCAGGAGTTTACAAGGTGGAATTCGAATGTGGAGAGGCATACATCGGGGAGACTGGTAGGCCAATAGCAACGCACAATCGGGTAAACGACCGCTATATTCGTCTAAGGCAACACAAATCCGCAGTGGCAGAACATCAGCAAGATTGCGGAAAAGAAATAAAATTCAGCGAAGCCTTTGTGTTGACCAAGCAGCCAGTTATGACGACACGCAAAATCAGAGAGGCCATCGAAATACTTAAACACCCTAATAACATGAACAGGGAGGATGGACTCAGGCTTGCCCCATCTTGGCTGCCTGCAATCAGAGCTCAACAGACCGCACTGTCAACATGACAGCACTACCGGCGAGCAACTGCCGCCGCGCGGCCGACGTCCATCAGTTTGTAAACAGCAGCAAACTTCTCATTCGACGGTGACCACCAATCATGGCACAAAACACAAGAGCCAATAGACAACAGAGGTTACGCTCTCCCTCCACCGCAACAACCTATTAAAATAAAGGTCCCTCTCTTTATTCCTTAACTGACCAATGAAACTAACTACCTTTTAAAATTAAGACGTAATGGCATGCGCAGTGAACAGTAACAACAAAATATAAAGGACATTGCATAGCTAGAATGCACCATTAGACCCAGAAGAAGGCCGCTGAAACCGTGGCCGAAACGTTGGTTTCTCTCCAGCAGCAGTAGGTTTTACATTATGACGTGGTACCATACCCAGAAAACTGTTATGCCAGTTGTGGCCCGGTGACATGGTGCGTTGCACCCATAAAATGTCCATCGCTGATTGGCTGCAAATGCTCTCCAACTAACAGAACGTAACGATTTTCGGTTAATGCTCGGTTCATTTGGACGAGAGGACCCAGTCCCTTCCATGTAAATATAACCCACACCATTATGGAGCCACCATCAGCTTGCACAGAGCCCTGTTGACAGACTGGGTACATAGCTTTACGGAGTCTGCACCACTCCAACCCTACCATTACACACACGAATCCTACCATCAGATCTTATCAGCTGAAAGTGCGGCTCATCTGACCAGGTCACGGTTTTCCAATCGTCCAGGATCCAACCGACACGGCCACGATCCCAGGAGAGGCCATGCAGGCGATGTCGTGCTGTTAGCAAAGGCACTCTCGTCAGTCGTCTGATGCCATAGTCCGTTAAAGTCAAACGTCGTCATACTGTCGTAAAGGATACGTTCGTTGTACGACCCATATTGATTTCTGCGGTTATTTCACACACTGACAACTGTACGCAGACGGCTCTGTTCTCGGTCGTCGATGAAGACCGTCGGCCACTGCGTTATCCATAGTGATATGAAAAGTCTGAAATTTGGTAATTCTCGGCACCACCTTGACACTGTCGATCTCGGAATATTAAATACACGAACGATTTCAAAAATGGCGTGTCCTATACGTCTAGCTCCATCTACCATTCCGTTTTCAAACTCTATTAATCGCAGTCGTGCGGGCATAATCACGCCGGAAACCTTTCCACTTGATTCACCTGAGTACAAATCACAGCTCTGCCAATAAACTGCCCACCTATGCCTTGAGTAAGCGATACTATCATGATATGTATATGTGCATATCGCTATCCCGTCACGTCACCTAAGTGTAGTTGAAGCTGTAGGAAGCAACAGGCAGACTACCCTCACCAGGATGATGGGTTGCAATGCACCACAGTCATCAAACCAATCCGTAGTACCACAGTAATTAAGGTTAGCACTCGAAGCGTCCAATATACACCAAGAACATCAGAAGAGAAATCCATAAGGTATTTGTAACCATCTTGCGCAAAATAGGGCCCTTCCTCTACGTTTTATTTGACGTCATGAAATCCCTTACAATCAGAGTATCACGGTAGTTGACTGAAGTTAAAATCTTCTGGGTTATTAGGCCGCGTCATGTTTCTTCTAAAATGTTCGACGTTTCGACTCCTCTGCTGGGATCTTCCTCAGGATCTTTTGGTGTCTTCTACTGCTAGAACACTGTCAGAGACGAGTGTCGCGTCCACTTATAAAGGGGGAATTTTCTGGCGTTCGTACTGGAGAAGTGATAGTATTGGTTAAAATTATGTGGCTACCATTGGTGGGCCATAGTCACAGGCTAATACAGAAGAAGAGGCGTTGGTAGCTCATCTCCTGTGGATACCATTGGCGGTCATCGTCATTGGATAGAAAGCCACTGTGTCACACTTACGCTGGAGAAGGGTTATTGGTTGAAATGCCTCCTACCGCTATTGGTTGGTCTTCATCAGTGGCTGGATTCGAAACGGACAGAGCAAGAGAGGGGGAATGTTTACCCAAAATATTATTGTCCGCCGAGGTGACTTGCAGCGCGTTGTTTATGCCGCTCACACACCGCGGCCGCGTATTTACTTCCTTGATGGCGGGGAGCCACGATGCCGGAAGCCTACAGCCGTCCTCTCTATTGAAATTAGATGAATTCTTAGAAATTTCAACCGCTTCTCGGACCTTTATTCTACAAATGTTTGTTTCCTTAGCCAGTACACGTACGTTATTAAAATCGATATCATAGCCACAGTTCTCGTGATGTTCTGCTACTGCCGATTTTGCACTTTGATTTAGCCATATATGCCGTTCGTGTTCCTTAATGCGTTCTTTAACAGTTCTTCCCGTTTCGCCTATATACACTTTGCCGCAGCCGCAAGACACTTGATAGACGCCTGCATTGTGGAGGTAATCAGGTGCATCCGTTTTCCGTCGGGAAAAGTCTTTTATTTTGTTTTGACTAAAGAAAGATGTCTGAATACTATTTTTCCTTAAAATTCTGCTTATGCGGTCAGTGACCCCAGAAACGAACGGTAACCTGACGGAGTGAGAAGGCGGTTCCTCGTCATTCTTATTAGCGGTATAACCATTCCGCCTAAAAGCCCTGTCGATTGAATAACTATCATACCCATTTGCCTTCAATGTCCTCTCTAAGTGTTCTAGCAGTAATGGTCACCAAACGATCCTGAGGAACATCCCAGCAGAGGGGTCGAAACGTCGAACATTTTAGAAGAAACATGACGCGGCCTAATTACCCAAAAGATTTTAACTTCAGTGACAACGGCCACGAAAGCCTGCAGACTTACATATCACAGTAGTTGCTTCCTATGACTAGACTGCTCTAACAAGGAATGTCCATTCACTTAGCTTCTGAAGGCATTCGACTGAAAGTGTCTGTTTCACACCCAGTTGCCGCTAAGCGTTTCAGCAGCTCTCTTTCCTCCTCGGCAACGTGAAACCGTCCCCGCCACGCCCTGCGCATTCTTCATACTTGACACGCTCCCATACGTCTCTGCGGCGACGGCGGGCGGGGTTCTACTTTGCTGGAAAATCTCATTGTAGCGACCGGGGCACCGGCGACAACAAACGACCACCACGACAGCCACAAATCTCGACCCAGCGGAACAAATGCAAATGGCGGCGTGCGGCCCGTTATAAAATGTCTCGGCTTTGCGTGTCAAAACTTTCAGAATTACGAGCTCGAATTCTCTGCGTCTACGCAACAGGATTGCAGCAAAATAAGCCTTAAGCCGAAGAAATAATGGAGGTTTCCCCTTTTAGTGGAATTGATGCCTGCCGTGATCTCTTAAATAGCGAGGTGGTATTAATCTCCCCAAGAATGTGAGCTGTCGGGGCCAAGAGAGCGGTTGCGTTAGTGTGAAAAACGGGGGCGCAGAAGCATTGTGGCCGCAGGTTTTCTCTGTGGTGCAATCCGATTTAGACTGAAACTGTGCAAACAATTTTGAAATAAAAGAAGGTGGAATATAAAGCACAGTTAATTTCACAGACGTACTTTTGTTCCCGTTGGTTGGATTGTTGATGAAATATTGATACCCATTATTTATTCTTTGAAGTTTGGGCAGAGCGATCGAACTGAGTGGTTCTATATTCACGAAACTAACTTCCCCAAGTAACACAGTTATGATGGTGAAACTCAATGTGTTTTCAAGTAATTCTTGTACACATATTCCGTCCTGTTTGTATCGAGGAAGTGTGGCTCAATACAGTTTGAAGTTCCGTCCTTTGTTCTGTTTCGTATGTGAATGGTAGCCGGGTATTTGGCGTGTCTGTCTGTTCCAACTCATTGGTCGATGTAACACTTCGCAGATTTAAAGTCCATCTGCGTTCATAATTTGTTGTGAAGAACATGCGTACGTTGCCTCCAACTTTGCTAGTAATAGATCTGTTGTAGATGTTACGTCCTTCTCTATCGATCTCTGAACTAACTTAAATATCCACTTGTATGAGGACCTAAAACTTAACTTGGATTAAGGAGCAAGCTGAATATTGTAACATAAATCATTAGCAGCGTTTGAACTCTGAGCCTTTATGTTGCAGTTCCACACCCACTCACTCAGCCACCGAGACACATAGTGTTGAATTTGGCTTCTGAGGCCAAAACTACCAAGTATGGTATGTGTAAAAATTTTACATGTCGACAGTGGAACCATGGTGTTGATATTTTCGTGGCGGCAGTGGCAACTAATAATAAAAAAGTAAAGCGATAGGCACGGAACATTTGCCTTCAACGAAGATAATTCCCCAACATACAGCATGTTGTTGATGATACTGCTGTTACGAGTCGCTCGGGAAGGTGGAATGCACACGCAGATCACAAGTTTCTGAAGTTGTGGGTTCCAGCCGTTTTGGATTAGCTATCCCGCCATTTCCATAAATCACGTCAGACAACTTTAACGACGTTTCTCTTGGCTCAGTTAAGTCTGAGACGTTTCTCTACATCCTGAGGTATCTGAGAAAATTTTTCTTTATTACGTGAAGAGAACGTATTCCAATATTTGTAAAGCTTTATTTGAGAGCTACTTAACACCTTCACACCTCTTCAGGCAGTGAACTGATCCGACACCCACCTTTTGGATTTATGTAGATCTAACAGGAATCGAAAAGAATACTCTGTTGACCATTTAAATCAACTGAACACAGTAATACAACATTCCCAAAGACAACTGGAGAAAATGAACAGTGATGCGACTCTCAGGGGAATGACTCAAAAGACATTACAGACCCAAAGCTCAAACGGACTTGATATCTTGATTCTAGTGTTCTAAGTAATAAAAATGTAAAATAATTCTGGCAAATGTTTCTTCGTGTTCGGCTTGTAAATATTACTTGCGATATATACAGGGTGATTCAAAAAGAATACCACAACTTTAGGAATTTAAAACCCTGCAACGACAAAAGGCAGAGCTAAGCACTAACTGTCGGCGAATTAAGGGAGCTATAAAGTTTCATTCAGTTGTACATTTGTTCGCCATTTCAGCCAATAAAGTTTTTGGTCCCTATTTCTTCGAAGGTGCTACTGTAACTGGACTACAGTATCTGGAGATGTTAGAGAACTGGCTGTTCCCTCAGCTCGAACAAGAAGCACAACAAATATTTCAGCAGGATGGAGCGCCACCACATTGGCACTTATCTGTCCGTAACTACCTGAACGTCAACTACCCGAGGCGATGGATCTGCCGCCAGGCAGCCCGTGACAGAGCACTTCATCACTGGCCTCCAAGAAGCCCTGATCTTACCCCCTGCGATTTTTTTCTTATGGGGGTATGTTAAGGATATGGTGTTTCGGCCACCTCTCCCAGCCACCATTGATGATTTGAAACGAGAAATGACAGCAGCTATCCAAACTGTTACGCCTCATATGCTACAGAGAGTGTGGAACGAGTTGGAGTATCGGGTTGATATTGCTCGTGTGTCTGGAGGGGGCCATATTGAACATCTCTGAACTTGTTTTTGAGTGAAAAAAAACCTTTTTAAATACTCTTTGTAATGATGTATAACAGAAGGTTATATTATGTTTATTTCATTAAATACACATTTTTAAAGTTGTGGTATTCTTTTTGAATCACCCTGTACTTATTGGAAAAACAAATATATCTCACTCGAAAACACAGATCATTCTCTTTCTTTAAAATCGTAGACTTAGGACAGTGCATCCATTAGACGTTTCACACTACCGGCGTATGAACACAGTTACGTCTTGCACAGCAAGTGATTTCCGACGAACTGTAGCTTTATACCCTAACGAGTAAAACCCGTGACTGCAGTCGCATTTGGTACTACCTCAGGTGCAGTGACCCTAACCATCTTTTATCCTTATTCATATGTATTTTATATACATGCAGGAGAATAACACGGAACGTAAGAGGTTATACCTAGTATTCCATTTATCACATACCAGAAATGGGCGAACAGTACACTGCTTCTTCTCGGAGTCCAAAACTGAACAGTAAAGCCGTGTTCTTTCGGTTGGACTGCACAGATTTCGGTGCAAAGTCGATTTGGTACAGAATTTTAGTTTACCTTAAATGCGGACGAATGTCACAGTATCGTGAACGTACCGGTCCCGTTCAAACGCTAAAGTTACCGCCCTACGGTAAGAAGTTGTTATGTGGACATTTACAGCTGTGCCATAACCATATTGTTCGGCAGTGAAAGCTGTTCGGATGCCAGTGTAACGATGTGGGACTGACACACTGCGTTGAATGAAATTTTTGACATAGACAGACATACTGTACTAGTTCCGCTAAATTTCGAGAGGAAACTCTTGACAACAATACAGAATTAAATTTGTTAAGATTTCCATGAACTGTTGATTGTTGACCATATCTGTGAAAGAGTAAGAAATAATAACGCCAAGGTGGTCTTCCCATTTCTACGTCGACGAGTTTGCTATGTTCTTAAGTTACTTCCATCCATGCTACTTACTTTCTCAAACCTGCGCGTTTTATCTCCTGGATGGCTGAAATTGTTCACTGTTTTTCTTTCGTATTGACAGTTGTATCTATTTCTCACTTACTCTGAATCTCATCTTGATCATCAGTACATACCGACCCAGTGTCCTCGATCTACATACCATCTCTGTTTGGTCATAGGCGCCAGTGTCAAAAAATGTAGGGTCCTGATTGATCGTCGTTTTCTCACGTCACACCGAATCGTGCTCTACCGGCATTTTTAGTGCACAATACTTTCTTCTGCTCGCAGTTTAAATCTACTCTGAGAGGTAGTTGTTTATCAAGTTCACTGGCCGAACACTCTGTTTCACGGGGTTTCCGGCTGTGTTGTGTTTCTCACCTGGCGATAAATAACTGGCAACGTGGTCCTTTATTTCGCTTTCGACCATAACTGCCAAGAATGTGACAGCAATTTTTATAACGGGACAAAAGAAGCTGTAACCTTATACTGCCCACGCAGAGAAACAGAAATTTAGTGACTTTGCACCTCGCCGTATAAACGACGCTGGCCCGGGAAGAAAAGGAAAAAAAAAAAAGGAAAGAAAGCAGGCAGGGGGAGGAGGCATCCTGACTCAGGACGTCACGGCGAGAACGATATCGCGTTTCAGCCCGGGGCGCAGCCGCCGCCGCCGCCGTCGTCGTGGAATCGGAAAGTCTCGCCTCAAAGTTACCACGGCGTTCTTTCTTTACGTGGCCATGATTTTCACTCCACCCCATCCTATAAAACTGTAAATATCGAAAGAAAAAAAATTGTGCTCTGCAGTTTCTGTACTCTCTTCTGTCTTCTTTTGATATGTTTCATCAACCACAGTGTGATGTCTTACACAAGGACAACTTCTCAGTACGAAATACCACACATTTGATATCAACTGTATTAATGCTGTTGCAAGAGGTGGAAAATCAGGAGTCACAATCGACGTTTTAAACAGCTTCATTTTTCCACTGGTTCCTTGCTAACTACACAGTCCAGTCACATTAATATGACCACTGCCTATGTTCGACGTAAAAGTGCAATAACCACTCACAGATGACGTGGCAGCACTAGGAGTGGAGGGCATATAAAAAGTGTCGAGGGGACATCACACACATCCATGCCCGAGGCAGGATTCGAACCTGCGACCGTAGCAGTCGCGCGGTTCCGGACTGCGCGCCTAGAAGCGATTTAGGGAAATCACGGAAAACCTAAATTAGGATGGCCGGACGCGGGATTGAACCGTCGTCCTCCCGAATGCGAGTCCAGTGTGCTAACCACTGCGACACCTCGCTCGGTTTCGAAAGTCTCTCTGAAAACTGAAAGAACAGTCGTTGTATATTCTCTGTGTCAGTCTCCCAACGAAAGCAGAGCTGTAGAGAAAACTCTTGTCTGTGGGTGTCGTCTACTCGGCGGTATCCGCCCGGATTGGAATCTGGCGCTCGTGTTTGGTATGGGGGTGTATCGGAGCAGGTAGCGTCTCCTATTTAGGGGCACGGGGCGTGAGGCGGGCGCCCGCCGGAAAGTGGAACTGGGAGGCTGCCGTGCACAAAACAGGGCAGGTCGGCTCCAGCCATCCGCAGCGTGCCGGCCCCGGCGCTGCTCAAGTCGAGCGGAAAATTGCCGCAGGGTGGTTGGTAGGCGTGGGAGGGTGGCGGCGCGACCTGCCTCCCGAACAAAGGAGTAGCCGGTAGGCGTCAAGGCTGCCACCATACCGCGCCTCCAAGACGCAGCGGCTTAGCCGCGTTAGAAATTAACGGCGTGCTGGTCTGGGTTTGTGTCCTATTGGCGGCAAAACCAACGAGTTATTTGCCGCAGGTCTTAATTCGACGTTGGAAATTTAAGGAGAATTCGGAAGATTTGGGCACTGGGGACTAATGCAAGATAGCCACTCTTTGCCTCATTAATAACCATCGACCTACTCTGCCATCTACCACCCTTATACATATTTCTCCTTTTCGTTTATGTGAATGGCAAGTGCATTTCCATTTTATTGCCTAAATATACACTACTGGCCATTAAAATTGCTATACCACGAAGATGACGTGCTACAGACGCGAACTTTAACCGACAGGAAGAACATGCTGTGATATGCAAACGATTAGCTTTTCAGAGTATTCACACAAGGCTGGCGCCGGTGGCAACACCTACAACGTGCTGACATGAGGAAAGTTTCCAACCGATTTCTCATACACAAACAGCAGTTGACCGGCGTTGCCTAGTGAAACGTTGTTGTGATGCCTCGTGTAAGGAGGAGAAATGCATACCATCAAGTTTCCGACTTTGATAAAGGTCGGATTGTAGCCTATCGCGATTACGGTTTATCGTATCGCGACGTTGCTGCTCGCGTTGGTCGACATCCAGTGACTGTTAGCAGAATATGGAATCGGTGGGTTCAGGAGGGCAATACGGAACGCCGTGCTGGATCCCAACGGCCTCGTATCACTAACAGTCGAGATGACAGGCATCTTGTCCGCATCGCTGTAACGGATCGTGCAGCCACGTCTCGATCCCTGAGCCAGCAGATGGGGACGTTTGCAAGACAACAACCATCTGCTCGAACAGTTCGACGACGTTTGCAAGACAACAACCATCTGCACGAACAGTTCGACGACGTTTGCAGCAGCATGGACTAGCAGCTCGGAGACCATGGCTGCGTTTACCCTTGACGGTGCATCACAGACAGGAGCTCCTGCGATGGTGTACTCAACGACTAACCTGGGTGCATGAATGGCAAACGTCATTTTTTCGGATGAATTCAGGTCCTGTTTACATCATTGTGATGGTCGCATCCGTATTTGTCGACATCGTGGTGAACGCACATTGGAAGCGTGAATTCGTCATCGCCATACTGGCGTATCACCCGGCGTGATGGTATGGGGTGCCATTGGTTACACGTCTCGGTCACCTTTTGTTCTCATTGACGGCACTTTGAACAGCGGACGTTACATTTCAGATGTGTTACGACCCGTGGCTCAACCCTTCAAAAAAAAAAAAAAAAAAAAAAAAAAAAAAAAATGGTTCAAATGGTTCTGAGCACTACGGGACTTAACAGCTGTGGTCATCAGTCCCCCAGAACTTAGAACTACTTAAACCGAACTAACCTAAGGACATCACACACATCCATGCCCGAGGCAGGATTCGAACCTGCGACCGTAGCAGTCGCGCGGTTCCGGACTGCGCGCCTAGAACCGCGAGACCACCGCGGCCGGCCTCTACCCTTCATTTCATCCTTGCGAACCCCTACATTTCAGCAGGATAATGCACGACCGCATGTTGCAGGTCCTGTGCGGGCCTTTCTGGATCGAGAAAATGTTTGACTACTGCCCTGGCCAGCACATTCTCCAGATCTCTAACCAACTGAAAACGTCTGGTCAATGGTGGCCGAGAAACTGGCTTGTCACAAGACACCAGTCACTACTCCTGATGAACTGTGGTATCGTGTTGAAGCTGCATGGGCAGCTGTACCTGTACACGCCATCCAAGCTCTGTTTGACTCAATGCCTAGGCGTATCAGGGCCGTTACTACGGCCAGAGTTCTGGGTCCTGATTTCTCAGGATCTATGCACCAAAATTGCGTGAAAATGTAATCACATATCAGTTCTAGTATAATAGATGTGTCCAATGACTACCCGTTTATGATCTGCATTTCTTCTTGGTGTAGCAATTTTAATGGCCAGTAGTGTATTTCTCCTTTTCGTTTAGGTGAATGGCAACTGCATTTCCAGTTTGCTTGCCTAAATATAGTCCGCAAACATTAAACACTGGAAAGTGTGCAGAGTGCCTTCCTAAAAACGTCACGATCCCCCTGAGGATTGAGGCGAAAACCCGAAAAGATTTTAATGCGCAAATTTCAGTGGTTTTCGTAAGGATGAAATTTATATTGTCTGATCTCAGCCATCTTCTCTTACAGAGTTTTACTACCACATGTTGCGTCACGTCGGTGTCCATTGTTTGAGAAAAAAGGGTTCGTTGCTATATAAGTGCAGGCCTCATGATACGCTACGAAAAACTTTGACATACTGAAATTATTGTAACTCACCGACCATATTTTCTTTTTTATTTTTATTTTACAAATATAAAGATTGTGACCAACTGAAGAGAATGTAATGCTAAAATTATTTTTAATATTGAAATTCAAGTGGTTCAAATGACTTTAAGCACGATGGAACTTGACATCTGAGGTCATCAGTCCCCTAAATTTAGAGTTACGTAAACCTGGCTAACCTAAAGACGTCACACACATCCATGCCCGAGGCAGGATTCGAACCTGCGATCGTAGCAGCCGTGCGGTTCCGGACTGAAGCGCCTAGAACCGCTCGATCAAGCGGCCGGCCGCCAACAAGGACGTTATCGTGTCAGCAATGCTGTCCTGATATATCCATGTTTTTGTTGCTCATTTCTGTCGGCATTGTTACTAACGTAGCACTGACCGGTCTTCCCGTCTTCTATGATAACATAATACAGTATTTCAAACTAATGTAAATTTCAGCCGTGCTGATTAGCCGCGTGGTCTTGGGCGCCTTATCACGGTTCGCGCGGCTTCCCCTGTCGGAGCTTAGAGTCCACCCTCGCTTATGGGTGTGTGTGTTGTCCTTTGCGTAAGTTAGTTTAATTTAGATTAAGTAATGTGTAAACCTAGGGACCCATGACCTCAGCAGTTTGGTCCCAAAGGAATTTAGCACAAAAATGCAAATTTTAGAACTAAAAATTCCTCCTTTTTAAAAAATGGTTTATTTAAAAAAGAAAAATTTAAGCGCTGCTGCTATGGATATTGATATTTAGATATTTTTACTCGTTTATTAGTAAAAGATGGAAAACACCTGTTATAACCGAGACCGGTTATTCATAACTAAAATAGCGGTGTCGATTGTAAGAGGTTGGTTGTTACCGTCCATAGGTTAATCTAATCCTGTTTTCAGAGACATTAGAGGTGCGATACGTAAAACATTGTAATAGATTCCTAATTCTTCACTTAGTAATGGTTCTTAAAAGTTCGTAAGCTGCAACAGGATAGTTGATGTCTACCAGTTGTAGTTTATCAACATCTCTATGAGGCTCTCACATGGGTTGAACAAATCTGTGATTATATCATCTTCAGTATTTCCTGAGTGCTGTTTCGTATGGGTCGAACAAACTTGTACAATACTCTAGAGTATGTCACACGCGTGTTTGGTAAGCAATACCTTTTGTAGACTTACTGCGTTTTCCCAGTGTTGTTCCAATGATCTATAGTCTGTCCCCCACAAATACCTGCACTCCGATTTTCTTGTAGGAGCTGACCTGATTCCAGTTGTGACTGATTGAAATTTTATAATCATGGGGTACTATGTTTCTGTGCTTTGTGAAGTAAACAGTTTTACAGTTCTGAAAATTCAAAGTAAGTTATCAACCTTTACACAATTTTGAAATTTTGTGAAGATGTTCTTCTTAGCGTTCATCCTAGTACGGTGTCCGCTGTGCTCAAGATTTTGGAGATTTTATTTTTCAACATTTAGTTACGACGCTTCCGATGTCCACCTTACGGTACATAATCCTGAGTTTAGCCATTCAGTGATCATCCTTTTGAGAGTTTACAGAACTGATCGGTTTACAACCTGACTGTTCCGACATCGTGTATTTTCTCGTTACATGAAGTGAAAGACAAGTGAAACCTGTTCTTGTTTTCTCGCTGTTATTCACTAAGCAGTAAAAGCATTTTATAAAAGATATTTTTGTATTCAGTACAATCACCTGAAGGTGCCCCTGAAATGGTGTAGACGTGGTTGTGGTGCCTAATAAAGGAATCAGTAAACAGGTAATGCGGTAGAATTTTCATTCATTTTCTAAAATGTTTTGAAGTATTTTTCTATGTTCTTTGGAGAATTTTGTAAATTTTCTTACAGTTACAACTTATTTCAAGTGTTAATTTTGTAGGTCGTATTTTCTGAGGCAGAAATTGGGGACCAGTCTAACATTTGTTTTAACGAGCGTGGAAAACCGTCTAAAAAGTACATTCCGGTGGCCGGTGGACCAGCCACGGTCGTTAATCCGCTACGTGGATTCGATCCGGGTCTCATTCACCGTTCCAGAGCTGCAGCCCCGTACGGGCAGGTGTTAGAAATTCATCTGACTGAGTATTTGAGTAGCTTTTTTCAGACCGTGCTTCATTATAGGTAGCTTCATCATCTGCAAAACGTCTGAGTTTGCTCTTAATGTTGTCTTCCAGGTCATTAAAATACAACTCGAGGAGAGAAGTTGCCAACAAATCTCCCTCAGGCACGCTTGAAACTACTTCTACATTACATCTCTGTCTCGCTCAAACACACACACACACACACACACACACGCACACACGTCCGCGCGCACTTCCTCAAATACACAATCCACATGCATGCTCGAAAATAAAAAAGGAAAAGAGAAAAAAATGAAAACACGACGGCGGCGTCCAGGTAATGTCCGGTGTAAATGAGGTGCACTTGAGCACCGGGCAGAACCGGTTCCTTGCCACTTTCCGCTGTACTCGCTGTTCTGCTGCCAAAACAAACAGCTGCCGTAACAATTTGCATGCAGCCAACATCGCCCCAGCGTCTCAGAGAGAAAAGTGTTCCTTTTTGCAGCCCTCACAACCACTTCCAGCTCGTTAAGCTGACGTACGAAGTTGAACATACAGTATGTGTGTGTTTATACATACAAACAGAAGTGTTAATATTTTTATTTTCATTTATTTATTTATTTGTGCTCCAGTTCAAGTTGGAAAACGTTAAGGCCGCATCTCTGTCGCTACGTCAATTCTGGATGGAACGTACAAATAGCAGATAAACTGATTCAGTGTTTTACGGGCGTCGCGTCGAATAATGTTGTCATAGATGCACAATATTTCTAGGAGACAACTGATCGTTATCATCAGGTGCTTACCGACGTGTCGCTGCAGCCGCACGGCAATACGCAGTACGTGCTGGCTCGCTAGAGAAGCGCAAGCGCCAAGGGGTGGGGCTATCAAGTCATCGTAGACGAATCATAGAACACGGCGACATCCAGTGCCCCCTGCCGGAGACACGGGCCACGGTGTGCGCATGCGCGACGAGGGAGAAAGCTCGGCCGCAAATCACGGCCGAGCGCGCGCGCAGGCGGTGTGTTGGCGCCCAGATGTGTGCGAACTTCCATTCTCCGTCTGTGTTGACTAGGTTTCGGTCATCTGCGACCGACGATGCCTTATTGCCCCCCAGTGTTGGTTCTCATACATCTCTGAGTTGTAATCCCGTACCTCTGTTAATCAGGTCGTTACTTATACACTCCTGGAAATTGAAATAAGAACACCGTGAATTCATTGTCCCAGGAAGGGGAAACTTTATTGACACATTCCTGGGGTCAGATACATCACATGATCACACTGACAGAACCACAGGCACATAGACACAGGCAACAGAGCATGCACAATGTCGGCACTAGTACAGTGTATATCCACCTTTCGCAGCAATGCAGGCTGCTATTCTCCCATGGAGACGATCGTAGAGATGCTGGATGTAGTCCTGTGGAACGGCTTGCCATGCCATTTCCACCTGGCGCCTCAGTTGGACCAGCGTTCGTGCTGGACGTGCAGACCGCGTGAGACGACGCTTCATCCAGTCCCAAACATGCTCAATGGGGGACAGATCTGGAGATCTTGCTGGCCAGGGTAGTTGACTTACACCTTCTAGAGCACGTTGGGTGGCACGAGATACATGCGGACGTGCATTGTCCTGTTGGAACAGCAAGTTCCCTTGCCGGTCTAGGAATGGTAGAACGATGGGTTCGATGACGGTTTGGATGTACCGTGCACTATTCAATGTCCCCTCGACGATCACCAGTGGTGTACGGCCAGTGTAGGGGATCGCTCCCCACACCATGATGCCGGGTGTTGGCCCTGTGTGCCTCGGTCGTATGCAGTCCTGATTGTGGCGCTCACCTGCACGGCGCCAAACACGCATACGACCATCATTGGCACCAAGGCAGAAGCGACTCTCATCGCTGAAGACGACACGTCTCCATTCGTCCCTCCATTCACGCCTGTCGCGACACCACTGGAGGCGGGCTGCACGATGTTGGGGCGTGAGCGGAAGACGGCCTAACGGTGTGCGGGACCGTAGCCCAGCTTCATGGAGACGGCTGCGAATGGTCCTCGCCGATACCCCAGGAGCAACAGTGTCCCTAATTTGCTGGGAAGTGGCAGTGCGGTCCCCTACGGCACTGCGTAGGATCCTACGGTCTTGGCGTGCATCCGTGCGTCGCTGCGGTCCGGTCCCAGGTCGACGGGCACGTGCACCTTCCGCCGACCACTGGCGACAACATCGATGTACTGTGGAGACCTCACGCCCCACGTGTTGAGCAATTCGGCGGTACGTCCACCCGGCCTCCCGCATGCCCACTATACGCCCTCGCTCAAAGTCCGTCAACTGCACATACGGTTCACGTCCACGCTGTCGCGGCATGCTACCAGTGTTAAAGACTGCGATGGAGCTCCGTATGCCACGGCAAACTGGCTGACACTGACGGCGGCGGTGCACAAATGCTGCGCAGCTAGCGCCATTCGACGGCCAACACCGCGGTTCCTGGTGTGTCCGCTGTGCCGTGCGTGTGATCATTGCTTGTACAGCCCTCTCGCAGTGTCCGGAGCAAGTATGGTGGGTCTGACACACCGGTGTCAATGTGTTCTTTTTTCCATTTCCAGGAGTGTATTTGTTTCTAGTGCTCCTTTAAAGGCGGAGTCCCTTTACGAGAAGGCGGAAGAACGAATATTTGTCTCTCCCTAGCGGACTGTAGATGTCGTCGTCTATGATACATCTATGGTGTCATAACCTTCCTCTTGACGAATGCGCTTTTGTAGCTAGCCTGCGCATTCAGTATATTGGCGAGTGGCTGCAGCGACACGTCAGTAAGCATCTGAGGACGCCTGGTTGGCCGTGCGGTCTAACGCACGGCTTTCCGGGCGGGAAGGAGCGCCTGGTCCCCGGCACGAATCCGCCCGGCGGATTTGTGTCCAGGTCCGGTGAACTGGCCAGTCTGTGGATGGTTTTTAGGCGGTTTTCCATCTGCCTCGCGTACACCACCATTACTCTATCACGCAAACATAGGCGTTACACTCGTCTGATGTGAGACGTTCCCTGGGGGGTCCACCGGGGGGCGAACCGCACAATAACCCTGGGTTCGGTGTGGGACGGCGGAAGTCGTCGTGGGGTTGTGGACCACTGCGGCTGCGGCGGGCACGGAGCCTCTCCGTCGTTTCCAGATCCCCGGTTAACCTACTGTACACTACAATACAAGCATCTGACGACGATGAGCAGCTTTCTCGTTGAAACACTGTGCAGCTTTCACAAAATTATCCGATGCGACGCCCGTGAACCACAGAAATAATTATTACGTCTGGGAAGTCTCAAACAGCACAGCACAGAAACTATTAGCATTAATTACTATTTAAAAGGACCGTCAAACACTGAAAATGAATGAGGTCAATACCTTGCAAATAGAAATTTGTAAACATTCCATTACAAATTGAGATAGCTGTCAAGTACAGGAGCGGAGTCTCCACTCATACTACACAAAAAGATTACTAGCTATAACTGTAGCTGAAAAATATACACTGTACCCAAAATGCAACGATTTAATATATTTTAGGTCCAATAGAGAGAATAGATCGCCTATAAAGAATCTGCGAGTTATTGTTGCGAGCTGTCGTTATTTTGTGGATAAAAGAAGAGGTTACCGCTAAAATGTATGAGAAATTTGTTTCAAAGACCGCGTTTATTTTTCTGTGTGTCATTGAGAAGTGTTTGGCGTGTCTGACGGAGGATACTTTTTTTGTTTGCCGTGTGTTCTTCCTCTCATTCATAAATGGATTTAGGACTAATGGCTGTATGTGTGTCTCCGTGCGAATTGCTTTTCTTAATTCATCAGGCTTTCGGCTGGTTTTAAATGCGCTTTATCTTTTGCTGCCTTGTACCGATCTTTTCATCTTAACGGAACTACTTCATCTAATCATCCACTGCGGTCTGTCTACTCCTACCACATTTTCCTCTCTACCACTTCTTCCAGCGTCATCTTACATGTTGCTGATGTCCGGGTAGCAGACTGTAAGTGTGAAGCACTGTACTTCCTCCAGGTAACGGATCGTCGACAGTCTATGGAGACTACAACTGAATGTTGGATAGCGAGAGAAGCGTTTCTGAAAAATACAATTTTTTTGAAACTGAATGTAATTTTCTCGAGTCTAGCCTTCTAAGGAAATGGAACGTGAATTATAAACGTTTCCAACAAGTTGAGAACAGAAGCGTTCGAGATTTGATGCTACAGAAGAATACTCGGATAATTAATGAACAGGTACACGATTGAGTAAGGAAGCAAAAGAAATTTGTGGTGGAACTTGACGAGGGACTGATTGATAGGACACACCCTGATGTTACAAACGAAAAGGGAAGGAAGATTATGGCCTTAAGTACGTCGACAACGAGCTTATGAACGACAGAGCGCGGTCTCAGGTTAGGGTACGAGAGGGAAGGAAATCGGCCGCGCCCTTTCAAAGGAGCAATGCGGGCATTCAACTTATGTGGTTTAGGGAATGGCGGGAAATGGAAATCTCGATGGCCAGAAAGGGATTTAAAATGCCATCATTTTCAAAATGAGTCCTGTGTGTTACCATTGCTCGGTCTGATGTTTGGAGATTAGCGGTGAACGTCATGAGAAAGTCATATTTAGTAATAATACTAACAAGCGATATACGAGTAAAATGGGATGATCACGTGGAAGTACTTGTGGAAGAGTTGTCAGAAAAGGTCATGCACCTATGCAGAGATTAACATACAAGACGCTAGTGCCATCGATTCTAGAGTACTGATTCAGTGTTTGTAATTCTTGCAACTTACGTTTGGAGACAGGCATCGAAAGAATCCAGGGACGTGTTGTTGCGAACGTAACAGGTCGGAATAGCCCATGGAAATGGAAATGAGCATACGGCACTGTGGGCCGGGAGTCCCCATTCCGGGAAGTTCGGGCGCCGTGGGCAATTACTTACTGCATTCGACGCCACATTGGCGACTTGCGCGTCGGAGATGGTTATGAAATGATGATGACAGTACAACACCCAGTCCCTGAGCGGATAAAATCTCCTGCCCCAGCTGGGAGTCGAAGTCGGGCCCCTTGGCGTGGCACCCCGTCGCGCTGACCACTCAGCTACTGGGGGCGACATAGCCCATACAAAAGGGCAACAGAAATATTCGTGGAACTCAAATGGAAAATGCAAGGAGAAAGATAAAGCACTCTCGGAAACCCCTTCTGGCTAAATTTAGAGATGAATATGCAACCTTTACGCCGCCACCGAAGTATATCTCGGACAGACATCTTGAGAATAGGACAGGATAGATTAGAGCACGTACAGAAGCATGTAATGAGTCATGTTTCCTTCACTCAATACGGAAATGGAATAGGAAAGAAAACTAATAATACTGATATGATGTGTACTCCACCATGCATGGTACCATCGCTTGACGAGTATTAAGGGATGATAGAGAAGGGTGAACGTACCAAATTGAGGTACGACACCCTTGTCCGGAAACAATCGAGTCGGAAGTTATAAGCGAAAATCGTACCGATACCTGCTAGCGTTTTGCTTTCATATTTTGGGATTTGGCAGTACGAAGCAAAGTAAGGAAAAAATTCCATTAAACATGAGCTCTAAAATGCATATCTTAAGAGCTATGACTACTTATTCACATTCGATAATGTGAAACACATCTCTTCTCATGAAGAAGTACTCATAACTCTTAAGGTATGCATCTTAAATCCCATGTTTACTGGACAATTTTCTCTTGTTTTGGTCCATACAGCCAAGAGCTTGCCAGTAGATGATGTACACTGTCCGACGTATCAGAACGATTTTCGCGTATAAATATCGACTCTGTCGTTCCCGGACCAGGATTCCTTATCTCAGGTTCGTACATTTACCCTTATCCATGATCGCTGCAAGTTTGTAACATCATCGAGAAATCACACTGTATATGTAAATGTAGGCATCATCAATTTGGTAATGCAGGAAAGTTCTGGGGTGTTAAAATTGTAGAGACAGACCAAGGCTTGACTACTGTAACATCTAAATGGTTGTAGGTCGCAGTAGTTACACAGAGATGAAGAGGCTTGCATGGAGTAGACGAAAGTGTTTATGTTCCCCATATGTGTTTCAGTTTGAAATTTAGCCCAAACTTACCTCCCACCAGTACCATGGAAGTCATTCAATGATGTCTTAACAAATGTCCTGTCATCTGTCTCTTCTTCTCGTCAGCGCTTTCCATATATTCCTTTCTCGTTGTTTCTATGGAGAACCTTCTCATTCCTTACTTCATCAAGCCACCTACTTTTCAACATTCGTTTGTAGCACCGCATCTTAAATGCTTCGATTCTCCTCCCACAGCCCGTATTTCACTCCCATAAAATGCTGTGCCCCAGACGTACATTCTGAAAACTTTCTTTCGCATATGAAGGCCTATTTAGATTTCGCTTGGCCAGGAACGATTATCTGTAAATTAATCGTGGAAGCGACAAGATTCTGAAGAAGACTGCACCGGATGTGTCGAAACGTCACTCGAATAGAAGAAAAACGATACGACCCAACAACCCAGAAAAATTTCAGTGACATCGGCTACAGAAGCCGCCAGAATTACAGTTCAAAGAGTTTCCATGGCGACACACGCCCCTCCCCTCCGCTCAGTCCGTCAGTGGGAGAAGTACTCGCCGGAAGTGGGGAGTGACGGCTGTCATATGGCGGCCGGCGAGCAGAAGAGATGAGGCACTTAGGCGGGAGGTGAAGGCGGCCGCAGGCAGAGACTGTGAGCACTGGCAGCTGCCAGGCATCCGTTCACCACCTGTCGTGGCGCCAGCAGCCTCTTGTCTTCCATTCTCTTGCCTTCTCTTTGCTGCCCCCACCCAATCACTCCGTTCCATTCACTCTCACAACCGTCGCCAAGCGCCAGGTGCGGGCTATCAGCTTTTCACGGCTTCCAACTGGACTAAATATTGCACTGTCTTGCAGTACTCCGGCGCAAGAGGACGCTAAAAAGAAAGAATTTCCTGCTAGGAAACGTACTTAAGCCGTTCTCACACGAGAAGAGTTAGCCGACGTTGACGTGGAAATGTACGAGTTTTGTGACGTCACTTCCGGTTGATTCACGTTCAGGGTCCATTGCCTCTCGTGAAACACAAAGTAACTTCTCACTAATTTCGGCAACGCGACACGAAAGGTTGGACCAATAAGAGTCAAGAAAGCTCACTGTCACAAGCAGAACTCACTAACTGCCATACTGTATTTGTCGTTTTCAGCTGAATACCATATTTGGTGAGTTTCATATTGTAACTTACAACCTATGAATATATGCTGCTCCTAAGAAATATAATGACGATCCCTCGAAAACTCGTCCTCATTGGTACGATTTGTTGTAAGAAACTGGTAGGATGCGTCATATTACTGGTTAAAGCATTTAATATTTAGTTATTTTCATATTTTAACTCGGGTGTTATAAGAGTACGTTGTTTTAAGACAACAGCAAATGGAGACTCATTAAAAATGCGTCGTCCGTGGTAGAGTTTATTATGCAAGATGACTGTTTTAACTTGAGGCAACTAAATACTTCCAAAACGACGAATCACACGGAAGAAAGTTTGTAGCTAAAAAGTTATCAGTAAATGGGACATCTGTCTGTGATAAAACTGGACACCTCGTAACCATCATTTGTGCGTCGGCGGGGTCACTGTATTTTCCAATGGACTCCCTCCTGCAATTTTCATTGCATATTCGCATTCTACTGCAAAAAATATGTACGGTTTACTCAAACTGATGTTTTCCATTCGTGGTGGATGGATGAATGTGTAATCGGCAAATATCTGGTGTGTCTATTTTTCAGGTGAAAACGCGACATATGGTCACCATCACCCTCGAAGTAGTTCCTATACGCACGTACACACTACTCCCAGCGCTTCTGCCTCTGGTCAGACGTTTTCTGGAAGTCCTGTTCTTTGAGGGTTTATATCACCATCAGCGATGCTTCTTCAATCCTGTCTAGAGTGTCGAACCGACGGCCTTTCAACTTGAGTTCCGGTTTTAGGAATAGCGCGGCGTCGCAAGGTGCCAAATCTGGCGAGTACAGTGGATGAGGTACAACCGCCATGTTGTTTTTTGCCAAGAAGGCCCTGGTGGGCCAGAACGTGTGACAGGGCGCGTTGTCGTGATGCAGCAGCCAGTTCCCTTGACGCCAAAGTTCGGGCCGTTGTCGCTGCACGTTTTCAGGGAGCCGTCGCAAAACGTCACAGTAGTACTCGGAATTCACTATTTGGTTGGGTGGGACGAATTCTTTGTGCACAATTCCCTTGTTATCAAAGAACACGATGATCGTGCTCTTCACTTTGCTCTTCATCTGTCTCGCTTTTTTGGGTCTTGGAGAGCACGGGCTCTTCCGCTGGGACGATTGTTGCTTTGTTCAGACGGCTCAAATAGCTCTGAGCACTATGGGACTTAACATCTGAGGTCATCAGTCCCCTAGAACTTAGACCTACTTAAACCTAACTAACCTAAGGACATCACACACATCCATGCCCGAGGCAGGATTCGAACCTGCGACCGTAGCAGTCGCGCGGTTCCAGACTGAAGCGCCTAGAACCGCTCGGCCACAGAGGCCGGCGATTGTTGCTTTGTCTCTGGGTCATAACCGCAGCTCTTTTCCCGAGGTTCGCACAGAATTTGATGCACACAAGTTGTTCTGTTAGCGGATCCGTCGTAAAATCGCCACACACCAAACACAGAGTATTAGGGAAATCACTGTGGACACGCAACACGTCCTCCCAGCTGAATGCCACTCAGCACACTGACTCATCAGATATGCTGCTCTCGCCACTTATCGGTGCAAAGATATACTACTCCTGCATTCCAGATGCCAGCACCAGTCCCGAAAATTTTGGATTCCACCTCGTACCATTGTACCTTTCATTTACGATGTAAAATTTAAACCATTGTGTGTTAATGCTTGATACTGATGTTCAAACGTTACTTGAGTGTTGCAAATGTAACCGTAAAGTGCAAATAATATGGCCTGTATGGTAACGTAGTTTTCTGTCAGCTATTGCGTTGACTGTGGTGACTCACGAAACCATCGGATTGCTTCGGTGGCCACCCTCGAACTCTGTCATCTGGGTGACTGCTCTCTGTGTGTTTCCAGCCAACCACAGTAGCTCTCGCTCTGGTCGGTAAGCAGCTACTGGCGGTATACAAACAACATCCAGAGCAATGATGTAAAATGTCCACGAAATGTCTGTGACAGGTGCGCCTGCCATGCATACTCACCAAATCAAGCACCACATTGGTGAGAGGCAAGGTGACTCAACAACATCGAACATCACGATGAGAACACAAAACTGTTATATCCACGTTGTTGTTCCTGGATTGCGCTAAACGTAGTTTCTAACGAGTCATGGAAAGAGCTAACCGTACTGTAGTTTACAGTCAAATTTGCAACACTAAAATTGATTTCGAGGACAAGTACCAACCTTTAGAACACAAAGATTTACGTTTGCATTATAAATGAAATATAGAATCATATGCACCACTTCTTCATTGCAGGACAACGCACACTGGACATCTGTCAATTCACAGCTCCATCAACCACGAATGGACAACAATGGTTTGAGTAAACCGTACCCATTTTTTGGCGTAGATCCGAGTTTACAATATAAATGGAGCGTTCACTTTTGAAAACAGACAGTTGACCCCGGCCACGCAGGAGAGGTGCAGAAGAGGTGGTTGGATGTTGCACAAACACTTGTCACCTTTACTGATATCAGCTTTTCACCTAGAACATTTTAAGTGTGATGCGTCTTTTTCGAGATATTTAGTTGTCCCAGTTTAAGACAAAAACCCTATACAAGGAGCGATGAAAAAATTTCCGTTTGAGGTCGTTGCTGCAACGTGTACGCAGCGTAGCGCAAGTCTGATGTGGGTGCATGAGCACCGACATTTAAGCAGGCATTCGTGCCTTTCCGTCGTGCGTGCCGTAAATGCGGAAAATTGAACTGCAACGGCGTTATTATGAAATTCGTCCAAACAGAACGAATGTGCTGTTATTATTCTCTTGCCTGCTAAAGGAGAAACACTGGTAGATATCCATCGGAGAATGCGGAGTGTCTCTGGGGCAGCGTGACTGTCCCCTCGTCCCAAGAAGTTCAAGAACCACTCATCTACTGGAATGTTGATGGTGCCCTGTTCTTTGATTAGTGGTGGCCATTGCTTAATGATTTCAAGGCACCTGGTGTCTCCATCACTGGGGAATCGTACTGAGCAATGCTGGAGATATTACGCCGTCAATTAATACGAAATGTCCGGAGAAACTGTGACAAGGGATGCTGCTGCTTCATGATACGTCACACCTCCTTATCGCATTGTTTTAACGCAGACGTTACGCTAAACAAAGGGGGGGGGGGGACACTCGAAAACCCGCCCTATAGTCCCGATCTTTCCCCTTGCGATGGTCACGCCTTGGGATCCTCGAAGAAGACCGTGAAGGGTCGGCGATTCTTGTTGGACGAGAGTGTGCAGCAGACACGAATTTCTTCACGCAGCATGACACAGTGTTTTACCAAACGTGTATTTTCAACCTGCGTCGGTGGCATGACAACCTCAACGCTCACGGCGATTTTTGCTGATTGTCATACTCATTCTGGACTGTACGGCCTTCGAACGGAATCTTTCTGGTAGCCCTGATAGATCAGTTACACCTCTTAATAACGAAATGGCGATTAAAGCCTTCAGAAGATCGTAACTAAAATAGCAGCATGTTTATTGTACTAAGTTCAGAATAGCGTGGCTGATATAGGCGCCATTACAAAACAAAGAGTAGCGAGTCCAGATGTTAGTGTATCAGAGTTTCTTCTCACCTTCGTGTTTTCTAAAAGATTCTGCGCCTTTCTTATTACATTAATAGAAATAAAGTTGTTTCTAACTTGAAAAACTGAAATGTGACGTGACAAAATGTGACATATTAACATACTTTTAACTACTACGTTATTCAGTTATTGGGGTATATAAAAGGAAAGATCTATTACAGGCTACTGAAGATGCTTCGTCAATAAAAGGATCAAAACGTTTATGGGAAAAACAAACTATCTTTCAATCAGCTGCAAGTATGGAACATACCTCCATGAATAATAGTTATATTTTCTGTAATATTCAGTGTTAATCTAAGTGCACTATCTCTCTCTGCGAAGTTTTAGAAGCTAAGTCCTTACTGACTAGACATGGAACTTTTCTTTTTGTCTTATAACAGGTCCGTGGATACTGAAGTCTCTATTTATGTATACAACAAGCAGCGCAACATGACCATTATATGGACAAGGGAGGAAATGTGCGTTTTAATTGAGCCAACTTAGGATTTATACGCGCATCCATTTTCGTAAACAAACTGCGTGGTCTGAGAGACAGATACAGCCGACAGGTGCCGTTGGAGAGGGCTTCAGCTGCAAATAACTTTAACGAGCACTTCCGATGTGACGCCTGGCGCTGCGTTTAGTGAGGTTGGATTTCCTGTCAACGCCCACGTCAGCGTTGCCTGTCTCGTCCCGTGTGAGGAAGTCTTTAGAAAGGGCGATAAAAATTGTAGAGGGAGACCCTTCAGTGTACACAGAACGCAGTTTTAGGTGCTTATAGATTGCAACAGTTGCTTGGAGATGAAGAGGCATACATACGGCAGATTAGCGTGAATAGCTGATGAAGCCAGTCTTAGGATGGAAGAACACAACGATAGCAACATGGTATCGTGTTGTTAGCCTATTGCTTAGCTTCACTGACAAAGATCTTGCTGTACACAAATATAAAAGCAAAGATTTAGCATTCGTCAGATAAACGAATTGCTAATGCGTTCACAATCATAGAACGTCGTAATGTAATTCTGGCAAATACATTTACATTGGTAGACTTCTACTACTGAGAAGTTGTGAACTTAATAACTTGTTAACAATGGAGTATTACCGCTGTTTATATCTACATCTACAAACATACTCTGCAGTGCACTATACGGTGCTAGGCACAGGGTGCCTTGTACCACATCTAGTCATTCCCTTTCTGTTATACTCGCAAATGCAACGAAGGAAAGCGACTGTCTGTATGCCTTCGTAAGAGCTCTAATTTCTCTTGTCTTTGCGGTACTTACACGAAGTGTACGCTGGTGGTTGTAAAATCGCTCTGCAGTCAGCTACAGACGCCGTTCTCTTCAATTTTCTCAATACTGGTCCGCGAAAAGAACGTCGCCTACCCACTAGGGATTGCCATCGCGGTTCACGAAACATTCATCTCTCGCTTGTTGATCGAATCTAGCAGTAACAAGTGTAACTTCACACCTCTGAATCGCTTCGATGTCTTCCTTCATTCCGACCAGACTTGGTACCCAAACACTCTACTGATTTTACAAGAAGGGGTGCATTAGTATTCCAGATGCGGTCTCCGTTATAGATGAGCTACACTTCCCCTAAAATTCATCTAACACGCCGAAGTAGATCTTTTGATTTAATCGACTTGAATGTGTGAAACAGCATCTGCATTGACTTGAATTTTTCTACATTTAGAGAAAGCTGCCATTCATCACACCAAGTAGAATTTTTCTCTACGCATCCTGCATCCTCCTACAGTCACTCGACGTGATCAGTGTCATCAGCAAACAGCCGCAGATTATTGATCACCCTGTCAGTCAGATCACTTACGTACACCCACACTTACTGTAAAAATGTGTGTATGTTTAAGTATATCTGCGTGTGTTCCACATCTCCTCCTAAACCACTGGATAAAGTTCAACCAAACTTGGTACACAAACCCCTTACAATCAGTCAACAATCGCTGTGGAGATACGAGCCACCTGGCTACCATAGTTGAGGAGATATGACGTCGTAAACAATGACATCGCACTGTAATTGTAAAGCTCCGCCTTCAACTGATAGACAATGAGATCAGTGAAGAACTGCCATGTAATGCATGTGGTTTAAATTTGTTACTTCCGTGCTACAAACTCCATTCGCCATAAATTTTGCATGCAGCTTCCACATATATCGCTAAATGCACCTTCAAAGTTATATCATGGTACCACAGATGGTTCAGGAGATATGACATTATAAACACCGAGATGCCTGAAAAAATGGCGCATTGAGCATGATGTTTAAATTTAAAACTTATGTGCTACAAACTCTATTCGCAACATGTTTTTCGGACAGTATCCACGTATCCCGCTGAATGTACCTACAAAAATATATCATTGTATGACACACAGATCAGAAGATACGACGTCATAAACGTTGAGATGTGTGGAAAACTGCCGCATCAAGCATGGTGTTTAAATTTATTCTTTCTTTGCTAATAACTCTATTCGCAGCATATTTCGCAGATAGTACCCACATACGACGTGCGTCAATAAAGTAATGAGGCTGATTTTCTTTGCAAGATGTGTCAACCCTGCAGGCTTGCGTAGGCACAATGTCCTTGACCTTGGTCTATAAGCTGCTTTTAGTCCAAGCGGCACATCGATGCAACTAATCAGTTGTGAGTTGTGCTGTAATAAGTTAACATGTGTTTGTGTCTATCGTCACGGAAATGGAACCGCATAATATTGCGCAATGGTATGCCATTTCTTTTTGCGTTAAATTGGGTGAAGACGCGACGACAACTTACGGTAAGCTTCACAAGGCTTTTGGAGAGAAGGTTATGTGAACAGCTCAAGTTTTTCGTTGGCATAAAATGTTTAGTGAAAGCAGAACGAATGTTGAAGAAAAAGTGAAATGCATGCTTGTGTGTTTCTTTGATTCCAAGGGAATTGTTCATAAAGAGTGGGTGCCTCCTGGACAAACAGTTAAACAATACTACTACAAAGGAATTTTAGAAAGACTTCATAAAAGAGTTCTTCCTGCCCTTGCCAACATTGCTGATAATTGGATGCTGTATCACGATAATGCGCCATCCCATACTGCTCTGTCAGTACAGCAATTTTTAACCTCAAAACAAATTTCAGTACTACCACAGCCACCTTATTCACCAGATATCGCTCGATGCGACTTTTTTCTATTTCCAAGAGTCAAAACGGCGGTCAAGGGACACCATTTTCAAACAACGTAAGATGTCCAAAAAGCTGTGATGAGGGTCTTGGAAGATATTACAGAAGATGAGTTCCAGTAATGTTACCATCAATGGCAGAAGCGCTGGAAAAAGTGTGAGCAATCAGAAGGGAACTACTTTGAAGGAGACAACACTCAACGTGACTAAAATGGTAAGCAACATTTTTTTCACATCAGTCTCATTACTTCATTGTCGCACCTCGTATACCACTGAATTTACCTACACAAATATATCATAGCACGGCACAAAGTTGAAGAGATATGTTACAGACACTGTGTTGAAATGCCCTATCATGTATGAAGTTTTAATGCATTTATTCAGCGAGCTTAAGGAAATGCCCGACACCCAGCAGCGCTTTTGACAGCTTGCAACGGCAAACCGCAAACGGCTGTGGGCGAAATCAGAAGCTGCCTATAGAGCTATGAAGAAGTGTAGACACGTGGACGTTCAGAATATCCCGTTGTAGGTACGTGAAGCAGCTGTACCCAGCGTGCAGAAACTGTAAGATTCTAATATAAAGTAGGCAGAATGAATAACCGAGCAATGCCAGGCTTTTCAGCTAATAGTGAATAAGAGCCTTCCTATCATACCTCGCTGGGAGACTCCTGAAAATACCACTTCCGCTGGTGAACATTCGCTGGTCCAGGGCAACGCACTGGGTCCTGTTGCTTAAGAAGTCTTCGAGCCATTCACAGGTGTAGGAAGTTAGCCCGGGTGCTCGGACCTTCGTTAAGTCTGCAGTGGGGTACTTTGTCAGACGCTCTCCGGAATTCTGTGAAAATGGAATCTGTCTGTTGCCCTTCATCCTGATTCGCAAAATGTCTTGTGGAAAAAGATCTACTCGTTCTAAAATCATGCAGATTTGCTTATAGCAGAAGCTTTTCTGTCTCACAGAATTTTATTACGTATATTCGAACTTAGAACATGGTTTGGGAATGGAAGTAGTATGCGAGCCCTTGCCCTCTACACTGTGAGACATCCTCGTTACAGACTACCATCTCGTAAGCCATTCTATCGATTTTCCAGCTTCTTAGGGACACAAGTTGCCTAGCACCCAAGTGTCGAAATGATTACATTCTTACATGACTACAGCGTTTTTCTCTTTGACTGACACCTGGCTTATTTCGTGCTTAGTGAGTACGACCTTGTAGGGACATGGTTAAAGAGTGAAAAATAATTTTAAAAAAAGAGAAGAATGTTACGGTATACGGAGACTTCGATCTCGAGTGTTGTTATATGGCATTCAAGCTCTTTGTGCGACCGCACCATTAGGACTGGGGTACCTTTTTTGTAGGTTTAAAGGCTGATGGGCACGGCCGTCCGAGCATAACGTAACGTTTGAAAAAGCAGAGCCAAAGATAGTTCCCAACTGCGTGCTTCAAGGCGAAGGCGTTGTCCTTATTACTGAAGTATTCGGCTGTTATTGTTTTCCAGTCGTTACGCATTTAGCTCTGCTTGAGCAACTGCCCGTGAAGGGATACGTACTAGCAATACGCCGCCCAAGAAAAATGCGAAGCTCTGTACGTCTGTGACGAGGGTCTGCAGTCACAAAGAGTCCCCATAAAAACGAGAGCGCAAAAAGTATTGAGCCATTTATATTTAGAACTTAATGTCCTGTGTATCATAAAACCCGATAAATCGGGAAGTTCAAACACGAATGCATGTATAATCGGAGTTAAAACACGCCTTCAGTATGCCTGTTGTTTGGCTGCTGTAGTGTTTCCAGACAATCATCCATCGTCGGCGCGATTTCTTGCACTATACTGCAGATTTTCCATACGATAACGCTGAGTTCCTCTGTATTTCCGGGATGCTGCGGGTGTCAGTTTAATAGCTCGTGCTTCCAAGTTGTTGACAAGAATAATATGTAGATGAATGGAAAAGAAAACTGAGGATCTGTTAGATAATAATCAGCTTAGCTTTAGGAAAGGTAAAGGCACCACAGAACCAGTTCACTGATAATGGAAGCGAGACTGAAGAAAAATAGAGACACATGCATAGAATTTTTAGACCTGAAAAAAGCGTTCGACAATGTCAGATGGTGCAAGATGTTCGAAATTCTGAGAAAAATCAGGGTAAGCTGTAGGGAAAGACGGGCAACACACAATTTGTACAAGAACTAATTGGGAACAATAAGAGCTATGGCCAAGAACAAGGTGCAAGATAGGGATGCAGTCTTCCGTCTCTACTGTTCGATTTATACATCGAAGAAGCAATGAAGGAAATAAAAGAAAGGTTCAAATGTGACATAGGCCTTCATTTGAGAAAGAAATTTATGAGAATTTACACTTAGAGCACAGCATTGTTTGATAGTGAAATATGAATTTTGGGAAAACCTGAACAGAAGAGAACTCAAGAATTCGATATGTGGTGCACAGAAGAATGTTGAAAACTATGTGGACTGATAAGGTAAGGAATGAGGAGGTTCTCTGGAGAATGGCCGAGGAAAGGAATGTATAGAAAACACTGACAAGGAGAAGGGACAGGATGATGGGACATAATGTTAAGACATGAAGGAATAATTTCCATGGTACTGGTTCAAATGGTTGAGCACTATGGGACTTAACATCTGAGGTCATCAGTCCTCTAGAACTTAGAACTATTTAAACCCAACTAACCTAAGGACATCACACACATCAATGCCCGAGGCAGGATTCGAACCTGCGACCGTAGCAGCAGCGCGGTTCTTGACTGAAGCGCCAAGAACCGCTCGGCCACTCCGGCCGGCTTCCATGGTACTAGAGGGAAACTGTAGAGGAAGACAGAGATTGGAATAGATCCAGCAAATAATTGAGGAATTAGGTTGCAAACATTGCTTTGAGATGAAAGTATTGCCCAAGAGAGGAATTCGTGTAGGGCCGCATCAAATCAGACCTTAGCAATAGATCTGGCAGAGAATCCGAGAAAATTCTGGTCATGTGTAAAATCGGTAAGCGGGTGTAAGGCCTCCATTCTGTCGCGTCTTGACCAGCCTGATGTGGCAGTTGAAGACAGCAAAACGAAAGCCGGAGTTTTAAATTTCACGTTCAATAAATCGTTCGCGCAAGAGAAACGTAAACACTTACGGTCATTTGACCTCCTGACAGATTCTCGTATGCACGACATAGAAATAAGCATACCTGGCGTAGAGAAGCAACTTAAGGATTTGAAGTCAAATAAATTACGATGTCCGGATGGAACCCTGTTAGATTTTACAAACCGTACTCTACGGCATTTGCCCCTTATCTGTCTTGCATTTATCGTGAATCTGTGACCCAGAACGACGTCCCTAGTGAACTGAAAAAAAGCACAGGTGACTCCAGTATATAAGAAAGGTAAAAGATCGGACCCGCAAAATTACAGCTCAGGATCCCCAACTTCTGTTTTCGGCAGAATCCTTGAACACATTCTCACTTCGAATATAATTAACGTTCTTGAGGCTTAGTAGCTTATGTCCACGACTCAGCATGGCTTTCCCTTTTCTAAAATGATATACTGAGAACTATGGACGAAGGGCAACAGGCAGATTCCATATTTCTAGATTTCTGAAAAGTATTTGACACGGAGCCCCATTACAGGCTTTTAACGAAGATGTAATCGTATGGAATAAGTTCACAGATTGATGAGTGGCTCGAAGACTTATTAAGTAATAGTATTCAGTATGTTGTCCTCTACGGCGAGCGTCCATCAGAGACAAGGAGTGCCCCAGCGAAGTGTGATAGGACCGCTGTTGTTCTCTATAGACATGAATGATTTGGCTGGCAGGGTGAGCAGCGGTCTGCGGTTGTTTGCCGATGATGCCATGGTGTAAGGTGATATGCTGAAGTTGAGTGACTGTAGGAAGATAAAGGATTAGACAAAATTTCCAGATGCTGTGATGAACGGCAGCTAACCCTAAGTGTGGAAAAATGTAAGTTAATGCGGATGAGTAGGAAGAATAAACCTGTAATGGTCAGTTACAGTATTAATAGTGTCGCACTTATCACAATCAAGTCCTTTAAATAGCTGGACTTTGCGTTGCAAAGTGATATGTTGAGGAATGAGTATCTGAAAACTGTGGTAGGGTAGCGAATGGTCGACTTCGGTTTATAGGCAGGATTTTAGGAGAGAATGATTCACCTATAAGGGAGACCGCTGGTGCGACCTATTCTTGAGTACTGCTCGAGTGTTTGTGATACGGGCCAGGTTGGATTGAAGGAAGGCGTCGAAGCAATTCAGAAGAGAGCTGCTAAATTTGTTACTTATGGTTTCGAACAACACGTAAGTGTTACGGTGATGCTTCCGGAACTCAAACGGGAATCCCTGGAGGGAAGGCAGCAGTCTTTTCGTGAAACACTCTTGAGAAAGTTTAGAGACCCGACATTCTGCTCCCGCCAACATAAATCGCGCGGAAGTACCACGGAGATAAGATACGAGAAATTAGGGCTCATATGGAGGCGTATAGACAGTCGTTTCTCCCTCTCTCTATTTGCAAGTGGAAGAGGAGGGGAATTGACAAATAATGGTAAAGGATAGCTTGCGGGGTATCTATGTGGATGTAGATGTAGGTGTAGATGACTGATGACTCAAAAAATGGAATTTCTAAAGCGACGTCGTATGTTGTGGAGCTTAAATGTTCTCTCACTGAAAACATGGACTAAAGCGTTCAAGGAATTTTCGCAACCTTCGTACGGCGAGAACTGTCATTGCATACACTCCCAAAATACAGTGACATTCTTCGTCTAGGAAAATCGCTTTCGCTAAGTGAGCATGTGGCAAATAGATATGATCGTCTTACTGCGTACTCTGATAATGCAGTGGAAACTATCATCTGTGGAACCTCACTTTCCATTACGTTCATGGAGCACACTATCGACGGTCCAGTTCCTTCAATGGGCCGACTCAATGTCTCTGTCGATATTAAAATAGGTGCATACCCCGCGTTGCCAATGATTCACCATATTATTGACGAGTTGTTCCACGAAGACACAAAGCAACAGTGAAAAAAAGATATGATTTGCACAGTGGTCTTGTAATTGATTAGTATTAGTGATTCAAACGTCATATTGAGACGGTAATAATGATTAACGTTCTGCAGCTCTCTTTGGAAATTACAACCAGTTCATATCATTCTGTCGTATTCATAATATAAGGCTAAGTGCTGTGGACACAGACTACGTATTGTTAAACGAAGCATTGCGATTTGCCTTGAATCAGCCACATCGAATTGTATCGAATCTTAGGTTTAAGTAGACCACTATAAATAAAATTTAAGTAATGGTTTTCATTAAAGGCTTCCCCCCCCCCCCCTTTTCATAGTGACGTTTCTACTTTTAGCAAGCCTGGTTTCGAATAGATATTATTCGGTTTCAGATGACAAAAAAAAGCTCCTAAAATGAAAACTGCAATATGTTGACATTTATTTAGATGTGTACAGCAATTAAAAGCCAAATACACTCCTGCCCAATCACGGAAACTGCCTGGCCTAATGAATGACAAGACACCAGTCGCCTTGGATTCGGCCAATGACATATGTTTTTAGTTTTCAAACATTTCATTAGCCGCGATTATTTACGACTTCTGTGTCTGCTGTAGTGAAGTGTAAAAGACTAGGTTCAATAAAATAATGTAGTTACTACATTTGTGAGGCTTTTATTACACATTTTCCTTAGGTGACCCACTGATAGGAACATTTCCTTTCGTTCATACTGTACTTCATATTTTATGATCGAACTAACCAAATTAATTACCTACCGTCAGCGAACTACATGTTCTCCGGACTTCCCAACACGTGAGCTACCCGGGCGTCGTCAATTTCCTCAATTTCCTCGAGCTGTAATTTTACACGACAACAAATGATTTACGTGTACTAAACGATGCGGCTTTCCTTATTTAGATTCTTCCTGCTGATTTGTATGTATCGCGTTGTTTGCCCAGGCAACTCGTAACCGCTGATTGTTCAACACTGTGTCGTTTTTATCAGCCTCTTTAACGGTTTGCAATCTCGCTTATCCATTGTCAGTGCATCGCTGGAACACGTTTGAATGTAGCATGTCGTACTTGTCGAAGAATCCAAATTACACTGCCTCAAAATAAGAAGGAAAAGAAGCACCCAAAAGATATGGTGGAATGTTATTTCAGCCTCGTATACGTACGCACCATTGCCGGTTGTGTATATGTTTAAAGTTCTAGTTCTCTGTGAGAAGAACAATGGCTTTAGCTTTGTTTACCTTTAGTGCTGCTACCACGCGCGGTAGAGTATATTAGACACGTGAACAGAGTCAGATGCAGAATGATCACTGTAAAAGACACGGGGATGCCGCATACTAGTGTGAGACAGTGTTATCAGCATCTGACAGACTGTAGAAGGGATTTGATTGTGGGTCTTAATTAGGCCAGCTGGTTGAATCGTGCATTATCCAGATTTGTGGGCATTCGGATGTGACAGTGGCCCGAACTTCGACGTCATGGGTACGTGACGGCTGGCGTACACGTCATCAAGTATCTGGTCGACCACAAATGGTCACAACAAAGGACGTTCGCTGTATTGTGCACCAAGCACATCGTAAACATCCACATCTGCGACTGCCATTGGAGAACAAGTACTGGACTCGCTCCAACATCCTGTGTCATCCCACACCATTGGTGGGAGACAAGCAGCAACCGGTCTATGTAATTACTGTTCCATATTTATACTGCCATCAGCACGAAACACAGACGGGTCCCGTGACCGAGGAATATGGTCACGTGTACACCACCGGCGGGTATGTGAAAGACTGTAGTTGGAATTCTCTGCGACAAATAGAAAGATCACCAGGGTGGATTAGTACTGTTTGTGTTTAGAGTTCTTATAAGGCCTATAGCATACTGACGGTGTCGTATTGTGTTCAGCTGTGAATTACGGTTCTGCAGTACGTAGGATGACCAGTGTCGGCGAATACGGCGGCGATCTGGTGGGAGTTCCCATTCTTCTGGTGATTTAGAGAAACGCAGCGATGCCACTCCTTCCGTCAAGGTGTGCAGGTCCATCGGATATGACTTCAGATGACGGCTGGTAGTGACTGACGTACATCCTGCATCCTCATGTCTTACTTGTCACTCGATGATCTCTTAGTGCCATATTCCAACAGGTTAATGCACGTGCACACACGGCACGTCTCGCTTACAACTCCCTGTTTGGTGATGAGGGACTCCTGTTGCCAGCAAGGTCCGAAGATCTTTCTCCGATAGAACCTGTGTGGCACCAGGTCGGACATCAACTTCCAGAGTCGGTATCCAGGGTATCAAGGACCAGCTACAACAGTGGTAGCCCGTTTGACCTCACGGGAGCATACAGCAGTGTATGACACCCTACCCAACGTAATCAGTGCATGCTTTCAGGTTAGAGGGGAGTGCAACGTCAGACTGATATGTCGGCCCCTACTGTCAAGCTCTTTGTTAATTTGACTCGATATTGTAATAACAGAAATAATGACACATTTCCTCCCAACGCCGGAAGATTCTCTTCGTTTCCTCCTGTCCTTCTGGGAGCTTCCCTTTTTTTTGCTAGGCAGTGTATAGCTGGCTTTCTCTCCATCAGGTGCCAAATTTCTTCGTCCGATAGCTTGGCCCTATTACATTCCACAGATATCTAGAATGAGACGTGGATCAATGCAAACTACTGTTCTCTTTCCGGGTGACGGATTTCAATACTTGGATTAAGGATTAATGTCCCACTGATGACGTCACTGGTTCAATTCTTGGATGTACTGGGATGCCGGTTAGCTACCTTTCAACAGAATGGTGTCAGTATTGTTTGCTGAACTTGGACAGAAAGCGAGCCAATTCGACAGTAATTGCATTCATCATTTGTTGCATTTTAGTTCTGAAACTGCAGTGAATACTGAGCAATTCACTACTGATCCCTGAAATTAAATCTCTTAAACGAAAAGGAGTCAGGGTAGGTGCGGAAAATTGTAATGTAAACCCCACCTCATATAGCAGTTCCGACAAGCCATTTCAGTGATTAGGGATCTTCGTCCGAACATATGAACTAAATATTTTATACTTCATATTGGAGCTGTGTCGCAGAATCTAAATCTATCCATTACACCGAAATCAGAGTTGTGAGTCGGTTTCCTGCCACATCAAAAGAAGCGACTCAAAGTCTCTGAACATCGTGTGTCAATATTACATTATATTTTATTATATTATATTACGCTGTATGACCTGCGATAGGCGTCAACCAGGCAGAGCTAAGTTATTAAGGCATGGCCTTAGAAAGTGCTTGGTTAAGCTCAGTCACCTGCGGTAGATTATATTACGACTTTAGAAATGCTTAAGCTGCCTTTTGACATGTTAATAATGTGTATTTTTCAGTTATGAAGTGCTTAAAAACTGATTCTAACAACGATGATGATTACGTATACTGCTGAACGCATTTTGCTGTTTTCTCTTACGGAATATGTTTATAATAAAAAACTGCAGCTATCCATATAGATTACTGACTTTATTATTTCAATGAGATATAAGCATTGACCTGTTTCACTGTAGTTCCATAAAGACATTTCGTCAAATGTAGCGGACTCAAATCTACGCGCCGCCACTGTGGTGGGCAACGACATATGAAGACGACAGGTTGGTGGAACTGTTCCATCTTTTTAGTGTCTTGTTCTGAAGTGGGAAGATACAACTACACCACTTACACGTGCAGCAACTACAGTACAAAGGGAGACAACAACGTGCTACCCGTGGTAACAAAGAAAAGGAAATAGTGTCTTGATCCTAAAGCTAAGTGCTGTTTCTAAACCTCACATTCAATCCACTTGCCATTTGCTATCCTCATATTCATTTTATGTTAAGAAAAGGTGTGCTATATTTTGATTTCGCCGAAGTGTGAAAGCTCTTTCGCAATCATTTCTGCATAAGAGGGTTTCATTTACTGGAGATAGTATCCGACTTTTTGTCGGACAACTGTTTGCGTCCAGGAACTACATTACTGGGCATTAAAACTGATACACCAAGAAGAAATGCAGATGATAAACGGGTATTCATTGGACAAGTATATTATACTAGAACTGACATGTGATTACATTTTCACGCAGTTTGGATGCATAGATCCTGCGAAATCAGTACCCAGAAAAGTCACCTCTGGCCGTAATAACGGCCTTGACACGCCTGGGCATTGAGTCAAACAGAGCTTGGATGACGTGTACAGGTACAGCTGCCCATGCAGCTTCAACACGATACCACAGTTCATCAAGAGTAGTGACTGGCGTATTGTGACGAGCCAGTTGCTCGGCCACCATTGACCAGACGTTTTCAATTGGTGAGAGATCTGGAGAATGTTCTGGCCAGGGCAGCAGTCGAACATTTTCTGTATCCAGAGAGGCCCGTACAGGACCTGCAACATGCGGTCGCGCATTATCCTGCTGAAATGTAGGGTTTCGCAAGGATCGAATGAAGGGTAGAGCCACGGGTCTTAACACATCTGAAATGTAACGTCTACTGTTCAAAGTGCCGTCAAAGCGAACAAGAGGTGACCGAGACGTGTGACCAATGGCACCCCATACCATCAAGCAGGGTGATACGCCAGTATGGCGATGACGAATACGCGCTTCCAGTGTGCGTTCACCGCAATGTCGCCAAACACGGATGCGACCATCCTGCTGCTGTAAACAGAACCTGGATTCATCCGAAAAAAAATACGTTTTGCCATTCGTGCACCCAGGTTCGTCGTTGAGTACACCATCGCAGGCGCTCCTGTCTGTGATGCACCGTCAAGGGTAGCCGCAGCCATGGTCTCCGAGCTGATAGTCCATGCTGCTGCAAACGTCGTCGAACTGTTCGTGCAGATGGTTGTTGTCTTGCAAACGTCCCCATCTGTTGACTCAGGGATCGAGACGGGGCTGCACGATTCGTTACAGCATTGCGGATAAGATGGCTGTCATCTCGACTGCTAGTGATGCGAGGCCGTTGGGAACCAGCACGGCATTCCGTATTACCCTCCTGATCCCACCGATTCCATATTCTGCTAACAGTCATTAGATCTCGACCAACGCGAGCAGCAACGTCGCGATACGATAAACCGTAATCGCAATAGGCTACAATTCGACCTGTATCAAAGTCGGAAACGTGATGGTACGCATTTCTCCTCCTTACAAGAGGCATCACAACAACGTTTCACCAGGCAACGCCGGTCAACTGCTGTTTGTGTATGAGAAATCGATTGGAAACTTTCCTCATGTCAGCACGTTGTAGGTGTCGCCACCGGCGCCAACCTTGTGTGAATGCTCTGAAAAACTAATCATTTGCATATCACAGCATCATCTTCCCGTCGGTTAAATTTCGCGTCTGTAACACGTCATCTTCGTGGTGTAGCAATTTCAATGGCCAGTAGTGTATAAAACAGTTATACGAACTGTTCAGCGATCAGAAGCTTCGAGTGTTCCTCGCCGCCTGTAACGGCCGGCGTGCCCTACCCTTCACGAGGGGAAAAAACCAATAACAACTTTGGGCGGGCGCAATTACGAAGGCGGCCGTGGCAGCTGGCACACACACCGCACTCCGGCACGGCACACATTCCTCGAGGCGCCTCGGACCGCCGCCAACCCCAGCAACCCCCGCCAGATGGCAGCAGGGTCGGCAGGTGGCGGCGGACCGCCGCCTCCCCAATCTGGGCGCCTAATAACCCCCGCTACCTGCCCCAAATGCGCAGCCGGCGGAGGATTTGCTGCTTAGATTTTTTCTGCCGCCGGCCCCCGGGGGTGAAGGCCAGGCGACAGGTGCCCGATTGATGGTGCTACCTGCAGCGGCGGATGCTGCTCCACGTGGCACTGCGACCAATCGGAGTGCTCCGGTAATGGGGCGCCATCTGGCTGACGCCTGCAGATGCGCTTCGACGTGGTGCAGGTAACCGCTGACCTTGCTTGCTCGTCGATTACCACGGAAGGAAACGAAACGTTTTTCTCCCCTTCCAGCTCTCGGAACAGATTGTTCTCGGCGACCGTAAGCCACGAGCTGAATGTTTATTCATTAACTGCATCTACAGTCAAAATAGAATGTTAAGCTATTCATGATGGTATTACGTTTCAAATAAACCGCTTATGACTTTGTAGATTTAGTGGCCTATTTCTCAAAGGATTCATATGCATAAGTTCTTTTTACAGGTCTTGATGCCAAAATGGTTTCTTTTTTAAGATTTCTTTCTTTCTAGTGGTCTCACACTGTCCATTTATCTTCTGTCTACCTCTTCATCTCTCTGATATCTTAGACTTATTTTTAGCAGTAGTATGTGCTACTTCCTCTTTCATCTGCTGCAGTTTTAATAATTATTGAAACCAATTTATTGAAGAAACCTTTCATTGTTGCTCTTGCTTGTCCTCTCTGTTAGATTAGTTTGTTTCCTGGGCAAAATAATTACTTCTTCTACGGCTGGATTTTGCACTCTCCAATATGTGTTTTTGATATTAATGATTCATTGCCATAATTTATGAAAACGATAAATCGAAAAAGCTGTGTATGTAAGGTTAATTGATCACTTTATATCACACGATTTGCTATCAAATGTACAGTTCGGCTTTAGAAGTCGTTTGATAACTGAAAATGGTGTATTCTCTTTCCTTTGTAAGGTACTGAATGGGCTAAATAAAAATTTTCGAACGCTTGGCGTATTTTTTGATTTAACAAAGGCATTTGACTGTGTTGATCTCACAATATTGCTCCAGAAGTTGGACCATTACGGAGTAGGGGGAGTAGCTCACAATTAGTTCACCTCTTACTTTAGCAACAGGTAGCAAAAGGTCGTTATTCACAATGTTGATAACGGCTGTGGTGTGGGATCTGAGTGGGGTACTGTCAAGTGGAGGGTGCCCCAGGGATCAGTGTTGGGGCCGCTCCTGTTCCTTATTTATATAAATGATATGCCCTCTAGTGTAATGGGTAACTCTATAATGTTCCTGTTTGCTGACGACACCAGCTTGGTAGTACAAGGTGCATTCAAGTTCTAAGGCCTCCGATTTTTTTTTCTAATTAACTACTCACCCGAAATCGATGAAACCGGCGTTACTTCTCGACGTAATCGCCCTGCAGACGTACACATTTTTCACAACGCTGACGCCATGATTCCATGGCAGCGGCGAAGGCTTCTTTAGGAGTCTGTTTTGATCACTGGAAAATCGCTGAGGCAATAGCAGCACGGCTGGTGAATGTGCGGCCACGGAGAGTGTCTTTCATTGTTGGAAAAAGCCAAAAGTCACTAGGAGCCAGGTCAGGTGAGTAGAGAGCATGAGGAATCACTTCAAAGTTGTTATCACGTAGAAACTGTTGCGTAATGTTAGCTCGATGTGCGGGTGCGTTGTCTTGGTGAAACAGCACACGCGCAGCCCTTCCCGGACGTTTTTGTTGCAGTGCAGGAAGGAATTTTTTCTTCAAAACATTTTCGTAGGATGCACCTGTTACCGTAGTGCCATTTGGAACGCAATGGGTAAGGATTACGCCCTCGCTGTCCCAGAACATGGACACCATCATTTTTTCAGCACTGGCGGTTACCCGAAATTTTTTTGGTGGCGGTGAGTCTGTGTGCTTCCATTGAGCTGACTGGCGCTTTGTTTCTGGATTGAAAAATGGCATCCACGTCTCATCCATTGTCACAACCGACTAAAAGAAAGTCCCATTCATTCTGTCGTTGCGCGTCAACATTGCTTGGCAACATGCCACACGGGCAGCCATGTGGTCGTCCGTCAGCATTCGTGGCACCCACCTGGATGACACTTTTCACATTTTCAGGTCGTCATGCAGGATTGTGTGCACAGAACCCACAGAAATGCTAACTCTGGAGGCGATCTGTTCAACAGTCATTCGGCGATCCCCCAAAACAATTCTCTCCACTTTCTCGATCATGTCGTCAGACCAGCTTGATAGAGCCCGAGGTTGTTTCGGTTTGTTGTCACACGATGTTCTGCCTTCATTAAACTGTAGCACCCACGAACGCACTTTCGACACATCCATAACTCCATCACCACATGTCTCCTTCAACTGTCGATGAATTTCAATTGGTTTCACTCAACGCAAATTCAGAAAACGAATGATTGCACGCTGTTCAAGTAAGGAAAACGTCGCGAAAAACAGTTCTCATTCTCGCTGCTGGCGGTAAAATTCCATCTGCCGTACGGTGCTGCCATCTCTGGGACGTATTGACAATGAACGCGGCCTCATTTTAAAACAATGCGCATGTTTCTATCTCTTTCCAGTCCAGAGAAAAAAAATCGGAGGCTTTAGAACTTGAATTCACCTCCTAAAGGATGTTATGTGCAACATTGGCTCGGTTTCTAGTAGTGCAGTAGATGACCTCAGTTCATGGCTTGTAGAAAATAAACTAACGTTAAATCACAGTAAGACTCAGTTTTTACAGTTTCTAACACACAATTCAACAGAACTTGACGTTTTAATATCACAGAACGGGCATATGATTAGTGGAACTGAACAGTTCAAATTTCTAGGTGTTCAGATAGATAGTAAGCTGTCGCGGAAAACCCACGTTCAGGATCTTGTTCATATACTTAATACTGCCATTTTCACTATATACGAACGGTATCGGAAGTGAGTGATACTTATACACGTAAGGTAGTCTACTTTGCTTATTTTCATTCACTTATGTCGTATGGTATTATGTTTTGGGGTAACTCTTCCCATTCTAGAAGGATATTTTTGGCTCAGAAACGGGCGGTTCGGGCAATAAGTGGTGTGAGTTCACGAACCTCTTGTCGACCTCTGTTCACGAGTCTGCGTATTTTGACAATGGCCTCTCAATATGTATATTCGTTATTGTCGTTTCTTGTTACCAATATTAGTTTATTTCCAAGAATAAGGAGCTTTTACTAGGATAATACTCGGCAGAAATCAAACCTTCATTTGGATCGGACTTCCTTAACTCTTGTGCAAAAAGGTGTGCAGTATACTGCTGCATCCATTTTCAATAAGCTGCCGCTCGAATTCAAAAATCTTAGCAGTAATCCAAGCGCTTTCAAATCGAAACTGAAGAGTTTCCTCATGGGTCACTCCTTCTAGTCTGTCGAGGAGTTCCTTGAAAAATTGAGCTGATTTTTTGTTGCGTTTACTTAAACTAATGGCTTGACATTTTTCGGGTCCATAAACATTTATTTTGATCTATTGTTAGTTTTATGTTGTAATTTCATGTACTGATACGTTCCATGAACTTGGAGATTTGATCCTCAATTTGGTCCTACGGAACATGACGTCTAAATAAAAATAAATAAGACAGACAGGTCTTCGCTGACCAACTGGACAATAGTCGGTAACTTGTTCGACGTGTACTCACTGTTCGTACATTCTCTCGCATGAATAGTATCGCAGCCTAATAGGGAACAGAACAGAGCGGTCAGTTGGTTTAAGTGGGCATAGCGAAGCAGATGAGCAAGACGGGTCTGAATCCTCGTAAGTACCCTACCTTATCAAGAATATCCGCACACCTTTTAGTGGATATTGACGTGGGATGAGTGAGCCCTCCGTCTTTGTGATGGCGCTCCTTCAGTGAGTGAATGTCTATGGAGGAATGCCAGTCCATACTACCCTTCAACAGCCGAAACCAGTGAAAGTAGTGAAATTGAACGCTGGGATCTAAATCGAAGTCGACGTTCAATCAGTCTAACTCATCTGAGAAGCATTTCGTTGGTTCAGGTCGGGGATCTGGGCATGCCAGTCTATATCAGGGACGTATATTGGTCCACAAACAGTTGCCTCACTGTAGTGGCGTTGTGGCGGGGTGTTTTGTCATGCTGCCAAAACCAGTCATATCACGGAACATTTTCTCTACTGTACACAGTATACAATCTGTTAAATGTGTTCACATCCATCCTCATTTAGCATTTTCTTCAGTGCAGTAAGAGCAACACTCTCTAAGCATCTAAAACACCCCATAAAGTAACACCACCATTTTGCGCAACACACTATGGCAGATAATGTTTTCCAGGCCCATTCACCAAAACCAAATCCAGTCTCTGTTGATCCATCATGGACACCGACATTAGCTGGTCAAGTAATTATCAATGAAATTCGCCAACAGCCATGTACACACATCAAAAAAGGTTTGCATCTCCTCGGTTCCGAGAGTTCCGGGATCTGTACAGAAAAATGAAATAGAGATCAACATAAACATCATTTCCGCCCTTTTCATTGCTCATGAAAACCACACTTTGCATGTTGTACCACCATACAACGAGACCTGTACACACCGGTACTTCTAATACCCAGTAGCACGTCCTTTTGCATAGATGCATACCTGTATTCGTCAAGGCATACTATCCACAAATCCATCAAGGCACTGTCCCACTGCTCAGCGGCGATTCAGAGTAGTTGGTGGGCCACTTTTCAACCTATCCCAGGCATGTTCGATAGGATTCATGCCTGGAGAACATGCTGGCCACTGTAGTCGAGCGATGTCGTTATCCTGAAGGAAGTCATTGACAAGATGTCCACGATGGGGGAGCGAATTGTCGTCCTTGTGGACGAATGCCTCGGCAATATGCTGCCGATATGGTTGCACTATCGGTCGGAGGATAGCATTCACGTATCGTACAACCGTTACGCCACCTTCCATGACCACCAGCGGCTTACGTCGGCTCCACATAATGCCACCGCAGAACCGCAGGGAACCTTCACCTTGCTACACTCGCTGGACAGTGTGTCTAAGGTGTTCAGCCTGACCGGGTTGCCTCCAAATACGTCTCCGACGATTGTCTGGTGGAAGGCATATGCGACACTCATCGGTGAACAGAACGTGATGCCAATCCTGAGCGGTCATTCGGCATGTTGTTGGGCCCATCTGTACCGTGCAGCATGGTGTCATGGTTGCAAAGATGGATCTCGCCAGGTGAAGTTGCGCATCATGCAACCTACTGCGCACAGTTTGAGACGTAGCACGATGTCCTGTGGCTGCACGAAAAGCATTATTTTACTTGGTGGCGTTGCTGTCAGGGTTCTTCAGAGCCATAATCCGTAGGTAGCGGTCATCCAGTGCAGTAGTAGCCCTTGGGCGGCCTGAGCGAGGCATGAAATCGACAGTTCCTGTCTCTCTGTGTCTCCTCCATGTCCGAACAACATCGCTTTGGTTAACTCCGAGAAGCCTGGACACTTCCCTTGTTGAAAGCCGTGTGTTTCCTTCCCGATGGAATGACTGGAACCGATCAGCTATCGGATGCGCTCAGTCTAATAGGCGCTGCTCATGCATGGATGTTTACAGTTTTGGGCGGGTTTAGTGATATCTCTGTACAGTCAAAGGGACTGTGTCTGTGACATAATATCCTCAGTCAACGTCTATCTTCAGGAGTTCTGGGAACTGGGGTGATGCAAAACCTTTTTGATGTGTGTAATTGAGATGTTTTTTTATTTTGACTATCAGTTTCGTCATTCGTAAATTCACGACATTCTGCAATATATGGCACTGTATGACAATATCGTTCAGTTTTGAGACATGCATATGGGGCCTGAAGATGGCATAGTGGAATGCCGAAACTCGTAATCAAAATAACATAAAATAACATCTCAATTACAAGGCTGTTGGCGAACTTCATTCATAAAAACCAAATCTTTCCAGCGGGTTGCCACAGGATGTAGCTTGATTCACCACCCATTTCCAGTCAATCTGTGTCCAACGGCATCGCTCTTTACCCCAGCGCTCTCCACATCTCTCTTAGCATTGACTACAAAAAATGTGTGTTTTCTAAGGAGCTACTCTTCCCTGTACCCCTTCTTTTTGACTTCCCAGGCACAATCGTTGTGCTAGCTGGACTTCGAAACTGACGATTGATTAATTCCACAGATTTCATATTTTTTCTAAGTGTCCTCCGCAATATTCGAGATTCACTCAGAAGATTTCATGCGATTTTTTATAAGTACCCTCCGCAATATTCGACGGACCCTGCCCGTTGGTATATAAGGTCTCCCTGGGTTTGGTTTGTGGATAGCACACTGGACTCGTATTCGTGAGGACGACGGTCCAAACCCGCGTCCAGCCATCAAGATTTACGTTTTCCGTGATATCCCTAAGTCGCTTCAGGTAAATTCCGGGATGGTTCCTTTGGGCGAGGTTGATTTCCTTCCCCATCCTTCCCTAATCCGAGCTGGTGTTCCGTCTCTAATGATCTCGTTGTCGACGGGACGTTAAACGCTAATCTCCTCCTCCTGGACTTGTTTTAGCTATGGTTATCACTTAACGTTTCCACTTCGCAGTCACGTAATGAACTATCAGTCTGGCCAGGTGTAGAACGTTTGAAACATCCGGTATGAAACAGTCGCTCAGATGACATCCAATGACGCGTCCACGTTTGAAATCACTGAGATATCCGGACAGGTCCATTCCGCTGTTACTGTTTCTCTACTGAGAAAACAATACACCCTGCCCCTCTTGACATCTAACGGTCAGTTCCGCATTACATCTCATCGGGTGGTGTATATCGAACAAACTGAGCACTTAACCTAATAACGGAAAGTTGTGGATATCATGCCGGCGACTAATTCTCACCTCCAGAGGGCGTCTTCAGTTGACGAGGAGACCTGTACGCTTTCTTTTCATTTCCTCTTTTATAACAGAAAAGTAAAGTAGTATTATTCCATTGTGCTCCTTTACGTGGAAATGGGTCATCAGTCACAAGAAGGAAAACCTAATACAACTGCCCAGAATCAGTCCTGTGAACACGGGCGCTTTCGAAAACCGTTCGCCCAATGGGCAGCTACTGGAGAATACATGCTCTTAAAAAAATGTAGCTATTAAACAAATATAGTTCTCTCTGGACAGCAGGAAACATTGCGTAGGTTGGTGATGGTCTTTGAGTGATACGAAGCGAAGATTATTAATTTATTTTAAATTTAGTTAATAAACCACCGAGGTCTTGCTTCGGTTCTTTTCTCCAGAACCCACTCGGAGCTGTCTGTATTACAGCCAATGTCCGTGAGTACTTAGCGAATCATGTCGGTCGTTATCGGTGACAGTAACTTGCGCCGCAAGCCTGGTTCGTTCATTTTGTTACGACTTCCCATAAACATAATACGGCCGTAACTCCAAGTCTTGCTCGTCGTCCCTGCGGTATAAGCATAATAAACGCCCATAGAGGGTCCTCTAAACTGCTGCAGCTAGACTATAATATTCGATGAAGAGCCAATAAATTTAGGCTACTATAATGCAGCTGCTCAACGAACGACGACTCACTAGTAAACAGGATGCTTTATTGGAAAAGATGACGAGGTGTTTAACGATCGGCCTTCGCCTGCTCCGTAACATAACCTCAGCCACTTTATTACGCCGTCTCACGCGATTCCGGAAGAGCGTATCAGGTTCAGGTACAAGTAATGCAATTTACAAGTCTGTAGTACCTACACAACAGTGTCATAAAGGTTAGTCTAATAATGTAGCACTAAATTCAGTAAATATACAAATGGTCTTCGGTGCCAACTGTCGGCAACGACACCGCTGTCGAGCTATTTGAGTACGGCGTATCAGTGTCTTGAGAACACTGAGTATAGAGCACGCATAGCATCTTCTTCTCTGAATGGTTTAGTGCTCGTCAATAAAGAAGGGCATATATAGAGTATATAGAGTAGATTTCACTATATGTTTTCTTCCATACGAATGATGTCAAATTCAAATGGATGCGAAACCAGATGATATACGTAAAGGGCATAAAAACGCTATAATGCCGTCCGTGCAGAAACATCATCTAGGCTGCGACTAAGCTGTTTCACTGCGATGTCCTTTCCTCGAGAAGAGAAATTTGGAAGGAGGTACTGTGAGGAGGAGATCAGCATGGCTGCCTCCCATGCTAGGGGAATTTTTTCGTTCGGCATTTTTTCCTCGGTGGAAGGAGTGCTAAGCAGTCTGAGGACTCGCGAGGTCAATTGACGAACTACTCAATCGATTATTAGCGTGAATGAATGTGTGTGTGTGTGTGTGTGTTTCTCTTTTTTTTTGACGAAGGGTGCGTCCGAAAGCTAACCTGTAAGTGTCTTTTAATTGTACCTATCCGCAATTTAACGTGTCATCTTTACAGTAAGTAGCAATCTATTTTTTCCTTACATTGCTGAATCTAGAGAAAAAGCTATGATAGTAGAACCCTAGTTACAGCTGACCACGTCCTACTGAATGATCAGATTTGTTTCACGTTGTTAGAAGGGACACCATCTTCAGCGCTCCTAAAGCTAGAGTGAAAAAGAAAGTGCACATAAAGTACCCCAGCAACACAACGAAGCTACGTAAGGTCACTGAAAAATCACCATAAAGTTCGTCGTCTCCTCCACGTATTATTCATAACAATGACATATCCCTTTATTTTTTTTGCTCTTTTCTATTCTTCTTTCCATTCCCGTTCTAACTTCTTATTACTATCTCTCCTCTTTAATTATGATTTTCAGTACTTTGGTATTAATTAACTAGGATAACGTAAACTTCAATTCCTGTTCTTACATCGTTGTTTCTTATTTTTCCAGTACTCCTTCATCTTCTCCCCCAGCTTTTCCCTTTCATCTGTTCATGTTGTTCCCGATTTCTCACATCCTCTGTCTTGTAATCCCTCTAAATATACTACTTTGTTCTTAAAGATTTTCTTTCTGTTATCTACATTCCTTTGATATTGTTTCTTACCACTTCTTTTCCTATTTTTGTAATTCAAGAAATACAAGTAACACAGAAATACAAGAATATTTGTTTTGTCTCTCTGTTCTGGATAATTCAGTAGAGCTGTCCAAGGAAACAATCATTGCTTTGCCATTACTTCTGACATTTTCCATATCTTTTCATAGATGTCGTTAGCATCCAGCCATCTGTAATTTGCATAATACCCATTACGTTTAAAATCAGTCGTCTTTCCAGTTTCTCCGTTCTGCCCAGCTTGTAGTTTATCGTTAAACAATTAAATGCATATAAACATTCTGGTCTACCAAGGTGTTACGCATTTCTTGTTGTAAATGTTTTTCGTCAAACCGTTTGCTCTTTCCTTTTTATCAGCTTGTATCATTATATTATTTTATTATAATAATTATTATTACTATTACCTGATACCCACATTTCCAGATCTAAAAGCGTGGTAGTCAATTCAGTACAACACTAACAATGAAGGTACGTTTATTACGAACACCAACTTACAGGAAGAAGGGAACTTAACCCCTGGAGGGAACGAACTATTGTTTATATAAACATCGAATATTCCAGAATATACAAACATTACAAACATAAGAAGTTTCGAGAATCTTCCAGAAAAGATAAATATCGAATAACAAATCGTCGCTGGGCGCTGGCTTCAAACTAATGACCCGACGCACGCCAGCGAGCGATGCTAATCGCTACGCTGCATTGCATGGGGTGCGTCTAAAACCATTATCATTATTGTTATTATCAGATTTCGTGTAATATTAGTTGAAGGTTAAATTTAATTTGCAGCTTTAATAGGTAATTTACTAATAAATGGGGAACAAGTTTTTATGAACTGAAAAACATTAAAATATTTCATTTATTATGCAGAAAGAATATTGAAAAAGTATTCATAAGAATGCAAAACTATTTTGTTTCAGTATTACAAAGCTGTAAAACCTACGTTACGAAAAGAACTCCCCAGTCATCCTGACGTAGTGATGGGTTGAACCAACTTGCTGCTGCAATGAACCACCAAATCTTTCTCAAAGTTTGCCGTCAGAAACCGATATAGGCTGTCTCCAAACAATGCACGATACAGAGAGAAGGACCTTTCAACATCTCGTACTGCATATGAATGTCATTAGCATACACATTTGCAGTTTCACGTACACCTACTTCTCCTTCCTAAACTTTGGCAATTTTGCACGTAATATGAAATTCACCATTTTTTTCGAACACATTTTTAAATTTATATGTAATAGCTTCCACTTTTGTACTCTAAGTGAACTAATTTTTTTCTCAATGTCATGCACTTCATCAACTGTCTTAGTTAACAAGCTGGTTCATGTTTTAATTTTTTGTCAGAGCGAAATAAAAAACTCAAATTTGAAGATATGTAATGTAAGACAATTCTTTTTTAGTGTACTATCGTTGAGTAAGTTGTGAAGAATTTCAACTGGATAAGCGTCATCCTTATTTGGTTCATCAACCCCTGATTTAAAATTCCCATAATTGTTTGCATAATACACTGCTACTTCCAATCATGTCCCCCAACGAGTAATTATGGGTCCAGGTGGAAGTGAAAGATCTGTAGTTTTGACTGAACAAATCAGTTGTTGTTGGTGCTTTTGCAAACTTATTTCTGTCATTTGAGATCAATTCGTCCACTTTACGATACGATACACGTATCTGTTCGCAGAGTGTAGCCCATGTACTTACTACACACGGTATGTTATGACGTATGGGATGATTACAGAAAGGCATCTGTAACTAAGTGTTGAACTTAATCAGATTTCACCCCATTCGGCCGTAACAACAGTATATATTCTTTGAATAAGCGAGGCATTGTTACATGATTCGATGTTGATAGTTCTTTACATGGTAATAGAAAACACAGCTTGGAAACCGTTTCATCATTTTCTAGCACATCTACCAGAACAAAATCTGATGATTCGTCAATGCTTACCCAATTTTCTTTTTATTTCTGTATCGTACTCTGATCTTCCTTTGCATTTTTTCGTAACAGGCAAGCACATACGATTTTTTTAAATGTTGGTTCTTCTGGTGTTTCGAGATTTGCTTGTTTCGTGAGAGAAATTCTGAACCATGAGATTCTCGGTTTAAAGGGAAATCACACGAAAGAAAAATGTTGCACAAATCTGCATAATATTCGGAACTTTTTGAAACTATGATATGTGAAGAACCTGATTTGCCTAAAATATCCTGTCTAGAAGTTGTACATTCCAAGTACCCGTGGTCTAGGGGTTGCCGGCACGGTAGCTCAGCGTGTTCGGTCAGAGCGTTAGCTGCACTCTGTAATAAAAAAACTGAGTGAATGGATCAATAACGAACTTCAACGGGCGTCGGGAGACGTCCGCCACGAACAATTGCAACGAACTATAACGAACAAAATGAGATTTTAAAAAAAAAAAAAAGGTAGCGTCTTTGATTCATAATCAAAACGTCCTCGGTCCCGGGTTCGATCCCCGCCACTGCCTAAATTTTGATAAATAATCAGCATTGGCGGCCGAAGACTTCCGGCATAAGAAGTCAGCCCCATTCTGCCAACGGCCTTGTCAAAGAGGGCGGAGGAGCGGATAGAGGTTCAGGGCACTCTCTTGTCCTAGGGGTGGGAAATTGCCCCTAAAGGCGGAAGAATCAGCAATGATCAACGACATGAGGATGCAGAAGGCAATGGAAACCACTGCATTAAAGACACGTAACGTGTATCCACAGGACATGTGGCCTGTAATTGAAGAAGTGTCGTGATGATCTCCCCATTGGCAAAAGATTCCGGAATAGTCCCCCATTAGGATCTCCGGGAGGGGACTGCCAAGGGGGAGGTTACCATGACAAAAAGATTGAATAATCAACGAAAGGATAACGTTCTACGAGTCGGGGCGTGGAATGTCAGAAGCTTGAACGTGGTAGGGAAACTAGAAAATCTGAAAGGGAAATGCAAAGGCTCAATCTAGATATAGTAGGGGTCAGTGAAGTGAAGTGGAAGGAGGACAAAGATTTCTGGTCAGATGAGTATCGGGTAATATCAACAGCAGAAAATGGTATAACAGGTGTAGGATTCGTTATGAATAGGAAGGTAGGGCAGAGGGTGAACAGTTCAGTGACCGGGTTGTTCTAATCAGAATCGACAGCAGACCAACACCGACAACGATAGTTCAGGTATACATGCCGACGTCGCAAGCTGAAGATGAACATATAGAGAAAATGTATGAGGATATTGAAAGGGTAATGCAGTATGTAACCGGGGAAGAAAATCTAATAGTCATGGGCTACTGGAATGTAGTTGTAGGGGAAGGAGTAGAAGAAAAGGTTACAGGAGAATATGGGCTTGGGACGAGGAATGAAAGAGGAGAAAGACTAATTGAGTTCTGTAACAAGTTTCAGCTAGTAATAGCGAATACCCTGTTCAAGAACCACAAGAGGAGGAGGTATACTTGGAAAAGGCCGGGAGATATGGGAAGATTTCAAATAGATTACATCATGGTCAGACAGAGATTCCGAAATCAGATACTGGATTGTAAGGCGTACCAAGGAGCAGATATAGACTCAGATTACAATATAGTAGTGATGAAGAGTAGGCTGAAGTTCAAGACATTAGTCAGGAAGAATCAATACGCAAAGAAGTGGGATGCAGATGTACTAAGGAATGACGAGATACGTTTGAAGTTCTCTAACGCTATAGATACAGCAATAAGGAATAGCGCAGTAGGCAGTACAGTTAAAGAGGAATGGACATCTCTAAAAAGGGCCATGACAGAAGTTGGGAAGGAAAACATAGGTACAAAGAAGGCAGCTGCGAAGAAACCATGGGTAACAGAAGAAATACTTCAGTTGATTGATGAAAGGAGGAAGTACAAACATGTTCTGGGAAAATCAGGAATACAGAAATACAAGTCGCTGAGGAATGAAATAAATAGGAAGTGCAGGGAATCTAAGACGAAATGGCTGCCGGAAAAATGTGAAGACATCGAAAAAGATATGATTGTCGGAAGGACTGACTCAGCATACTGGAAAGTCAAAACAACCTTTGGTGACATTAAAAGAAACGGTGGTAACATTAAGAGTGCAACGGGAATTCCACTGTTAAATGCAGAGGAGAGAGCAGATAGGTGGAAAGAATACATTGAAAGCCTCTATGAGGGTGAAGATTTGCCTGATGTGATAGAAGAAGAAACAGGAGTCGATTTAGAAGAGATAGGGGATCCAGTATTAGAATCGGAATTTAAAAGAGCTTTGGAGGACTTACGGTCAAATAAGGCAGAAGGGATAGATAACATTCCATCAGAATTTATAAAATTATTGGGGGAAGTGGCAACAAAACGACTATTCACGTTGGTGTGTAGAATATATGAGTCTGGCGACATACCATCTGACTTTCGGAAAAGCATCATCCACACAATTCCGAAGACGGCAAGAGCTGACAAGTGCGAGAATTATCGCACAATCAGCTTAACAGCTCATGCATCGAAGCTGCTTACAAGAATAATATACAGAAGAATGGAAAAGAAAATTGAGAATGTGCTAGGTGACGATCAGTTTGGCTTTAGGAAAAGTAAAGGGACGAGAGAGGCAATTCTGACGTTACGGCTAATAATGGAAGCAAGGCTAAAGAAAAATCAAGACACTTTCATAGGATTTGTCGACCTGGAAAAAGCGTTCGACAATATAAAATGGTGCAAGCTGTTCGAGATTCTGAAATAAGTAGGGGTAAGCCATAGGGAGAGACGGGTCATATACAATATGTACAACAACCAAGAGGGAATAATAAGAGTGGACGATCAAGAACGAAGTGCTCGTGTTAAGAAGGGTGTAAGACAAGGCTGTAGCCTTTCGCCCCTACTCTTCAATCAGTACATCGAGGAAGCAATGATGGAAATAAAAGAAAGGTTCAGGAGTGGAATTAAAATACAAGGTGAAAGGATATCAATGATACGATTCGCTGATGACATTGCTATCCTGAGTGAAAGTGAAGAAGAATTAAATGATCTGCTGAACGGAATGGTCTAATGAGTACACAGTATGGTTTGAGAGTAAACAGGAGGAAGACGAAGGTAATGAGAAGTAGTAGAAATGAGAACAGCGAGAAACTGAACATCAGGATTGATGGTCACGAAGTCAATGAAGTTAAGGAATTCTGCTACCTAGGCAGTAAAGTAACCAATGACGGACGGAGCAAGGAAGACGTCAAAAGCAGACTCGCTATGGCAAAAAAGGCATTTCTGGCCAAGAGAAGTCTACTAATATCAAATACCGGCCTTAATTTGAGGAAGAAATTTCTGAGGATGCACGTCTGGAGTACAGCATTGTATGTATGGTAGTGAAACATGGACTGTAGGAAAACCGGAACAGAAGAGAATCGAAGCATTTGAGATGTGGTGCTATAGACGAATGTCGAAAATTAGGTGGACTGATAAGGTAAGGTATGAGGAGGTTCTACGCAGAATCGGAGAGGAAAGGAATATGTGGAAAACACTGATAAGGAGAAGGGACAGGATGATAGGACATCTGCTAAGACATGAGGGAATGACTTCTATGGTACTAGAGGGAGCTGCAGAGGGCAAAACCTGTAGATGAAGACAGAGATTGGAATACGTCAAGCAAATAATTGAGGGCGTAGGTTGGAAGTGCTACTCTGAGATGAAGAGGTTAGCACAGGAAAGGAATTTGCGGCGGGCCGCATCAAACCAGTCAGCAGACTGATGACAAAAAAAAAAAGTTGTACGTGAGACTGCTTTTCGATAGTTACCATCTACCAAATGCTGTGAGACTTCGGATATCTTGTCTGCATTCACTGCTTACTCACATTTCTGAAAAAATAGAATTCTTCCATCAGTTGAAAAGATGCCACTACGTTCGGCAACGTACTATTTCGGCATTATATGGCGGCCAATCACTTCACTTAGGATAACGTGTTGTATAGACAATCTGATTTAAGCGAGACGTTGGTAATGATTGAAGACTGTTGAGTATACTGCGTCAGCCGTCCCCATCATAAATACAAATTTCCCCATACAGATAGCGAGGCAGCACGTGCTGTGAGAACTCACTCACAACGCAGTATGTTTAGGAATGAGGTTCATTCAGAATACGTTCTCATAATATGACAACACTTCAGACTTTTTTTCCTGCAATTTAAAATTTGTGACAAAGAAAAGTGACAGACTGTATTTTTAGCAAAATTATTTAACATATTTTTTCTACAGAAAATATTACAAAAACGTATACTTTTATATGAAAAAATTCGTATACGATTGGACTGTGCTCTTTCGCGAACTTCTGTCTTAGTTACACATATTTAACGACAAGCATAAATGTGTTACATAAAAATATGTTCCTACCAATAACTTATGGCTGCAAGAAAGGAGAGGCACACAACTACTAGTAAAAAAAAAAAAAAAAAAAAATTGTTCAAAAGTGTGTCAAATCTTATGGGACTTAACTGCTAAGGTCATCAGTCCCTAAGCTTACACACTACTTAACCTAAATTATCCTAAGGACAAACATACACACCCATGCCCGAGGGAGGCCTCGAACCTCAGCCGGGACCAGCCACACAGTCCATGACTGCAGCGCCTCAGACCGCTCGGCTAATCCCGCGCTATTAGTCTCAGTTCCGTTATTCTTACAGGTGTATAGGCAGAAGGAAACCTTTTTGTTTCCTTATGCCTATACACCTGTAAGAAAAGATGGTGACATGTCCTACCGCGAGTCTATTGGATCGTAACTGAAATGCACTGAAGGTGGCTATTTACAGCCGAAATCTAGATTTGCAAAAATAATGAAAGCTAATTGGATTGCAACTGATAACAGTGTGCCTCTCCTTCGTTATAGTCTACGATCGCTGTGCGCAACAGTTCCCTATGGAATCAAAGTTGGTTACTTATGGCTACTTCTTAGAAGGAAAAATTACAGCAGTGTACCCTTGCTGTTTCAGTAAACAACGGTACCAACGTTTGCATTTCTTGGTACTACGTTCATTTCATTATGTCATTAAAAGGAGCCAGTTTAGTGAGATGGGTGTTGGAACATCGCCGGCCGTAGTGGCCGAGAGGTTCTAGGCGCTAGAGTCTGGAGCCGCGCTACCGCTACGGTCGCAAGTTCGGAATCCTGTCTCGGGCATGGATGTGTGTGTTGTCCTTAGGTTAGTTAGGTTTAAGTAGTTCTAAGTCCTAGGGGACTGATGACCTCAGAAGTTAAGTCACATAGTTCTCAGAGCCGTTTGAACCATTTGCTGTAACATCAGTAAAGATAAATAATTGTAAATAAATGGTACTGATGGGAGTTGTACAAGGGAAAAGCTGAGAAAGTGCTAGTATGATATGAAGACGTGGTGCTGCGCCTATCAATCCATTCTGACATCTGTTGACATACACAAAAAAAGTAGTAGGATAGTCACGGCAATAAGATGCAACATCAGATCTCCAAGCGTTTATGTGCTGAAGCGCGCCATGGTCAGCGGGATGGCCTGTAAGTCAAGGGGATATCGCCTGATGCAAGTAGGTCGGCTTAGAGGGATATACAGCCTAAGCCTGCAGCCGTGGCACTCGCAGAGTGGACGCCCCACTGCTGGATCTGTGGGGCCCTTTCGTCACGCAATCAAATTGCGCTCCGCCCCCCCCCCCCCCCCCCCCTTACCGCCCAACCACTGTGTCCGCCGCGCTTGGCCCTCACATGCGTGCACGCAGAGGATGCAGCGCGCACCCACGCCTGTTAATTAATTCAGGCTTACCTCGAGCGGGCCGGGACGGTACACAAACCCTTTTCCCGGACTGCAGCGGCAGCAGCCTTCCCTTCCGGAATTTACGGAGAGTCCGCGGCCGACGCAGCGGGATTCGGTGGAGATTACTGTTAAAGTTTCAGTGCGGCGGATGGATGGATGGGGCGCGCTCGCACACGGCGCTGGGTGGGGGGTGGGGCTTAAATATTAAGGCCGGCCTCTCTGGGCGGCTGCAGAATTATTGACGAGGCTCCGGAACGCCGGAATGCCCTCTGGGAGCGGCGGCTGCGGTCGCCGGGGCACGGTGGCGGAGGGCGCGTCCACGTCAGGGTGCTCAGCGCCCGCTAAAGGCCGCCGGCCTGACAAATTCTCTTTAATTCCACGACGCGAACGCTTTATTGGATACCCTGTGAAACGCGATCCACATAAAATTCTGCAGACTGTCGGAATGTTGTCAGTGTAAATCCAGCCCTCTGTGGCGGTAATACGTAACATCGCAGCATCGAGTTTACGGGAGGGGACAGGGGGAGGGCAGTGGCGGGGTGTATGTCCTGGTTCAGGGTTGTAGAGGACCATTCTGTTTAAATTCCAGAGAGTGGCAGAAAAAAAATGGTCCAAATGGCTCTGACAAGGGAACCTCCCCATCGCACCCCCCTCAGATTTAGTTATAAGTTGGCACAGTGGATAGGCCTTAAAAACTGAACACAGATCAATCGAGAAAACAGGAAGAAGTTGTGTGGAACTACGAAAAAAATAAGCAAAATATACAAACTGAGTAGTCCACGCGCAAGATATGCAACATCAAGGACAGTATAAGCTCAGGAGCGCCGTGGTCCCGTGGTTAGCGTGAGCAGCTGCGGAACGAGAGGTCCTTGGTTCAAGTATTCCCTCCAGTGAAAAGTTAACTTTTTTTATTTTCTCAAAGTTGTGATCTGTACGGTCGTTCATTGACGTCTCTGTTCACTGTAATAAGTTTAGTGCCTGTGTTTTGCGACCGGACAGTAAAACCGTGCGAATAGTAGACGAAAGGACGTGCCTCTCCAATGGGAACCGAAAACATTTGATCGCAAGGTCATAGGTCAACCGATTCCTCCACCGGAAAACACGTCTGATATATTCTATACGACACTGGTGACGGAATGTGCGTCACATGACAGGAATATGTTGTCGACCCACCTAACTTGTACACTTTGGCGAAAGCGTAAAAAGATTCTTCTACCTTGCCCGATTTAGGTTTTCTTGTGGACATGATAATCACTCCCAAAAATGATGAAAACATAAGAGTTTGTCACATAAACTGCAACAAATGAATGCAACAGTTTCACATTCCCACAGTTTTCCCTATGCTCTGTCAAAATATATGTTTTTAATGTTTTCAAATTTTTCCGTGTATAGACCGTCAAATCCTGTATATGTCCAAGCAAATCTGAATATGTGCCGGAATTTTGGAGAGCGAAGTTGATTATGTGTGAGTGCCTGAACTTTGATAATTGTCTGAAAATAAAAAAAAATTATACTTTTCACTCGAGGCATAAAAAATTAAACTTTTCACTCTAGGGAAGACTTGAAGCAAGGACCTCTCGTTCCGCAGCTGCTCACGCTAACAACGGGACCACGGCGCTCCTGAGCGTACACTATACTTGATGTTGCTTATCTTGCGCATGGACTATTCAGTTTGTATATTTTGCTTATTTTTTTCATAGTTCCACACAACTTCTTCCTGTTTTCTCGATTGATCTGTGTTCAGTTTTTAAGGCCTATTCACTGTGCCAACTTATAACTAAATCTAAGGGGGGTGCGATGGGGAGGTTCCCCTGTGAGCACTATAGGACTTAACATCTATGGTCATCAGTCCCCTAGAACTTAGAGCTACTTTAACCTAACTAACCTAAAGACATGACACAACACCCAGTCATCACGAGGCAGAGAAAATCCCTGACCCCGCCGGGAATCGAACCCGGGAACCCGGGCGTGGGAAAGTGGCAGAAAGGAAACCAACTAGCTCATATCACCACTGAAAGAGCGTGGAAATACGTTCCGATTACACAGCGTGACAAAAAAAGTGAAGCACCTAGAAGCCATGGTGGATTGTCAATGTGGTCATCAGTCCCCTAGAACTTAGAACTACTTAAACCTAACTAACCTAAGGACATCACACAACACCCAGTCATCACGAGGCAGAGAAAATCCCTGACCCCGCCGGGAATCGAACCCGGGCGTGGGAAAGTGGCAGAAAGGAAACCAACTAGCTCATACCGCCGCTGAAAGAGCTTGGAAATACAGTTCCGATTACACAGCGTGACAAAAAAAAGTGAAGCACCTAGAAGTCATGGTGGATTGTCAATGTAACTTAGTACACGCACATACGAGCGGAGTTGCAATTATCTATGGCAGGTACACCAGCCACCAGGGTGCATTCGTGTTGTTCGTATTTAGTGCTGTTGTCCAGTCAGGATGGCATATGTGGTACGTGAACAGTATCAGATACAGCGTGATCGCTCTCAAGGACACGGAGAAACCTCCTACTTGTATGAGACAGGGTGATGAACAGTTGACGGGTCTCCATTTGGCCGGATGGTTGAATCGCGCAATATTCGCAGTTCATGGGCACTGAACTGAGACAGTAGCCCGATATTGTATGACATGTGAAAGTGAGTGCTGGCGCATTTGACGTCGTCGGCCACACTTGGCCACCACAAAGAAGGTTCGCCGTATTGGACAGCAGCATATAGTAACCTCTTCACACAGTCGCTTGACAGCCGTCAACGCATAAAGCACTGACTACAACATTTTGTGTTATCCTGCACCATTGGCCTTACACTAGCGACAGCCAGATTAGGAAATTACTGACCGCTGCGTAGGCTGCCGTTAAGACCACAAAAGCCGCGCGGGATTAGCCGAGCGGTCTTAGGCGCTGCAGTCATGGACTGTGCGGCTGGACCGGCAGAGGTTCGAGTCCTCCCTCGGGCATGGGTGTGTGTGTGTGTTTGTCCTAAGGATGATTTAGGTTAAGTAGCGTGTAAGCTTAGGGACTGATGACCTTAGCAGATCAGTCCTATAAGATTTCACACAGATTTGAACATTTTTGAACACCACAAAACAAACGGTTGCATTTGGTGTGGTGCTGTGACCTGGAAATCAAGGACTGCTTACAAATGGCATCGCATAGTGTTCAGCGATGGGGTGATCATGGCAGTGACTGGGGAGAGGTCCCATTCTTCCAACGTTTTGCAGAGAGACAGCGGCGTTACTCTTGGCATTACGGTATAGGCAGCCATCGCGCATGGCTTCAGGCCACGACTGGTAGTGATTATGCGTCACGAACATCACATTCTTTTACGTGGTACCTCTCATGCGACAGTGCTATCGTGCATTTTTCCAACAGGATAACGCCCGCTCATACCTGGCAGGTATTTCTATGAGCTATCCTGTGAATAGCAAGATCTGTCCCCGATCTGTGGAACCAGCTCGGACTTCAGCTGTGTCACAGTGACAGAATGCGGGCTATCAAGAACCAGCGCCATCTTGCTTCAGAAGAGAATATAATAGCTTTATCAGAAGAGAATATAATAGCTTTATAACACCCTTCCCGGCCGAATCATGCATGCTTCCAAAGAAGCCGGGCTGAAATGTCCTATCGGTAAGCGAGCGCGAAGTACCAATTTCTTTGTACATTTCCCCCATGGCATTGTAATCACTGACATAACATCACATACCCTCAGCCCGTGAAGTTTCATTCGATTCCTCATCCCCTTCTGCATACTTTTTTTTTTTTTTTATATATATACGAACGAGCAGTGTATTTGGTGTACAAGAAGATGCGGACTGCTCTGTGAGATAGTTTAATTTCACTTAGGTTTTTGTATTCTTCTTGAATCTTATTCACGACAACGCTCTGTGATGTGGATCGTCGAAAGGTGTACAAATAAGATAAAATGAGCCAATGGAAGTCTTCGATACTACCCGTCGGCTTTCACCGACGACGTCATCAATGTGAATGAGTTAAGGTCTAATCTAAATCTGGAAATTTGTGATGAGTTCCTATGGAACCAAAATGCTGAGGTCATCGCTCGCTAGGCTTACACACTACATAATCTAGCTTAAACTGACTTGGGCTCAGGACACACACGCACCCATGCCGTGGGAGGACTCGAACCTCCGACGTGGGGAGCCGCGCGGCAAGGTCTAATATAAATCGAATATTCTTAACATAAACAACATAACAAGAACTGAAGTTATTCTCATTAAATAGCGTTTGTTGCCTTCACCACTTCAAAACCAGACTGTTACCTTTCAGTCCTACCCAGGCCTCAGTATAACTGAGATTTTCCATTGACGGGAGCTCACAACCGCACTGTCAACTTTCAGCCTAAACTAAACATCGAGCTACGGTGCACCACAATTTAGATTCCTACGTATAATATACAGTCAAAGTAATCTTGAAAATAATCTGTTCTCGTTCTGTTTGTGCAGTTACAGTGTAACGAGTTACAATATATTTATGTGACCGGTGAAATCCTATGTACAGGATTTGTTGGTTTAACTGGCCGTTTTCTCTGTGAAAACACGGCTGTATACTGACCATTTACACGACTAGATGTTTTAAATCTTAATCGACAACAAAATTCGATAAATGTAGGCCAGATAAATACTGTTTCCTCAGGTATTCGTCTATGCTGCAGATGGAGTTCTCAGTCAGAAATAATTTTAATCTGTTGTTAAAACTTTTCATTATCTGCTAGCACATTTAATTCACGAGGAAAACTGGCAACTAATTTTATGATTGCATACTTTGCTTTTTTCTGTGCAGCAGTAGGGTTAAGCTAAGGACAGTGGACGCTCTTTTTCTTGGTAATCTTTTATTCATAGATACTATAATTATTTTCAAATTCAACCTGATTCCTAACAACAATCTTCAAAAGATAGTATATGCATTCTGAGGCCGTCGTAAATAAGCCTAATTATTTAACCAAATCCTACCTGAAGTTAGAGGATTGACTCCAAGTATTATACTTACAACGCGTTTCTTTGCAATGAATGTGTCTATAGGTGTAGTTGCTCCAGACAATCTTTATGCTTCAGCGGACGGGAGAAAGACGAAGTAAGCTAATTTTCTAATACTTTCATAGCCAAAATGTGCAGACACATCAAACGGTGCTGGATTCACGAGCTTTAGAGAATCAGCAATGCTTAATATACAATTCGAATTTTGATCAATATGCACGCCCAGGGGTTTTGAGTAATCAGTTTTACACACTTCCTATTTCCCTTCGTTGACGATACTTACTACAATCTAAAAGTCGTTGATAAATCGGTGCAGTACCCTAAGAGACAATCATCGACTTTAAAGACATCCTCGGAATCACAGCTCAACCAAATTCAAACTTTAAAATAATTCGTGAAAATACAAAAAAGTGAAAATTGTACTAAAGTCTGTTAAACGTTCCATTTACTACAATGGACGATCACTACACAACGTGCCACAAATCTTCTGAACTGATGGAAATATTTCGCTACATAAACCAAGATGACTGCTTGAGGGAAAACAAGGGGCGAGAAACTATATGAATGAATGATGGTCTACGCGCGTAAGGATTAGACTGAACAATAATCCAACGCGTCATTGTTAAGTGGAGCTGTAAGCATCCAAAGATTAGTTTGAATACTACAGTGCTACGCTAGGCATGTTTCTACTGAATGCGGTTCGCTCTGATCCTACCTGACCAACATTGTAGGAGTACCCACATGTTATCATGGAATATGCAACACGGTGAAATAGCGTCTCTTCTTTTCTTTCCTTTTTAAGGTGCACAAAGCGAGCGTCCCGAGAAGTTCGAGTGAAAAATTTGTATCTATCAACTGTTGACCCGAGTCACGTTTCTAGTTCCCAGTTGCAGGTTGCTTATCCAAGGACTTCCAGAGTTAGCAATAAACTGATTTTCAATATTTCACGTAATTATTGGCCAAATTTAAAATTTTTTAATTCTGTCATAACCAACTCATTGTAAATGTCTCGGCTGGAGGACGATCTATGAATTCAATGTAAAGAAAGCTTCAGATATGAACTTTGGTCTTCTTTTACCGCATGTAGGTGCACTGGATTACTGGTTACCGCAGGACCAAACAGCCATGTTAAGAGCCACTCGTACAGGTTACGAAACCATGTTGTGTGATAAACGGCACATTTGTTTCCGTACCATCGTAACGGACTCATAATAAAAAGAGAGTAGAACATTAAAAATGGTAACTGTGTCCTCATGGTAAGACGTTTGTACTAATGTAACACATCATGAAGTGACGCGTGTGTCTCGGTGGACTGCCAGCTACACATCTGAAGCTTTCTTTGAGAAGTTTGATCTTATCTTAAAGATTTACAAAGTAGGTCAAGTATTAGAAACTGTGTACATGTCTCGACACAGTGCAACTCACGGCGCGCAAATACCCCGTCTATATTCATCCAGTAGGCCTACTTGAGAATTAGAGCAGTCAGTGATCAGGAAAGAACTGTGCACATGATTTCAAATCCTTACGAAACCCGTTCTTACTGAATACCCTTAAAATGATCGAAGAGAAAAGTTCATCGTGTACTACATTTTCGTTGTTTGTGCAGTAAAACTGTAGCATCAGGAATGTTCTAATTTATTGCTTCTTTACTACTAACTCTGTTACCAACACATTTTCCATACGGTATACAGATATACTGCTGACTGTATCTGCAAAGTTGTACCAAAAAATGGTTCAAATGGCTCTGAGCACTATGGGACTCAACTGCTGAGGTCATTAGTCCCCGAGAACTTAGAACTAGTTAAACCTAACTAACCTAAGGACATCACAAACATCCATACCCGAGGCAGGATTCGAACCTGCGACCGTAGCGGTCTTGCGGTTCCAGACTGCAGCGCCTTTAACCGCAAAAGTTGTACCATTTTACGACACATAACTCAGGAGAAATTACGTCACAAAAATTGAGATGCGCGAAAAACTAGTTTTTTTCTTAAAACTCAGCGTAAATTAGCCAGACGGCTCTCATGAGAGCACATGGTAACTTCCAACAGACCTTTAACATAATTTCTAATCTTTTAGAAACCTCTTCTCGCGTACATGCTTTATGTCAAATATAGCACATGAACTCATTTGTAAAGAAATTGGAAGCCTGAAGCTGTTCTATACACGGAAGTTCGAGCCTTTAAAGAATCGGGGACTTACTGATATAGAATTAAACAGTTATTAATTCTGGACTCTTAGTCCACCATTTCGTCGTCAGCTATTATTTCCGATAGCAAGTAAAGAAATATGCACGTGGCGATACGAGTTTCTGACCATCTGGACAATACTATGGGCGAAAAGAAGAGAGAATTCAGAAAATGTAAACGAAAGAGAATTTAGTCTTTACATTACTCCACATGATTTTGATGGGCAGCAGGCGTAATTTTATGTTCAATAACTTAACTGATATCTTCGACAGCGTGGTATTTGTTTGATTATTTTATTTCACGTTAGTAGAGTACTAGTTAAGCGTCTACATCGAAGAAGGTTATTGCAGTAAAGGAAATTAGCATATTTTTTTAAAGAAATTATCAAATTGTTTCATGTTGTATTAATAAAAAATAGCGGAAGAGTCAGAAGAAATACTATCACACCCTCTGTTCTGAAAGTCATTTTCCCACTGTAGAACTGTCGGGTAGCTAAAATGTGGCCACATAGAATATTGGTCGAGCTTGTAAAACATTCAAAAACAGGCAAGCAAAGACAGTCACATATTAGTACGAACTCTTTCTGTACTGTACACAGTATACAGTCCGTTACATGTCTTTTTCATATCCTTCCTCACTAGGCGTAATATGTGAACGTTTTGACGACAGTAATAAAATTAGACATATGTAGAGTCGATGACGTCAGTGAAATAAGTTCTTACCCCACTGTTCTTTTATTTATACATTTTTTCTGTTTTACGCATATTGAAATACGTTCTATTAGCCTGAGACTCAACTCACATTAGAGTAAATGACTGTATTTAAATACATTACAAATTCAGTAAAAGCTTTGCCAAGCTATGCAAAGAAACCTTTACAGGACATATGTTCTTCAGTGTATGGACGGTGTTTCGAAGTGTTTCCGTCAAACGTGTAAGGGTGAGAGATCATGTCATGGGAATGTAAGAGATTTATCCGGGCTAGCTGGGTCTATTAAGCAGGTGTGCTGCATCTTCATATTACCTACCCCAGTAAACTGACATGATTATCGACCAGAAAATCTGCATATTGTGTCTTACTAAGCGCAGAAAGTTAATTTAGAAGCGAGCTAGGAACACGATTATCCCTTTCCACTCAGAGCATTGATTATATTGTAGGCAACACATAATGCATACACACTCCGCAGTGTATCTACAACCTGCCGTCAATCAGCGGCATAACCATTGTCGAAAGACACCTAGCATTGCTGGTAAGTGTCAGATGTTTTGTATCGAAAAAAAAGTAGTTCCTTAGAACGTGATCTATCACCCCTAGACGTGTATTGCAAAGACTCTGAAAACTCGTGGAGTTTATGGACCAGAAACACCTTCAAATACTAGGTGTAAGATTTTCGTATTCTCTCGCTCGCATGCTCAAACAACTAGATCTACGGAAAAAATGAACAGAACCTTGTTGTAGGAACTTTAACGTAGTTGAATCTTGTACTGCGATACTTTTTCGCTAGAGGCCGAATTATTCAACAAAAACGTACAAAAGTGACCTTCAGATACATTTTTCTTGAAAACCATGTCCTCCAGCGAAAACATATTCCACTACAAATTTAACTTCATTAAATTTTCTACAAAAAGCTCCTGTTGATTTTTTTCTGTAAGATTAACAGTTTGTTTGGATGTTGCAAGCGAGAGAATATGAAGTATCTTACGTGGTTTTTTTTTTAAAGGTACTGCGGGTTGCGTAAGACTTATCAGTAGGGACAACTGAATGAACCTGTACTGTATACAAAGGTTGGTCAGCAACAGTCTAACAAACTTGTAATGGTATTGCAGGGCAGATTGTACTGGGAAAGATGTGTTAAGAAAAAAAATCGAAGCATTGTGCCGTTTCCGATTTAATTAGCATTGAAGTTAGCCGGTCAGGTCGCTGCGTGCGCACATTCAAGCAGCCTGCTGGTGACAGAGTCGCCAAACGAGCTCTTCGTTTGGTCCCCTAAAACCGAACTGGAGAGCGGTACAAAAATTGGACATGGGGCGGTAGTAAGGATGGACCCTGAGCCAAAGGCCGAGCAGTGTCGTGCGCTGCCATACACGCTACGAGAAATACTGACACTAACTGAATCTGACTGGCCGCTTGAATATACGCGCACAACGGCCTTATTGAGTAACTTCCATGCTAAATAACTCGGCGCAACGTATCGAATTTTCTTCTTGAGAATTATTTCTCAGCACTAGTCTCCTGCAGACTTTTTATGACCACCCCGTGTATGTTTGACTAACAAAGATTACGTTTTGACGATTATAAAACGAGCACCGGTGTTTACGGAGATGTTTTTGTCAGTAACATGTACCGCACAGGGTGATAACAGGCTTGGAATGGGGTACTTTTTATCGACATCATAATACCCAACTTCCCAAAACAAGGACAATTTCACAACGATCAGAATTTAATCAAGCTAATTTTTTCGACCTGCTTAAAGTCCCAGACTAAATCTTTTCGAACACTGATGTATTAGGCAAGTTCGCTGATGAAGTCGGCGATAACATTCCACCCTGATACAGGAAGAATGGAAATAAATTTCACCTTCAGCGTACTAATGCTTAGTGGAGATCTCTATGACCGGTTACATGCAATAGTATACGAAGACAGTGATAACGTTAATGGTGTTATGAATGACAGTTCTGGAGTGAAAAATACTGAATGACCGGGAATGTTTTGGACATATATTGCATTTTTCCGTTACTTGTGCTGCCAGCACGACCATTGCCATCTGCTTTATCTGATCTGTAATCCAGAAAGAGTACATAGTTTCTAGCGAGCGTTGCATCACAGAAGTAACCTACTGAAATCATACACAGAGTAGCGGAATTCAAACCGTCATTACTTAATCGGTATTTAAGTTCCCACTGGTGAGCGGTGTTGCGGTTCTGTCAACAGACCCGCGTCCGACTTCAACCCGCATCCTTGCTCTGCCTTGTATGCAATATTGTGTTTGTGAATAATCTTAAAATCATATTTACGTTCATTCATGCTTTAATTTTCAGTCCCAGTTTCTTTTATTGGGGAAGGTAGTTTTCCTTCAACATAGCCTTTTTTGTTGACATCATAGCTGTTGTTACGTTTCGTTTTTGTTCATTATTAATCCATGACGCTTTCTTGTTTCAGTGTTGGGAGAACTGCGAGTTGTTGCAGTCTGATTGGTCGGTGTGGGGCTCCATGTGCTCCGAGCAGAGTGTCTGTGTAAGTACAGCTGAAGCTGATATATAAATATATAGCTTTTTCTTCTTAGGACCGACCACATGTTCCGTAAACAGATGGATCAGACACACTGTATTTTGGAGAGGTCTTGGTCTGTGTCAGTCCCCCCAAGTGCTACATGATTATTTAAATAGCAATGATGAAACTAGTTTCTCTCAGGTCTGTCCACAGCCTCTTAACGAGTATTTTGAATCTGTGATTGTGCCCGTTTCAGGTGAATCGTGGATTGAATATGTTGCAAAAGAATGCACTCTGGAGGTACTAACTTGAATGCTGCAACGATCCTGTCACACACTATGCGGACATTTGAAATTCCATCTTGTGGCAGACTTCTTAATTGTGTTAAAGTTACATTCGTTCTTCGGTGTGCAACGTTTCAATCTCATTGACATTATATCAGCAACAAAGCTTTGCAACTGAAAAGAAATGTAGGTACCGAGTACGCGTTCGTATCACACACAACTGTAAAACGGTAAATGAATATGTATGTCTCTCTAGTATAATGAAATATGTAAGTTTGCAAATGTTCCCATTGTGACACTTCCATGTGATTATTAGATGATTTTTCTTATCATCGATACAGCAATCATAAAAATATGGCGTGCTTTGGATAGAATATTTTGGATCAGAAATTGCTACATTTCGATACGTGAAGGCGTTTTATGCATCGTTCTAGCTCGATTTCCAAAAATAAGTCAACGTTTGAAATGTACTTGTGTTCGAATGCTACAGAATACATACTTGACTGTATCGAATTTGCACCCTGTACACGATTTGCCTCTCTAGTTTCGTTCATTTTTGTTGCTCGCATTTGGTTTTGACATATAGTGAAACCTCATTGCTTTTTGCGTTAATCCTGTTTCCTACCGTTTTCCACACACATTCAGTTACTAAGTACGTGATCAGAAATATGACCTTCGTATCTGAGAGAAATTTCGTCTATTTGAAACAAATTTTAGATTCATAAAAATTCATCTACCGTACAAGGCTTAAGTCCCCCATGATAACAGCTACTGCTTTTTAGAAATAAAATATTCCGCCTACAAAACGTGACGTAGAATGCGATTAACACGAAGTTAACTCATGTTCATTTGATATGTAAAATGATTCTACAAATTTTACAAACTAAGTATTGTTAATTATAATCGGACTTCGGGGGTACAGATTTAAATCCCGATATCTGTTCATAATTATAGCTGTTCCACCCTGCTCGTCTTCTCATTCATAAAATAGTAGCTCACGAATTTCTTACCATTTTGCTTACTACCTGTCCTTCGTCCTGATAACGTTTCCCCACAGCAGGAACTGTGTAACTGTTTTACTTTCTACGTAATTACTCATCTTATTTCGTATGTCGCTGGCATATGCCAATAACACGATAAGAAATCGTCTAAAATAACATGAAGATGCGGATGATTTTGACAGCTGGCCAAATTTGTTACTTTGAAAGGTTTGTTGAAGCGACTAGAGGCTATCGTATAGTGAGCCGGCATTTTCCCGGCCATTGGCATACTTTTATATTAATTTCATTAATGAAATTCTGATGGCGACATCGCACTGATAATGCCAAAATGTACCCATTCCCAGATCAAATGTCACTGTATGTTAAACGAACAGTTTAGGTGTGTGATTAGTAGCGGTAAATGTGCTTCAAAAAGATGATTATTTGGGCAAGAAATTCGGTTACTGCGACCCGTCCCAGACAGGACTGATGTTCCAACACTGAGATGGTATGGACATGTCCGAGGGGTGAAGGAACAACGATGGCAGCAGTGTTTACCCAACTGATCTTCACCACGAAGAGGAAACCGAAAGAGGCCGATGGGAACGTGGACGGTAACTACAGCCAAAGCCGTGGGAGTGAGGGGTCTATCGGAAGAATGGCGCGATAGAATTTTGTGGGATCTGAAAACAGGAAACTGCTGATAAGCGGAAACGCACGGTAAGGTAAAGTAAGAAAATTAACTCAGAATTTCGTCAGACTGTCTTTGGTCCTCCGTTTGAGAAATCGATATCAGGAGACAGCACGGAACCCAGAGACTGTAACAGAAATTGGTAAACTGGAGAACGTTAGCTGCGTGTGAGGCTGAGCTTGTGTAGTGTCTCAAAAACATATTATTTAGCATAAATCGGCGAGGAAAGTAGCGTAGGCACGGGAAAGCGGTATCAGATGGAGGACCGCTGACAGATGACTTGGGCGTCGCCTGTCACCCGGCCGGGAGGCGTCTGCAGAGAGGGCCGTGCGCTGAGGCCGCAGACTGCTTCCACCTGTTGCGCCGCGACAAGTTGTCTCGTCCAGAGGCGGCGTGACCCCGCTGCCCTGACTCCTTGTCACAGCACAGCACAGCGGCGGACGCCTTGCCACCTGTTGCTCTGCGCTCTACTATTGTTACCTTCCACGTCAGCTGGGGACGGCGATCTGTATTACCTCTCTTCACGACAGCGCGTCCGTAATTGTTCCAGTTTTGCTCTGGAGCCTCTCCGCGCCGAACTTGCATGGTAGCCAGCATAAAAAGTTCCAGTGCCTCGACTGAGAAAGGGTTTTTAGCAATTACGGATGAACAGAACGTGGGCCTGTCAAGTTTTTCATACGTCTGGGTGTGTGCTATCAGTAATACGGTCCAGTCCAGGAGATAGCGGATATGCTTAGAGCAAAGAAATTCCGGTGGCAGGCCGTGATCCTCATGGGTATTGGGTCCGCTGGCGGATTGGGTAGCCAGCGACGACTATTCATGCATAGGTGCAACTACAGATAGGTACTGTTGCTGGATATCGATGTTGTCTCCAGCGACTATCGCACTGGAATTCTCCCTCTAATATGCCGAAGTCGTCATCAGAGACTTCTATTTGATTGCGGTAGTGTAGATTATTGTGTGTTTTATGGGTGTGTTTTACATGTTGACGGATTTCCTGTATCAGTCGGATGCTAAACTGTATAAACATAGGTGGCAGAGCGAGTTAAATTTTCACAGAGACACGCCGACACCATGATTGCGTTATTCGGTTTGATTTTCCCACAGATGGTCCGTTTTCCTCACAAAAAAGTCGTCATCGGAGACTTCTATTTGATTGCGATGGTGTAGATTATTGTGTGTTTTATGGGTGTGTTTTACATGTTGACGGATTTCCTGTATCAGTCGGATGCTAAACTGTATAAACATAGGTGGCAGAGCGAGTTAAATTTTCACAGAGACACGCCGACACCATGATTGCGTTATTCGGTTATTTTTCCCACAGATGGTCCGTTTTCCTCACAAAAAAGTGTCTGTAGCCGGTTATATTTGTACCTGGGGTTGTGAACGTAGTTCACCAGATTCATAATAAAGAGTTTATTGTTTCGAGTACTTTTACAGTCATGTGCCCAGTTTGTTGTATACTTCCGTGAGGACCTGCAGGCGTAAAATTCACTGTGCATGTCTTGCCCAATTCCATGTTCACACGAAGTCTTCGGGTTGTACAGAGCATGTTACTGTCCTAGCAAAACTCAAATTTTGCGGAATTGATGGTTTTACGCACAGCTGAATTGGATCATAATAAACTGAATGCGAAAGGTTGTGATGAATAAGTCAGACGATATTGGAAAAGTAGAAAATTTTGAGAGGAAAAAAAAGCTACGAAGGGAATCCCATAGGTTTCAATTTTGTATTCACTCCTATTCCTTATGCGTGAGCGATCTTCCACTTAACAGTCGACAGGGAAAATCGGTACTTCTTGCTGTTTATATTAGTATTATAATAAATCCGGTTAGAGGGAAAGAAACGGAAGAGCTGGTTAACAATATTTTCCAAAGAAGTGTTCTCCAAAAAACGCTCTTCCTAAATTTTGAAAACAAAAAAAGTTGCTGAGCCTCTCAAACATTTTGTTTAGCTACTTTTGCTCTTCGTGTAACTGTTAATCTTCGAAACAGACGTATCAACCTCCTGACATATGTGCTTATTTTCGCTCAGTAAAGCCTTACGGAACAATTTTCTGTGGTAATTCATCATTTAGGAAGAAATTATTGATTGCACAAAAGCGAGCAATAAGAATAACGTGTGGTTTTCACCCACAGATGTCATGCAGGTATCTAGGCATCTTAACTGCGCCGTCACAATACGTATGTTCGCTAATGAAAGTTGCCGTAAATAACAAATCATAGTTTTAGAATAACGGTGATGTCCATGTCTACAACGCTAGAGGAAAAAATTACTTTTGCTACTCATTGTTAAAGCTGTCAGTGGCTCAGAAAGGGGTTCAGTACACAGCAACAAAAGTTTTTGATCATTTACCCAATAACATAAAATATCTGGAAGGTAGCGAAGTAAGTTTTACATCTAATTTAAAATCATTTCTCCTTGACAACTCCTTTTCGATTGACGCATTTCTACTTAAAAACTGGTAGCCAGGAGAACTAAATAAATCAATACATAAATAAACAAAATAAGTGTAGCTGCATGAGTCAGACTAAAAATATTTAATGTGTTCATTAATGCTAACACTAACTGTGAATACATATCCCGTGAACTGAACGTTCACATCATTTCGTTAGAAGAATCATTTAAATAATTTTGGAACTTGTAACTAACACTCATTTAGCGACCGAACAACAGAAATTAACGGATAACCTCGATTTGATATGAGTTAATCAGGTAGGTAAACAACAGTGGTTTTGGCCCCCGGTTGCTCGTGTCAGTCTAGTTAAGCCAGTATTCTTGAAGGGAAGAAGAAGTTTCTTTGCTGAGTCATTGTTAGATACAGTCTCTTCTTTTGGCCACCAGTGCGTCACAGTGAAGAGTAAATGTGGTGCAGTTTTATCACCCGCACCACATAGTCTATACTTAGGGGTTTGTATATCTATTGTCATTGTGTAAAGACGTTTTTTGAAGTTCACATGACCAGACATTATACTTACCTTTAGATTAATCAGCCTCCTGCTCAAGTATAGGATTGCACAACTTCTCCCTGAACATGATTTCGGTTATCATTAGCCTATCATGTGTCTGTTTTTGAGCTCTTAGTCCAAAGTTCTACGTGCTGCAGTTTGCTCCAGCTATGTGTTAACATTTTATCCACAAATTCATGGTAGGAAGGTTCCGGTCCGACAAATGGGATCGTTTCCACTGTCTTGGCTAGGCTCTCAGCTTGTTTGTTACTAGTAATACCTCAGTGGCCAAGGACCCACAGCATGTCTACCCAGTTGCTTTTACCTAACCTTACCAGAGATTCTACAACGATCTTGGCTCTCGTTGGTGGGGCTAGTAGAGATTTCATAGCTGCTTGGCTGTCTGAATCAATGCAGATTCTACGAACCTTGTGGCATCAACGTGTATTCTCGCAGTGACAGCAAGTACCTCCACCTGGGATACCATTGCCAGCTTGCAGAGAGAGACTGCGCTCTCTAGTACAGGCTGTATTACGTGCATCCCGGCCTCAGCGCCTTCGTGTGATTTCGGCCCATGAGTAAACCAAACTGTCACGAGAAAGGTATCGTGGCTCATTCTCCCATTGCTTCATACTTTAAACAGCTACATTTAAAGGATTATTGAAACACCGAAGTTGTTTTATAGTGAGCCGCCTTTTGTCTGATAATTCCTATATTTACCACATTCATTATGTTAGTGTGGGGCTATGGGTATTCTAAAATTTCCATACTCCTGCCGCTGCTTGTATCTTAACCTGAAGCTGATGGTCTACATCGCGGCAACGGGTGTGTTACCAATCCCGACATTTATGGCAAGGCAGGCCTATCTCTGCACTTTCTCCAACTAACTGCTAGACTTAACCGATTTTCAAAAAATTCGTCCGATTTCACAAGATTATATGTTCTGCATGGAAGAAGATAGAAACTAGAGATAATATTTACCTTACGCATAATGCACTAAGTTACTGTTTCCAAACATGGCCTTCCAGTTTTACAAGCGTATATATTTACACAACCCTGAGGTACTTATCGCAATTACGTGTGTGACCAACGTTTTCATTTACCTTTCACAAATGGTGAATGTTCCCTCCATCTGACACACGACAGATATCTAGGCGATAGTCAAACCGCAACCACACTTTAGCGAGCACCTCTTGAGCTGCTGTATTCGTTGCTGTTACTGTAAAGCGTCGCGTTTCACTCAAAGTTGCCGGATGAAGATACACATTGCCACAGAGATGGACTCCTTCATAGCACCTCGTACAAAAATATCATGTATCAGCCGACCTTTTGACCAGTGGTGCAACTAGAGATCCATAGGCGCCTCACGGCTAGCCATCGTTGCAGTGTCATGCTCTAGCCGAAAGTCACATCATACAGATGTATCTTAATTGCTCCTGTCAAAATGAAGAAGTAAAATACCTTTAGCTGCCGTGTCATGGCCGTCTCGACTCGACACACATTAAGCATAGGTAGCTAAACGCGGTGATTGCTAACGACAGGCAATGGAATCGACAAGGAAGCGAGGTACACTTTGTCTCATTGCGTAGCTCAAAATCTCCCCCAAAGTTCTCTCTCAATTCGTGTAGAAGGTACAGTCTTCTAAAACCGTGTGAATCTATCTGAAATAACTGAGTGGATTAGTTTATGAAACGCAGCAGATGACTCGGAACGTAGCACCTGGACCTCGGAAGACGGACGGCCGCTGGCTAACGGAACTGATAGCGGCGTCGAATTCACCTCGGACGCGCCGTGCGGTGCTGACTAGGTTTCCGAGAAGTCTGTCGCTGGGTCTTGGGGCGAGCAGTGGAACAGCGGGAACTTGTAGTGAGTGCAGACGGTGGCTGACAACAACGAGACAGCGGCGTCTGCTGTACGGAAGTTGCGCAGTCCGGTGTTGTCTCGGTTTCCGAGAATGGAAGGCGGATTAAGGTGTAGGTTCATGCTTCTTGAGAAGTCTGTTACTTGATGGTGCAGCGAGCAGCTGAATAGCCGGAACTTACAGCGAACGCCTTGACCCTCGGTGGGCGGTTGCGGTCGGACAAAAGATAGCGACGACAAATTCAGATAGTACGCGCTAGACGTTGTTGTGTTGCTTCCCGAGAAGTATTTTCCTGGAGAGAGAACGGACAGTGACTGCGCCTTGTGCCGAGTGGCTTGCATGCAGGACTCCACAAGGAACATAAATTTATTGCGAGGGCAATGTTATGGAATTTTAATTCAATTTCAGTCCTTTATAGCTTGTTGGGGTTGTGTTACGTACTCAATCGATAGAAACGGAAACTCTATAGGATCACTTTGTTGTCCGTCCGCCCGTCTGTCTGTCCGACTTTTCAAAACATTTTTTCGTAGAAGTGAATCTACGTATCAAGTTGAAAATTATGCCACATATTAAGGTCTACGGTCCCCTGGAGATGTAAGGAAATATAGCTTTTAAGTCAATACAATCAAAAGATACGGCTATTAATGTAACATATTTTGATACTCAAGCATCTAATACTATAGGGTACTTTCCGTTAGCCTACTTTTGTATCCCGCCTGGATAGGCGGCGCGTGTGTCTGCTCCTGTGAACTGCTTCTGTAATATAGGCCGAGAGTGAAGGAAGCGAGTAGGAGCAGGAGAGCACTTCGGTACTGCATGTAACTTTAAGACTTTTAATAGAGTAAAAAAAAAAAAAACAAATAAATATCAGATGCATACATAACTTTGGCTACGATGAGCACGTAGGTGTGAAGCCTTAGTCAGTGTCTAATCCTGTGAAGTTAAGATGACTGTTCTGTACAATTTCAAAGCTAACAAATACTCGTTGCTGTCCAAACTTTAACTGAACTTAATACAAAGTCTCAATAGCAAGCTAGCCCACTAGATCAGAAGCGATATTTCCAGGCCCTCTGATCTTGATAAAATGGGGCAGAAATCAAGACGGCACCCGCTGAGCTCGGCAGCGTAGGCCAGGGGGCGCTGTGGCTTGTATGATTTTATGATAGCGGAACAAACACTGGTAGCAGTTACTTCTGTAAAATATCTGGGAGTATGCGTACGGAACGATTTGAAGTGGAATCATCATATAAAATTAATTGTTGATAAGGCGGGTGCCACGTTGAGATTCATTGGGAGAGTCCTTAGAAAATGTAGTCCATCAACAAAGGAGGTGGCTTACAAAACACTCGTTCGACCTATACTTGAGTGTTGCTCATCAGTGTGGTATCCGTACCAGATCGGGTTGACAGAGGAGGTAGAGAAGATCGAAGGAAGAGCGGCGCGTTTCGTCACAGGGTTACTTGGTAAGAGTGATAGCGTTACGGAGATCTTTATCAAACTCAAGTGGCAGACTCTGCTAGAGAGGCTCTCTGCATCGCGGTGTAACGTGCTGTCCAGGTTTCGAGGGGGTGCGTTTCTGGATGAGGTATCTAATATATTGCTTCCCCCTACTTGCACCTCCAGAGGAGATCACGAATGTAAAATTAGAGAGATTCGAGCGCGCACGGAGGCTTTCCGGCAGTCGTTCTTCCCGCGAACCATACGCGACTGGAATAGGAAAGGGAGGTAACGACAGTGCCACGTAAAGTGCCCTCCGTCACACACCGTTGGGTGGCTTGCGGAGTATAAATGTAGATGTAGATGTGATCGGCGTAGTTAGTCTTCTCCCGTAGTGCCAACTTACGAGAGCGTGCATCTACCTTGTGGCATCGTAACTATCGACGCCATACCTACAATCATGAAATTTGCCAAGAAGCAGCGTTTCACTGTAAAAGTAAACCTAAAATCCTAAAACTGTGAATTTCCTAATTATATCACACGAAAAGAATTGTCAACTATTTTCTGACAGTCTGTGTGTTATCCGTCCGTCTGTTACGCCGTCTTTTTTCAAGAACAAATATATGCGTGAAGTTGACCGTAAAAAGATGTAGCTTTTAAGCAATGCAATTAAAAGATACGGCCATTTTGATGCAAACTCATTAATTAAGACCTATAGCTTACTTCGCCTTGACTTAGAATCATGAAATTTGGCAAGAAGAAAGGTTTTTCAGTACAAGTAAAGGAAAAAATCAGAAGATTGCTGATCTATAATCATGTTACACGAAAATATATTCTTTTGTCGTTAGTGATCCGACATCAAACAGCAAAACTGGAACATTTTCTAAAGAGTTGGAATCGCTATGACCGATAACTGTCCACTCAGTATCGATGTCGTTATAGGCAAAAATCGTCGAAATTCTCGATTCCCGGAATGGATGAACTGTCTGTCCATATAATTGAGTTTGCACTGAACTCTCAGCCCTGCTGGCACCTGGCCAAATTTTTCCTTTGGAGGACTTTTTGAAATTGGGTTGGAATTTAGTTGTGTCTGGGCAAATTTGTAACGTATGTTGAAGAGTGACTTCATTCTACTGCTATTTCTACTTTTGGAATCGTGATTCAACTCACGGAAGGTCTTTGCGCTTTTGGTGTGACAGTTATCGAAAAGGCACAGTAGGGCAGTGTCTTTATTTTACAGTGTCTGTATAGTTCGATGCAATGTTCCTGCAGACGTGCATGCTTGCACAAATTTTCATGTGTTAGTAAACAGTTAGCCGGTATACAATTATATTCGCAGTTTGCAAATACATTTCGCAGTTAATGAAAAGGGCACGACTTTAGGTTGTCCGCCTTCGTAGCTGCCATGTCAGGGGAATGGGCCCGATCCCAATATTGGCATGGATCAAGATTTTAAACATTGCTGGAACAGAAACTGTTGAAATTCTTCACGGTAAACAGTTGCAGGATAAAGATTTATTAAAATCTTTGACCACGGTTTAGGTATATGTAAATATACCTTCATCAAAAGTAAAATACACTAAAATCACATCCTGCAGTGGAGATACATAAAATAATCGTGCCAAAGGCGTCGTCAGTAGTTAAAAAAACATCATCTCCATTTATACAACATAATTGTGAACTAATCATAGCATAGCCACTGATGATCTTTCCTTCGTGAGAGGACGGGAAGGAGTGCAGAAAGCGTCGTGATGCTACTTGAGGAGCTGCTTGAATTAGAAGTAAAGGATCCAGGCCTGCTAACATGACTACGGCCGGGAGAGCAGTGTGCTAAACTCATCCATGCCGCATTTGGATGACGCCATTCGCAGACGACGACACGGCGATCGGTGGGACCCGATTTGCTTGTCTGTAGCAAAGCCCTTTCAAGTTTTTTGTTTAAGTTGTCGTAAGAATTGCAATTTAATCTTTTTAAAACTTGTTTGCTTTATAGGCCTACTTGTGATGTTCTGTACAGTAGAGGAGATGGTATTATTAAATAGCGTCTGACGGCTAAAATACAAAAGTTACATAAAAATATGGAAACTGCGCGAGATATGCATCCTTGAGCATACGCAGACGCTAGTCAAGCCTGCAGGTGGCGCTGTTGTATTTGACCACGAGTGGCACTTGTGCAGTGACCTCAATACGACCGAGGGAGGTGACCCAGTGGGTAGTTCACTGTACTCGGATTCGGGAGGACGACGGTTCAAATCCGCGTCCAGCCATCCTGATTTAGGTTTCCCATGCTTTCCCTAAAACGCTTCTGGCAAATGCCGGGATGGTTCCTTTGAAAGGGCATGGCCGACTTACTTCTGCATCCTTCCATAAGCCAATCATGGTCAGAAGAGTTTTATTATCAAAAAATGTAATTATTATCAGCCTGGTGAAAGTTTTATGTCAAACACTATGATTATGGCAACAGATGTTCGAAAAATGTGTGTAGCTCTATCACTGATAATGTTGTCCTTATCTATCCTTTAACTCTACAAAAAAAAAAAAGTGCTAGGCTATCTAGTGAAACTTTATTAATGTTATCATAAAATCCGATTGGTAGCCGTACAACTTGTATTATGAAAAGCCTTAATCGGACATGTCAGTATTCTGATTGAGAACAAAAGATAGAAACTTATTACTCATCCTATAAAACATGAAAAATACTGTTGTATATGACTGCGATTTTAGAATGTTCTCTAACATCTCCTAACAATTAATACTGAACAGAAGAGACAACTTGTCTCGTATTGCCGCTGTAGCGGCGCGAATATTCTGCATCCAACGACATGCTTAAATAATTCAAAAGAAATACTGCGCTCCGTGGAGAGCGCAATTCATGGTCACAACTACTGATGCAAGTACTATCCCCCTTTTTCTAAAAAATTGAAACTGAATGATCAGGACGGCTTCGGTAAACAGGCCATTAGCGGTGTAAAACATGAAAGGAACCAATAAAATCTTTTAGTTTTCTATATTCTAAAAATTAACGATTCCGACACTGACAAACTTTACTCAGACGTTTCTCTTGCTTCGACAGTTTGAGTAGCAAAAACTTCAGTTATTCCACAGTGTCTTTACCCAAAAATAAATACCTGAACACCACGAATATACAAATGTTGCTTTCAATGTATGCATACACAAATGTGACAAAATCCCTCCAGTGCGCAAGAAAACAATAACTAAGCGCAGCAAAAGGACAGATTACCAAAAATTCTCGATTACTACAAATATCTCCTCTGACGCTACTAGCACGGTCAGGGAAAGGTGTGACCTCTCCTGATGCGCGGCTTCTCTCCACGCCAGGCTGCGTCCATCTTGTCTTACCACTCACTGTTCGCTCGCTGCCACTCGCGATAATAATATCCCAGACTCGAAGTTTGTGTATGCACGCAACAGCAGAATCAAGTGTTCCTTGTAGTCGTGAGTGCGTTATGTCGCAGATAACCGTTATCGACCGCGGAAAAATGATTCGTTTTCGTGTGGTGGTTCGCACAGCTCGCATTGTCCAGCACTGGTTTTGTTAGCGCGAGGACAAATTATTGCATCTCCCCAGACCACCAGAGTCAGAAGATCTCATTATTTACTGAGCCTTTGTGGTGTATTTTGGACAGAAGGGTACGGGACCGCTATCCACCTCCGCCACCCTTATTAGGACTTGCCATTTCCTTGCAGACAGACAGGTATAAGATTCCCTTGAAAACTACACAGTACCCGTGTTTATCTATTCCGAGATCACTATAAACTGTCCTGAATGGATGGCCGGGGTGGCCGAGCGGTTCTAGGCGCTACAGTCTGGAAGCGCGAGACGGCTACGGTCGCAGGTTCGACCCCTGCCTCGGGTATATATGTGTGTGATGTCATTAGGTTGGTTAGGTTTACGTAGTTCTAAGTTCTAGGGGACTGATGACCTCAGAAGTTAAGTCCCATAGTCCTCAGATCCATTTGAACCATTTGATTTGTGCTGAATGCCAAACATTTTTCGGACAGCGTATTAGATGTGGTGATAAGTTGTGTTGGTAGTGTTTCCATGCTTTTGTGTGCCCCCGTACACTTGCACCCTCACAGCCCCCGGCTACTTCCGCTCCACAGCTCACTGTGCCAGTAAACCGGCGTGACGGCAGCGTGTGTTGTGTGCGCTTTTGCAGTTCCCGGGCTGCCGGCAGGCGTGCCGCTTCTTCCGCGGCGGCCAGGGTGGGGGCGGCGGCTCGGGGCCGGCGCCGCCCCCGCAGCAGCAGACGCCGGTGGCGCAGACGCGCGCCTTGCCGCTGCTCGCCGTCGCCGGCCGCGACCTCTTCTGGCCCTGTCGGCTGCCCCGCAACGCCACCGGCCCCAAGGGCGCGCCGGGCACCGCCAGGCTCGTCTACGTCGTCGTCTGGAGGCCCGACGACGCCTCCCACTGGCGGCAGGTCACGCAGGTCAGCCTCCCACGCACTGCTCGACTCCCCCGCGCATGGGGATACACTCATAAGCCATACTGTTAACTGCCTCACAGTTGTCTTTGCTCAGAATCAAAATTAATTCCAGGTTCAATTTACGGATATCCGTCGTCTTGCACGAACGAGGGACATGATGATACATATGAGAAAAAGTACCACCACAGCTGTGTCTTCAGAATGTCTTTATTCTATCACGGGGCTACATTACAGCCATCCTCAGGCTCCACCACTCCAAAAAGAGTATTTGACTTCCTTGGCGCATATACTGTGGGAGTCTTTTCACTAGCACACGTCTGCTAGCTTACATCAGGAGTCTATAATCGACATTGGTGCCGAGTATAAGCAGACGAAATGAATTAAAATTCTTGCTGCAGCCGGGACTCGAACCCGGGTTTTCGTCTGCTGCGATCATTATCGTAGATAATAAAAAGAGACTTAAATGTCTCAGGGAAACATTTAATTATAACATCTATAAGATCACCAATGGTACAAGGACGCCCCATTATGTCCAATGCTGGGGTGCTTGCCAATATCAGAGAGCCCAGGCAGTAGTGACAACATGTAAGGGAAAAATGAATTGAAGTTTGTGTTGGGGACGGAACTCAGCTTAGGTAGTTCGTGCAGCAATGTTGACCATCGTACTGCGGTTGTGTAATGGTTAGCATTTCTGTTTAGCAAGCAAGAAGACCAGGGGTGCCTGCATGGTAGCTCAGCGTGTTCGGTCAGAGAGCTGGTTGGCCTCTGTAATAAAAAAACCGAGCGAAAGGATCAACAACGATCTTGAACGGATGTCTTGTGACGTTCGCGACGACCAAACACAACCATCAACAACAACAACAACAACAAAAGGGCTCGTGTCCCGGCCGCAGCACCAATTTCGTCTGCTTCGATCATTATCGTAGTTCAATAAGAGTTCACTAGTTGGAATTCAACGTTCTATACGAATGAAAGATTTTTTTCAACTGCTCCAATAATATTATTACGGTCATGACAGTGAGCCACTGGTGCTGATAGCCACAGATTAGGCAGATCGTAGTTGTATTGCGCGGAGTATAGTAGTGCCCACTAGTGAAATTTTGTTGAGAAAAATCGTTGCAAGCAGTATAGATATCCAAAAAACTTGTATGTTACATAAGAAAATATTTGGCATGCAAGCAGTGCACACTGTTGGAGAGAATGTGAAGAGTAACGTTACCACATGTATCAAATCACGTTCACGTATTAACCATATCAACATCTCTCGATCCTAGATTCGAGAACATACACGCTCAAGAAGCTTCAGAATTAAGCTTTCGAGGCCGGTCAGTGTGGCCGAGCGTTTCTAGGCGCTTCAGTCTGGAACCGCGCTACCGCTACGGTCACCCGTTCGAATCCTGCCTTGGCCATGGATGTGTGTGATGTCCTTAGGTTAGTTAGGTTTAAGTAGTTCTAAGTTCTAGGGGACTGATGACCTCAGATATTAAGTCCCATAGTGCTCAGAGCCATTTGAACCAGCTTTCAAGATGCTGCAAAAATGCGCAATGCTGCCTTGTGAGACATATCTGTTACGACGGTTTCTAACATTGACCATCCTCACAAAATACAAGAAAAACGCAATGTAACACGAAAGCGGAATACAAGATACAATGAGACTACACAGTCCAAATACTTACGAAAAATTATTATCACAACTTCACATGTGCCATAGATGTCTTGATATAGAACGAATAAATTGACCACAGTTGAAATGTGTAAAGCAAGTTTCCATTACTGAAGCAATACGTTGAGTCGATCAGTTGTAAACAGCACAATAGCTGTTAACTATACAGGTACACTGCAAGAAGTCAATAAAGGACGACGATCATACAAAGGCAATAGGTGTACATAGTAACATAGAACCATCACAACTTAATATTATGTCGTAAGGTAGTATAAAATCACAACAGTGAAACGACCATGTTCAACGCAGGGATCCTTTTACGGACAAAATACATGCACAAAGCACGCATATTCTTTACATATATATGCCAACAAACATAATACAAAAACTGTGCATACACCCAAACGTAAAGTACACAGCACAAACTGAAGTCAAGTAACCTACTAATACCACATGGATGAAAATGTATTACTAGCCAAATGCGTGAGAAATGCAGTGAACAGGTTCAAGACTCCACGTCAAGTCATTAAAAGAACATGAAGTATTAACGCATGAATAGAAAAATGTGATGAAATTAAATATAAAAGTCTTCATCCCTTAGTCTTGCGAAGAACGAGAAGTCAAAACCAACCAAAAGTCTGAGAAAATTAAATACAAAAGCGCTTCTATGTCCCTGTACTGAAATGCAAAATGTCATAAGCCCATCTTAATGGAAGTGAAAATATGTAACCCGAACCTACTGAAACCCAATATAATGAAATCGTGTTATTTAAAATTTGTATACAGTGTGATGTGGGATATGTAATGTTAATTAGTGGCGTATTTAAGTGTCAATATGTATGGCGCTGAAGTGTTTGTATGTTGCTTTTTACCCAATCCTATAAATTAATGATTTAATGTCGATATTTTCGTATCGATTATTTTCGGTCACCGATGATTAACGTCTATGATAATATAGAAATCAGCACCGACCATTTGGCAACATCGCACCTCCCTCTAAGGCTACTTTCGAAGCACGTATTTTGGTAGTAACATTCCTCGATTAAAGTAATTCTCCAAGATGCAGTGCAGATTTAGAGCACAGACTTAATCTGTCCTAAAGTCTTACTAGTTGACAATAGAGAAAAGTACAGCAATCGTTCGCAAAACACGTCATCTTACTATAGCAGATCTAGATTACAGTTACATATTCATCTTCAGTGGATACGACAACAGGTGACAGTTCAAATTAGACTCCTGTAAGCTCTGCACCAATATTGTTTACTAAGCGACACTTTGTTGTCATATGCACTGAAGATAACTGTGTAACAGTCGAAATCTAGATCTGCGATAATGAAACGAAAGAGTTCGTCATCGACAGCTGTTATTTTCTTCGTTGTCTCTAGTCAGTGATCACTGCACAAAAGTCTCGCATGGGTTCCAGTCTGATTTTTATAACTTGCTGGTATATCAACTTTTGCACAGGACAATTCATTTTACTTGGCGCCCTGCGAAAACATCGTTACTATGTTCCTTACAAACCCGCTGATGTACTCATGCCCTATGTTATTTCTCCTATGTCTGTCTTTCTTTCCTAATTCAAGTGTATCCCCTTGGTTGAGCTGTTCCCAACTTATGTCGGGGCTGATGCCGAGATGTAAGGCAGTAGCTGTTAGCAGCGTTTCGGCGACACGCACATCATCAGCGCGCTGCTGGCGTTTTGCAGACGGAGCAGTGCGGAGCGCGCGTGCCGTCCGCCTCCGGGTCGGCGCGCGTGCTGGCTGTAGACGCCAGCGGCCTGCGCACCGTGTACACCCCCGCCTGGGCCGCCCCCGCCGCCTCCCTGGGGCCCGTAGCCGCCCGCGACCTGGCCGGCGCCTCGGTGCGGCACCCCACCCCCGCAGGACCCAGCACCGCCACCGGGGTAAGCTTTAAGTTCTAAGTAACTTCCGACAGGCTTCAGTATCCATCACTAACAAGTGGTGATGTGATTAACTTCTCATGGTTGGGATTCACAGTCATATAATATTTCTTAAAAGACATCATAGTCGCCGTTGAGTGTATAAAATATTTATTATTACTACTGAAATTTCGGCCTTATGGCCATTCTCAAGTAACACTGCAAAAGTTATATTCTGTCAGAATATAAAACTATCCGACATGATAGTTTTATATTCTGACATAAAGTAACTTTTGCAGTGTTACTTGAAGATGGCCATAAGGCCGAAATTGCAATAGTAATAATAAATATTTTATACAGTCAACGGCGACTATGATGTCTTTTAAGAAAGTGGTGTTGTGTTTGAATGAAAGTACTTCCTGCTGGCTTCTACTCGTGATCTTCGGCCGAAGTTTGTTTAGTGCTCTTTATACCGCGTCTCCCCCCAACGGAGGTTCGAGTCCTCCCTCGGGCATGGGTGTGTGCATCGTCCCAACAAAAATTAGTTTAAGGTAGATTAAGTAGTATGTAAGCTTAGGGGCCGATGATCTCAGCAGTTTGGTCCCATAAAACCTTACCACAAATTTCCGAAATTTCTTTATACCGCTTCGCCAGCACTAGTGGCTGGCATTGTCAAAGATTGACCATCCAACGCTGGCGACGGTTTGGAGTCTATCCCGCGGCCGCAGATAATATGTAGAGTGGAAATGGACACGTTCTGATTGCCAACTCCCACAGGAAAAAAAAAAAAAAAAAAAAAAAAAACGCCGGGACAACTAAATTCATGTAAGAAACACAGGGCCGCAGATGTCAGGAAATACCTCAAAAGCGGGTGAGGCTCCGGGAGGCAGTTTCTTTTTCAATCCCTTAGACAAGTATGTGTTTACATTCAGGTGAGATTATTTCATTTGCCGATTTCACGTTCTCCGCTGGTTTATGGAAAGGTACAGTACAACAAAAAACTGCCCTATTGTGTCACAAGTAAAAGAGTATAAGCTTCTGAATTTCGTCGTTACCAGAAAATGGCCTTATTTCATTTACTAGAAATGTCTGCAAAAAAATAAATAAATAAAGAAAATAAAATAAAATAAAAAGTTGTCACAAAAGGGAAGGAACTTAAAGTAAGAACAACTTCTGCCTGATTACAGTGAGGACATTAATTCTGTGACTTCTGCTTTTTCAAAAAATCACATTTACAGAAGGTATTCGAAATTTGCCCGTTGTACAGCGACGTGTAGCACTGCCCCCTACCAGCGAATGTAGGATCACAACAAGCCTAACCGCTGCACGTGCGGCGTGATACGTCATCTACTGACGTCACATGTTCAACGTTTGTCATCCACTTTTGCGGCTCCGTGTGATTCTTGTTAAACTATTTGTCGCAACGCCATCTACCTCACTCCTGGTTTTTTCAAACGTCGATAGGAATCACCTCGTATGGTCCTGACACGGACAGTCTGGAGGCGATGTGCGATGTATGGTAAGCCAAGATCGCTAAAAAAGCATTTTATTGGATGACCAGTTTCGACAGAGCTATGCTGTCATTATCGGATCTTATGCTTTTGAATGCAATACAAAGCGCATGCAGTGCGAAGGGATTAGTAACACTGATCATTAATATGTTGTAAAAACTGAAAAGTATAAGATTCGATGACTACTGCTTGGCCCTGTCGAAACCGGTCGATCCAACAAAATGCTTTTTTTCTGCGATCTTGGCTTGGGAACTTTTCTATTTACGTAACTCATTTACATTCAGAAAATTGAGAAGGTAGTCTGATACCTTCGGATTATGTTATTCATCGCATTACGGTATAAAAATTACGGCAAATTAGAAAATGAATACTTCATTAAGAACATTCTAAGTGCCATATCAGGAAATTGACTGATTTTAGCGGCCGATAGGAAAGTTCTTACAGTTCGTCAATAAGAAATTTTTTGCACGTTGAAAACAGAAGAAAACAGCAACCAGCTACTCTTAATAATGCTGTTTTTCTTACAAAAAAAGCGCCGTTACCTGTTTCGAACCGACAGTTTCGTCTTCAGACGGCTGTTTATATGTATTTTACATTTGTTTCTTTTCAACAGCTAATGTAAACAACAACAGACGTAATATACACATGAACAGCCATTTGCAGATGAAGCTATCGGTGCGGAACCGGTAACGGCACTATTTGTGTAAAAAAAGAAAAGGTCTGGCTGATTGGTGTTCTCTTGCAAGGACCAGCTTGTGTTGTGTACTTAGCCACTGTCTCAAAAAGTTAGTTTTCGACAAAATAGCAGGAAGGATGTTTTTATTCAAAGTGCCATTCATACTGAGTCACTGCGTTGTAGTTGTGAGAACACAACAGAAAAAGATTAAGCTTTTCACTTGTACAGGGTGGGACAAATAAAAGTGTCCCGGAGAACAGAGTTGCAGGGTACAAAGAAACACAGCAGAGCAAAGGATAATGCAGTGCTAATCTGATTATAGCAGATGTTGAAAGTGACCGTCATTCATCTCTTGACACTTCTGGACCATGGTCAGCAAGTTGCTGAAGGCGGATCGAAGCTGGACTGCTGGAACTGCTCCAATCTCATCCGAAATGTTCTACTTCAGTTCTTCAACACTATGAGGCTTCCCCACACAAAGTAATCGCACACTGGCAGTTTAGGTGGGCCGGGTGGGCATCTAGAGCCGCGACCAGTCTGACCTCTGCTAACAACTCCATCATGGCATCCTGTTGGACGTAGCTGTAGGTCTTCTCCGTAAACACTCACACAATTTGTATCCACTCGTCTGGGCCGCTTTTATTCGCCCCACCTTGTAGAAATGTGTGGTCAACAGAAACCACTCATTATCTTGTAAATTTTGAAACTTCAGAGGTATACATAGCTTGACATAAAGACCAGGCGCCATCCTTTAATGTATGTTTCAATGTCTTTCTCCTTCGTTTGCCAGCTGCATCAAGGCTCGGGACATACAACAGATTATCGAGAACATAACGGCACTGAAAATGAGTTTTACGAAGGAATGGCTTTTAGAACGTTCTACATTTCCACTCACCGTGCGGTTAAAGGCGCTTCAGTCTGGAACCGCGTGGCCGCTACGTCTCAGGTTCGAATCCTGCCTCGGGCATGGATGTGTGTGAGGTCCTTAGGTTAGTTAGGTTTACTTAGTTCTAAGTTCTAGGGGACTGATGACCACAGATGTTAAGTCCCATAGTGCTCAGAGCCATTTGAACCATTTGAACCAGCCATTTCCACTCTTCATACGTACCTATCGCACCAACATCTGAAGGCCTTTCCCTGGTCCTTAGCACTGTGATTTTCCCTTTATTACCTGCAACAATCGTTCGCTGAAACTCGGAAACACAGGAACCGCATACCTTAAGGCTTTTTGTCGTTTCGTATTTTTATGTTTGTGAATCTCTATGGCTTACCTGAACAAACGGGCGTAGTAGCTCTCCTCTACAGCGGAAACCTGCGTTTTGGCGAGTTTTAGTATATGGTTGGTCTCATACACGGAGAAAACTTCCCGCAACCATACACACATGCTGTAAAACGATCGATGAAGGCCATATACCTCAGCACAACCAAAACGCAATCTGCAGAGTGCAGCTTGCGTGCCGTTGCCTGGGCGTAGCCTAGCGTTATCTTTAAGATTGGTGACCAAGCCCCTGCTTTTCCGTCTGCTGTTATTGGTTTTCTCGGACAATCTGGGGAAGCTCTTAGTATAGAAAGTAACCAGACCAGATATTACGTCTGGATGAAAAATATTACGAGAGGACTCCCGACAAGGCCAGAAGAGTTGTTCCAGTGGTACGTGACAGAAAAATGTACTGCGTTGGCAAATATGATTTGCTTGTGTTGCAATCAGTATCAGTCGTTGTCATTCCTTATGAGAAAAGTAAAACCACTGTTTCAATTAGTGTTTTCTCAGCTGTGAATTACAAAGTAAACACCAAGAACTGTGAAGGAACAACAAGTTTGCTAAATGTTCGCACACTATCGAGTTCTCACGATACTTGAGTATCGAACAGAAAAACAAGTGCGCTCTGCAGGTGAGGATGTCTCTCCAAAATTAGGGAGTCGAGATGGAAAAGGAAATTGCGTGATGTTATTTCTTAGAGATTTTACAAGGGCAATTCAAAAAGTAAAGGCAATAGTAGTGAGAAAATGACAATGTGAGTAGCATCAGTCATTTTCGTAATCTCCCCAACCTGTATGTACTTGATAAGCTTCCCAATTCCGTCCTGAAAAAAACTTTGTGGGATCCATTCTTGGATCGCCTGCATGATCTCGTAATCCGACGGTGCTACTTCACCGGATCAAAAAAAGTGGAAATTGGTTGGAGCAAGTTCAGACCTACACCGTTTATGCTCCAGCAGCTGAAAACCAAGATTTTGAATGTGCTGGGGGAGCGTCATACTGAAGCAAAATTACACCTTTTGAGAGATTTGTCTTTGCTCTGATTTTGGGTTTCAGATCTCGCAGTAGCTAATAGTCGCTTTCACTCTTTACTGTATGGCCTTTAAGAGTGTTTTAGAAATGGCACCATATAATACCGTAAGGTGCTCTTAAAAATTTCTTTAATAAGCGACCGGTTCCAAAGAATGTCCTCCATCACAACTTCGATTAACAGCAAGAGTTATAACAGAATACGATGACGTCTAAAGAACAGAATGTTAAAAAGAAGATAGGAAAAGGCATAGTCGACTTTTCGACACTGTGCTCCTTTTTTTGCCGTCATTGTATTCGAGTGTAACTCTTGTTGCTAACCTGAGTGGTGCTGAAAAATTGTCTTTGATCGAAACTGTTCGCTCATTATAGAATACTTCCACAGTACCTTACAGTCTTACGTAGTGTTGCTTCAAAACTTCATTAAAGCTGTATCAAGAGCACAATCAATAGAAACATTGTCATTATAAACTTTTTTACAGAAGGTTGCCTTTCTAATTTTTTTATATAACCGAAGACGCATGTTACCACACCATGCGCTGCTACTTATTCTGATTCGTAACGCTGGACACACGTCTCATTAACGATCACTGTGCAACTGAGAAATTATCCTCCCTCTTCGCAACGCCTTAAATGTGATTTACACATTTTTGAAACGTTATCGTTCGTCTTTTTAATATGATACAGAACGAACGAACTAGATGATAGGTTATGAGATTCATAGACAGTTGAAAATGGTCAACGGTGATAGTTGCTCAACTGATGCGTAATATCAACAGTCCTGCCCAGACGATAATCACAAATCATGAGCTCAACTGACTCGATATTCTTGTTCATTTTCGAAGTAGATGACGCATCCGAATGCTCTTTCTGCACTTTTAAGGCGATTTTTCCATCTGACAGACTGAACACTTTTAAAATGGTTTATCCACTCGCAAATCTTTCGTCCGCTGTGATAGTTGCCTCCGCAGGGCACCTGCGTTCTGCACATGATCTCCGCAGTTTCATTCTTTTCGGAGTTTTCTGCTAATTTCGTCCCTGGTGGATACGGACAAGGGGTAACTTATAATAAAGTATCGCTATGATCATAGCTGTCCACTGAACCAACGTAAGTAACTTACAGGGAAAGTAGCATTTCCTTATTTACGTATGGAGAAAAACAAAATTTCGTTTAGTTAACTGATTTGCCAGCGTACTTCTACTTGCTATGTTCGCACCACGAGGTATCCGGTGTCAAACGAGGAGCACCTTTAGAGGAAAGCCCTCTGTGCGTATGCGCAACACCAGTAGGTAATTCCTGGCGGAAAGCATATGACTTCTCAATGACAGCGTGCTAAGCAGGCAGTGTTGGTTGTCCAACTGTAGCTTCGGCGCCCCCAGACATTCCTACAAGCTGTCGCGACTCCCCATGTTGCAGGTTTTGTATAACGAGGTCACATGTGGAGGCAGGCAATGACAGGACACCAGAAAACATGAAATACAAAAGAAGTGTTTCTGTCAAGGTTGTACTGCGGACTTTCTTATAAACGTAAACGACATGAATCAAATATCTTCTACACTTCATTTCATGTAAACCTGGACGCATGTCAATTGTTTTGCTTCCTGTAGACAGAAGCGGTTTCCTGAGCTCTTCAAGTTGGGGGAATCCATTTTCAGATACATTTATTCGTCAACGATACTTTACAGGAAACGTACAAGATACCGTAAGATCCTTACCTTCTGATAGATGGTTTACTGTCGCATCACGTCAGACAAAGGTATGCGACCACCGCAAGAGTTTTAGCGGGGCATTCAGAAGTCAAATGAACAAATGTGTATTTTTTAAAATATGAACGTATAATTTTTTTTGTCATAATACTTATACTGCTAGCAACTGCTAATAATTATAATAAACTATATTTTAATATTTGAGTCCTGAGTTTTGTTTCACCATGAATCCCAATATTTATTTTTATTTCAACACAGTTGTTCATGACGGTCTCAATAAATCGTCAAACCACTGCTGGGCTTTTTACTGGAAGTTGCAGAATTCAGTTGATTTTGGCCCCGCTTGCACTCGTGACTTACTTGGTTGCACATGCTTATGTAACACGCTTAATTAGTTCTACTGTTTCCATTTGAAGACTCCGTTGCTCTTTGTCATTGTGGTTCGTACGTTGATGGCAGATTACGCTTGCGGCCTGAAGATGACGGTTTTTCGCGTCGAAACTGGTAGCATGTTTTGAACAAACGTCTGTATTACAACACAGCTGTTGGTTTCAATTTACATCATTCAAGTACAACAATAATGGTTCATTGGGGAGGTCAATAATAATGTCTGGCGCTAGTAATAATAATAAAGAAAAACAAGATTCACAAGTCTGTTGATTATCATAGTAAATTTGAAGTGGTACTTAGTGTTATCAAAAACAGAAAGATAATGAAAGAGAAGGGAATTTAAACCGGCATTATCAGTGTCTATGTTTATCTGCCCTTGGTCATAGTGATTATTTGTGGGCACGACTGATTCTTATGTAAGGTGACAGGTGGACTGAGAGAATGTGTGGCTTGTGTTGTTTTCCAGGACGGCAGCGTGTGGTCGGTGGAGGTGCTGTCTGTGATCCACCAGGGAGTGCTGGTGATCGCGGAGCTGTCATGGCGAGCGCCGGACAAGGACCTGCTGGCCGCGCGACGTGACGGGGGTTCCCCGCTGTACCTGGTCACGTGGGAGGTGGACGGCGGGGGAATCACTGGGAACCTCTACACCGACTCCTCCTGCGTCACGCTCTCTCTCTGGCCTGACACTGTGTTTCACATTCGGGTAAATTTTTCTTGTTGTTATAAACATACATTATACGAGGGTGGGTCAAATGAAAACTTTAAATTTGTAATAACAAATCGAAATTTCGCGCCGTTATCCTGTAAGTTGGTAAGCGTGCTACAAACAGCGTGCAGAATGGCGAGTAGGTGGCAGCATAGTGCAGATGCACACGTACCGTCGCAGTATCAGTATAAAGATGGCCACCCCACTTACGACTTGCACCAGGGAAGAACAGCGCTCTGTTATTCGGTTTTTGCGTAGTGAAGCTGTGAAACCTACTGAAATTCATCGACGAATGAAGGTTCAGTACGGTGGCGCATGTTTGTCACAGCAGCAAGTCTACGGATAGAGTAGGAAGTTCGCAAATGCTATGAATGACTTCAGTGAAAGATGCTCTTCGTCCAGGTCAGGCACAACGAGTTGTGACTCCACAGAATATTGCCGCAGTTGAAGCCATAGTGAAGGAAAACTGCCGAGTGACATTGAGTGACATTGCAGCATGTTTACAGATTAGTCATGGGTCAGCACACGAAATGTGCATGATGTGCTCCAGTTTCACAAAGTGTCTGCAAGATGGGTGCCACGGCAGCTGACTCCTGAAATGAGAGAACGACGTGTTGATGCTTGTGAAGAACTTCTTCGGCGCTTTTAACGAAAAGGTGATGGCTTCCTTGCACGAATCCTTAATGAGGACGAAACCTTGGTTCACTTCCACCAACCGGAAACGAAGAAAGCGAACAAGGAATGGCGACATTCCTCATCACCAAAACCAAAGAAGTTTCGAACAGAACCACCAGCAGGGAAGGTTATGCTGACTCTCTTTTGGGACGAAAAAGGCGTCATTTTGGAGCATTACATGCCTAGAGGGACCACTGTCACCAGTGCAGCATACACAGATCTCCTAAAAAAATCATCTGCGGCCTGCAATCAAGTAAAAGCGACGTAGATTGCTGTCAGCAGGTGTCCTTTTGCAACATGAACATGCAAGGCCCCACACTGCCCGAATAGTTGCAACAATCACAGACCTGCATTTTGAGTGTCTTCCTCATCCACCATACTCACCAGACCTTGCCCCAAGTGAATCCCATATGTCTGGACCACTCTAAGACGCAATGGGAGGAAAGAAGTTCCGTTCTAATGAAGAGGTACGCCACGCGGTGCATGAGTGGTTGCACGGACTAGCAAAAGATTTTTTTTTCCAAAGGAATTTTGTGCACTTTGTAAGCGCTGGAGGACTTGCATTGAGCGTGGGGGAGATTGTTGAAAATTGATACAGCTTTGTACCACTTCTGCACAATAAATAATATTTAAAAAATATTTAAGGCTTTCATTTGACTCACTCTCGTATTTCATAGAGTTCACCTAAGAAATATGAGCACTGTAAGCAAGCAGTTTATGTGGGGGCTTCTGGGAGCGATTGTAAAGAATAGTATATATTCCTCCACTCCAGGTGCGCTGCCCTGCGCCTCTCCACCCACCCATTCCGAACTCTCAAACCAAAATGTTAAACTATAGCACTTTCACTGTTTCTCAGACTTTACTGAAGACGTCAAATCACAAATTCGATAGCTGGCTCAAACAAACCACAGTGTACGTTTGGTGTCTTTTGATACTCTTGCCCATACAAATCTTGTTAAAATGTCAATTTGGGTTTGTGTGTGTGTGTGTGTGTGTGTGTGTGTGTGTCTGGTGGTTTATGCAGAAACTGTTTTTCTCACGTAAGACAGAGATACTTTCCTGCCACGATACGGTGTTATCGGTAATGGGAATGAATTCTCTGTTCTAATTTGCTTACAAAAAAATCTGGAAAAAGATAAATTGACGCCTTCAGTGGTAAGGCAGGTTTGTAAGCATGAACTGATTGTATATATCAATAAAACAAAAAAAAGCACTGACCGAATTGGCGATCATGTTAAGTAGGCCTATCAGGAAAACGTCTTGATAGCTAATGTAGCTAGGTCCACAAAATGAGATGCGACATAGTCGCAGCAGAATTTTCCCTGTGATTCAATATTATATGTACGTATTTTTATTTTTGTTGTTGTATTATTCCAGAAAAAAGTCCAATGAAGATACCTTTAAAATAAAATTCGCAATGTGCCTGGAAGCCCGGTAAATACTGCACTGCAGGAAGAACACTTTAACCAACGAAATAAACTAATGACAACACTTTTTGCTGATAACCATCTTTTCACATCTGACAGTGAGGACATACTTCCGCATTTGGATTTTATTATGCGCAATATGGTGACCGCACACTAATCATCAAAAACGACACATACCACAACTCCACCGGTACACAGGTTCTGTGCCTGGTTGCCATGGGATCAGAAGCACTGGGACAACAGGGTACTGAACATCATCCGTGACTCAACCAATGTTTAATTGCTTTTATTAAATATTGTACTCAGGCAAATATATACAATATTGACCTTTCCTTTGAAACAATTATAAAGACATTCACCCAGTTTGCGGTCACATATTGAAGGGCCATACAAATGCCTGTTTTATGGTTAATTACAACAGTATTAATTCTTGATTTGAACAAATTATTTAAAGAAGTCAACAGTTGTCTGAACAAATAACAAATTTCAGCGTTTGCCTTAAGGAAAGTTACTAGAAATCATTAGTTCTGATTTTAGAACAAATTGTTCAGAGACGTGTATCAGCTTAACAAATTATGAATCATCACTGCATATTACCAGTGAAGGAGCATCTTAACTGGAGCGAAAGCATGCACACGTATAACGAAGTCTGTTTATCAACGAGCCACCAGTGACTGATGACATGCCACAATGGGACACCTCAGAAATGGGAGCCGCAAGTATACAAGTGGCTAAAGAATGAACAACACAAGAACCCTGAACAAACAATTAACATGGTGTGCATCCAAATGTATTACAGAGCCACCCAGTAAGCCCACTGGTGGAACCAACCCCAAAAGTGCAGGGGAAGTGGAAATTGGAATTATTTCACTGGCCAAATGAAGTGCGCTAAGACATTTTACGACAAGGAAGCTACTGTGGTAAATCACTACGGAAGCCCACAATAGAGCGGTTAACACCATGCTCTCTCACCCTGCAACACAGTGCAATAACTAACTTTTTAACTCGAGGGAGGTGCGGTAACCTTTTCAAAACTTAACAAAGCAAAATGTTCTAAGTAAGATGCAGGTGTCAAATATGGGTGAATGCTCCTCCCATAAAAGATAGGCACAACATTTGGCGAAACAACACGATCATACAAACGATGATTAATTTAAACGAAGGGAGAAGCTCAGTACTCTTGGTAAGTATAAACATGCCACGAAATACTCTAAAGAAAAAAAGACGGCTATTAATTCCTAATGGAACTTACAGTCATGGACGCTGGCGTAATAGCTGGTTAACCGACACCGCAACACAGTGTAATGGTTCAGTAAAATACCTTAAAAGAGCTCAATGAATACTTTGTAAAAAACCGCCTAAAAACGGCAAACATGGCAAACATGTGGTGACAATAATTTGGGGCTCCAGCGTGATAAACAGAACGTGAGCAGCCGCATGCGGCGCAGGGTCGGGACACAAAGGAGTTTTCGAAGCTTATTCCCAATAGAATAAACAGCCAGCAAAATTTCCTCATGACATTAATCATTAGGGAAACACACATTACGATGCACAGCAGTGGTCTTAGAAAAAAATAACACTAAACTTTAACACTCCTTAGAAATGTACACATTAGTGGCACTTAAAGCTAGGAAGGCCGAGTAGTGATCGCAATCCTATTTTTAATACTTGTACTTTCAAATCCTCGGCGAGACGAAATTACTAGTTCCGAGCACAGATCGAAACGGGGTGGAGTGACCATAGTGCAGATGGTCTCAGATGAAACAGGCATACCGCTTACAGTGATATTGCACAGACTTTTAGACAGCGAACACGAAATGTTAATGGTGAGGAAAGTTGTCAGAGCTGCTCTTCCGGAATAATGCTGAAAGCAATGTCTTTCTGCTAGCCAGGCAATTCCACCTTGATCCATTTACGTTGCGTTCGCTAACCACCACCGAAGCGTTCCCCAGGCACTGGGGCTACATACCACGCACAGATCTCAGGATCCACAGAATGGGACCACGTGACCACAATACAGATGGAGCCGACCGTTACTCTCTGTCGCTGTTAAGCCACCCTCGTCCTCCCGTCGTCACTCCGAAACCGTCTCAATGTCGCCGACGCTTCCCGCCTCCTCCATGGACCACGCTTCGCACCCGCTATCTCTGGACAAATATAAGCACTTCTGGAGCGTAATGCAAGATATTGAAACACACCACGTCTCAACCATTTTCTCATACTTCACTATTGTTACTATGTATACTGGGAAGTAGCATCCTCAAGGTATCCTTCACACCCAAGGTATGAATGGTATGAATGGTTAATTCTACAATTACTACCAGCATTTTGGAGGGTTTTATTTCTGGAGCCACCAGTTCTCCAGGAGGAAATCTGATTACGATGGAGTTGGAGAGGTCGTTAGGATTTCTGAAGTGTTGGGCAAGGGGCTAGGAAAGCAGCATTATAAACATACTGAATGATGTGGACTACATGGAGTGATTTTTGGCATATCAGCAATGTAGAGAATATACACTATGTGATCAAAAGTATCGGGACACCAGGCTGAAAATGACTTAAAAGTTAATGACGCCCTCCATCGGTAATGCTGGAATTCAGTACTGTGTTGGCCCACCCTTACCCTTGATGACAGCTTCCACTCCCGCAGGCATACTTTCAATCAGGTGCTAGAAGGTTTCTTGGTGAATGGCAGCCCATTGTTCATGGAGTCCCACACTGAGAAGAGGTATCGATGACGGTCGGTGAGGTCTCGCACGAAGTAGGCATTCCAAAACATCCCACCGGCGTGATGTGTGGCTTATGAGCAGCCGTTCGACTATGAAGTCCTAGTTGTCCTCGGTCTCTGTGAGTCTACAGACGAAGATTACGTGTCTCTTCACGTTTGCACTTCACTATCACATCAGAAACAGTGGACATAGGAATGTTTATGAATGAGGAAAGCGCCGGCTGCGGTGGCCGAGCGGTTCTACGCGTTTCAGTCCGGAACCGCGCGACTGCTGCGGTCGCAGATTCGAATCCTGCCTCGGGCATGGCTATGTATGATGTCCTTAGATTAGTTAGGTTTAAGTAGTTCTAAGTTGTAGGCGACTGATGACCTCAGATGTTAGGTCCCATAGTGCTCAGAGCCATTTGAATCATTTGAATGTGGGAAGCTCACGTACAGACGATGACACAAGTGACACCCAATCACCTGACCACATTCGAAGTCCGTGAGTTCCTCGGAGTGCCCCATTCTGCTTTCTCACGATGTCTCATGACTACTGAGGTCGCTGATGTGCAGTACCTGGCAGTAGGTGGCAGCACAATGCACCTAATATGAAAAACGTAAGTTTTTGTGGATGTCCGGATACCTATGATCACATAGTGTAGGAGAGAGCTTTGAGATATACCTTCAATAGGATAGATGCTTTGGAAAGAATAGGTTGTTCGATAGAAAGGAATGAATGAGACAGACATGGTTAGTTGTCAATGGATATGTCTGGAGTTTTAAGAGGAGAATAAAACGTCACCACAGTGATGGTCGCTATCCCCGCCCCATTCCTCGCCCTGACATTCCTCCTACTCCCGCGTCAGTTGTGATGCCTACCGGGCATACACACCCAGGTCGAACGCAATGACCCTACCCTCCAATCTCCATTTGACATCTCCTGAACTACTGCCTTCCTCCACCAGATCTTGCCTGACGCTGTCGCCACCCATATCTCTACCAAAGCCATCCACCATCACTGCCCAGCCCTGTCCCCACAGGTCGTCCAGCGTATTACGCTACTGCCAGCCCGCCTCTACCCCTCTGGGAGGACGGGGGGATCGAAATACAATAGAGAAAAAACAAAATAAAGCCAACACAGTCATAGTTAGTTATTTTCGAGAGCAAGGGGCCGGATATTGCAAATTGTTGGTTGCTAAGTTTATGCGATAGAAGAAGTGTGAGATAGCAAGGTCGGTCATCGGAGGAGAAATTTGGACGAAAGCCACATTGGGTAACCGAAAGTAAGTGCTGGTTCAGTTGTCTGTCGATGCATTGGGTGAGAACCTTCGGGCAGGACGTCATGAACCAATAGCACGTGCTATGGAGGATGACCGGACCAATAGACTTGTCTTCTTCTGCCCTTGAAGTGTCCCGTCTTCACTTTTCACTGCTACTTCGTTCTGGGTCTTCCTACGTCCCTTCTTCCTCCTGGCTGGTAAAGCGTGGTCTGAAGTGGGATTTTCTCTACACTCAGGTATATCACAGCAGCAAAGACGTACTGGACCTATGAATCTTGCACTAAGTTTAAATCTTGGTTATTAATATCCTAGACAGACTTTGTCCTTTGTTAAGCCGTACTGTGGCGCTGTTCTCCCTCCTGAGCGAGCGTGTTGGCTGCCCGGCAGGTGGAGCTGATGTGGCACTCGCGGTCGCTGTCGCACAGCGAGCCCCTGCGGCTGGACACGAGCGGCGTGAGCGCGCCCGCCGTGCGTCGCGAGCTGTCCGCCCCCGAGGCCGCCCCCGCGTCGGGCAGGCCCGCGCCGCCCTCGCCGCCCTCGCCGGCCCGCGGCCAGTGGCCGGCGCTGCCCTGGGCCTCTCTGTACGCTCTGGTGGCGCTGACGTTGCTGGCGCTCGCCACGCCCGCGCTCTACCTGCTGGCCGACTGCGCCTCCCGCGCCTGCAGGCGGACGCCCGCCCCCGCCGATGACAAGTGGAGCCTCATCGGCCACGAGGAGGCCGGCGTGCACACCACCGACCTGCCAGGTAAGCCACAAATCCACTGCTTCTACCGTTACTAAATTCTCCAAAACCTTTTTGTGTAGCTGATTCCCCAAAGCTCCTAAGCTTTAGGAAGGAAAGGTCATATTTCAGAAACACAAAGAGCGTCTGATAAAATAAAAAAATTTGGGAAATTTGAGGTAAGGTCTTATGGACCAAACTGCTGAGGTCATCCGTCCCTAAGCTTACGCACAACTTCATCTAACTTAAACTAACTTACGCTAAAGACAACACACACGTCCATGCCCGAGGGAGGACTCGAACCTCCGACGGGGGTATCTGCGCAAGCCGTGACAAGGCGCCTCAGACCGCTCGGCTACCCCTCGCGGCGTCTGATAAAATAGTTCGCCATTAACTCCTCGTTTCGATCATCTGGTTATCTTCAGATACCATCAAATTATTTCGAACAGCCTATATGGTGCCGTCACTTGAAATAAAAGCCATTTTATGTCCCTGCGTTGTAATGACGATAACAGTAAGAACGTTGTGATGCAGGCTGCTGTAAATAATTGTATGATTCCTGAAGGTGTTCATAAAGGAGTTAATAAATATTTAATCTGTAGCTCTTCGTGGATTCTGAAATATGACGTTTTCCAAGTGATCAAAAATGTTTTGCCTCACTTGTATATTTATCCATGTGTGTCATGGCCCTCCCCGGCGGTGGGAAATGGGAATGAAAGCTTAAGCGTTACAAAACTGAAGAAATAGCTTTACTGTGATATAAAAATTAAGAAATAACAAAAATATAGCAATCTTTGTAAAGTGGTCATCTCTGATATCTGTGGAGTAACATTAAATACTGTGATGCTCCGCGCCATGAATCGTTCGAGGGGCGTTCAATCAGTAATGCGACACATTTTTTTTCTGTCAATCTTGTCGAATATTCCCGCTTCAGTCCTTGTAGATTCATGTTCCTATTGGTGGCGGCCAAAATAGCGTATGTAGCTGAGGTGCTTTCCAAGCAGACAGCTATAATTACGTTTCTTTTGGTGGAAAACCACAGCATCACAGATATTCATAGGCGCTTGCAGAATATGTGCAGAGTCCTGGCAGAGAACAAAAGCACCATGAGTATAGGGCCAGACATCTGTCAACTTCGCAGAAAGGTGCCGCCAACCAGTCCGATCTCGCGCGTGCCGGCAGTTGTGATCCCTATTCGTCTAACAGCTGGGATACTGAAAGATGTGTGTGCCTGCTCGGTTCCACGCCACCTGACAGAAGATCATAAATTGCTACTATGGACGATCTGTGCGGAAGTGCTTGCGCTTAAAGAGGCTGATGGTGGCAACTTTTTATTGAACATCGTCACAGGCGATGGCACATGAGTTCATCACTTCCAACCAGAAACAAATCCATGGAGTGGCGCCACTCAACCTCCCCACCAAAAGAAAAGTCCAAAGCCGCAACCTCAGCTGGTAAAGAGATATTGGCGAGGTTCTGAGACTCTGGAGGGGTTATTCTGTTTGATGTCCTTCCTCATGGTGCAACGATCAACTCTGAAGTGTATTGCGCTGTCTTCATTCAGCTGAAGAACAGACATCAGCATGTCTGTCGCCACAAAACGAACTTGTCCTTATCCATCACAATGCAACGCCGGACCCTAGTCTGTGAACGCAAGAGTAGCTCACGAAACGTACTGGTCTGTTATTCCTCATCCACCCTATAGCACTTTCCGACTTTCATCTGTTTGGCCCAGTGAAGAGTGCACTTAACGGCAATCAGAACGTGGATGATGGGGAGGTTATTGATGGAGCAAGACGTTAGTTCCAACGTCGACCAGTAGAGTACGACCATTGCGGTCATATAGGTCCTCCCAGTACGATGGGGTAAGACCGTCGTTCTCATCAGAGATTACGTTGAAAAATAGAGTTTTGTGGGGAAAGGAGTGGGGAATAATATGCTGTATTGGAATCCTGAATAAAGTCAACGTGCTTTTAGAAAAAAAAAAGTGTTGTACTACTTATTGAAAGCTCCTCGTAACATAGTCAGCTACTCCTTGGCATGCTGTCCTCATTGTAGTCGAGACGCTGCTGGTCAGTTCCGTCCCACTCTTCGTCGGCGACTCTTTCTGAGGCCACTTAGAGCAGAGTCTGTACTAACACTGCCCGAGAGGGCGCGTGCACTGCCGGGTACCCCTCAACTCTCGCTGTGGTCTAGAGGGCGTAATAAGGTCCCTAATGGCGGGCAACTCTCTTGCCAGGAGAATACAACGACCATCTACAGAACTCTGGCGACAATGAAACATTCACACAGAGACAAGCTCCAGTTACGTGATTGGCTGAAACACGCGCTCGAAGCTGTCATGCCCAGCCCACGGCAATTGTCGAAGATATTCTTACAGTATCTCGACTAAAGTATAGGCAACGCACCAGGTGACTCTGTTCCACGCATTCTGGGTATGTGGCATCTCGATTTCAGTACAGGCTGCTCACCAGGTGGCTCTGTTCCACGCATTCTCCGCATGTGCGAACAACTGGGTGAACCCTGCCCGCGTGTGTTCAGACAGAACAAAACTGTCACACGTGCTATGACCTGCCAGCTTCAGCTGTTTACCCGCCCCAGCACAACTGAATCTGTGAGTGCCTGGCTGCCCACCTAGGGGCAGGCGAACTGAAACAGCGTGAACGAGAGTGTGACGACAAAACTCTAGTTTCTAATGGTGTCACACAGTCGGCTTCATGTCAGCAGATACTGCATGCCATTCCTCTCTGCTGATTCCTGCCCCCTACAGGAAAACACTCAAGAGATGGCTGTGGTGTGCTCTCGAAAGAAAAGGTGCATCACGGAAATGTTGATTGCAGGGCTGGTAGATTCCATCCTGATACTGCACAGTCCTCATTTATTCCCGATAGCCATGACAAGCATCCGACATCTGTACATGGTACAAGCCCGGTATGTCACTGACCCATCTCCTGGCTGGCCGGCCGATGTGGCCGTGCGGTTCTAGGCGCTTCCGTCTGGAACCGCGTGACCACTACGGTCGCAGGTTCGAATCCTGCCTCGGGCATGGATGTGTGTGATGTCCTTAGGTTAGGTAGGTTTAAGTACTTCTAAGTTCTAGGGAACTGATGACCACAGATGTTAAGTCCCATAGTGCTCAGAACCATTTAAACCATTTGAACCCTCTCCTGGCTGCACTCGCGTCATGTAGTCCTGAGAGCTACATTGGCACAGAGCCGACTCCAGACTATTCTACAACCATCGTTATGCTTCAGAAAAATCCTTCACTCCCTGGTGAAGAAATCCCGACTTTGTAATAACCCGTTCGTATCTCTTGTACCCCTTCTTCGCGCGTCACAGTACTAGGGCCTCAACAGTTAACCTTAATGAAATCCAAGAGGCCACACTCACTGACTGGATTAGGTTCCTTTCAGATTACGCCTATATAATAGCCCCATACCTTGCCACAATATACTACCGCTCACGCGACGAAAGATCCTTACCTAAAGACTGCACAATTGTACAAGTCACGCCAGTACATAAGAAAGGAAATAGGAATAATTGTCTGAATTACGGTTCCATGTCACTGACGTTGGTTTGCAGTAGGATTTTGAATTATATAGACCTCTACCGTGTTCGAAAATTACGTATTACCTCGAACAAAATGATCTATTCACAAAATTCGGATTCAGAGGATCTCGCTCGTCGTGAATCACTCTTTATTGTTATGAAGTAGTACTAGGATCATCGAGTTGAACGTTCCCCAAAGAAGCGTTAAGGCCCTGTGCGGTTCATAACGTATGTAAATGAGAAGATAATCTGAACAGTAATCTTAGATTATTTGGAGACAATGCTGCCAATTACCGTTTAGTAAAGCCATCAGAAGGTGAAGATCAATTCAAAAATGATATACACAAGATAGCTGTATGGCTACGAAGTTTCTCGCAGCAGCGACCGTGCTTAAAAATTTCTCGGTTCACTTGCCGCGCCAAACTCAGATAAAATTCCAATGTTACGATTATATTCACCATCATGTTCGTCAGGGACTGAAACTGACTTTCGTGAGCTGGCAAGGTTCCCTCTTTTATATCCTAAGAACGGCATCCGGTCGACTGGCGCTTACAGAGGTGGCACGCTCTACGTACATAAACTTCACTCGCGCTCTCTATCAAGCGTTGTTACAGTGCCACGCGTTGCAGCAGGAGGTGAACTTCGGGAAGTACCGTATTACTCTGTGTTTCTTTTTTTTTTTTTTTTGTTTCTGCTTGCCAAGTGCACTCTTTCATGAACTGCTAAGTGCTAAATGACTGATCGAACAGTCATGGGTATCAGACGGACGACTCAACCAATATGTGTACAGAAAACCGACTGACACGGATCTGTATCTGAAGCTTTCACAAACCACCTCAGAAAAGAGCTGCTCTGAAGAACTTAGTAACAGAGCCAGAAGTGTTTCGTATATGGATCACCTCGGTTCCAAGATTATGCACGACGGTGTTCAGAAGCATCAGGACCAACACATGGCGCGGCTTCTATTCTGCAGTGCAACATCTATCAAGATAAGTGAAGTCCTAAACAGGCAAGGAATCAGACCACTCTTCCTGCCTCCCAGAAAAATTAAAGAAATGTTGCGACCAGTTAAAGATAGCCTCGGGTTAACAGCGCCGGGAATTTGTAACATTCCCTGTGAGGGTAGCAAGATTCACGTGGGCCAATCTATACGGACGGTTGCTGATCGTTGGAGCAAACATCACCAACAACTTACGTACAAGCATTTGGATAAATCAGTGGTGACACAAGATCTTGTTTAACCAAATTAGAATAGTGGCTCACGCTTCGAACTAATGGGACTTTGTGACCAGAGAAGCTGTTGAAAACAGACTTTGTGAAAACAACTTCAGTAGAGACACCTGCTATGTCCTTCGCAATGCATGGAAGCGTGCACTTGACAAGGATAAAACGAATAATTCACTTAGTTCACCGCATGATGCGATGGATAGCGATTCAAGCAACGTTAGAGAGTGTAAGCAAAGAAAGTCTGCGGACATAGAGCGCACCAGCTCTGTGCGCGCTATAATGACGTAATCCAGACAATCGCATGCCGTTCTGGGGGGGGGGGGGGGGTTGTATAAGACTGGGAATCTTGCCAATTCACGACAGTCAGGTTTAGTCCCTGATAATGATGCTGGATCTTATCGAAAGGTTGGAATTTTATCTGTATTTGACGTGGCAAGTGAACCGAGAAAGATGTCTGTATCCTGCGAAAAGTGGCAATCGATTTCAAAAACTGAAAACTGTGTGTTCATCCGCGTGAGTACTAAACGGAATGCATTACCTTTCGGTTACACGATAAGTCCCCGATTCAGCTAAATATCCTGATTACAACTGCGTAGAACGTAAATTGGAACGATCGCAGAGAAAATGTTATGGGGAAGGAGAACCAAAAACTGCCTTTTTATATTCAGGACAATTAGACGAGGCAACGAACCCACTAAAGACACTGCCTAAGCTACGCGTGTCCGTGCGGTATGGGATGACTACCAGACAGGATTGTCGGAAGACATCAGTAAAGTCAAAGAAGGGCAGGTGTAGTGAACTGTTGCGAAATAGAGGAGAGAGTATATCGGATATAACACGCGAGTTGCGCAGGCAGGCATTAGAACAAAGGCGTTTTTCGTTGCAGCAAGATCTTTTCACGAAATTTGTATCGCCAGCTTTCTCCATCAAATGCGAAAATACTCTGTTGACGCCCATGTGCGTAGGGAAAACTGATCAATGTAGTTAGAAGAAGAGAAATCAGAGTTCACTCGGGAAGACTGATGTGCTCTTTCTTCCCACACCTTTTTCGAGGGTGCGGTAGTGAAACAGTGTGATTGTGGTTCTGGTTCGATGAACCCTACTTACTTACTTACTTATGGGTTAATTGCAGCGTAGACGTAGGTGAAGACGATTGCATGCTGTCTGGGTTGACGAACACTATCATTGTCTCCAGAAAGCTAGCGCGTGGTTGTGTTGCGTTCTCCTCGTGCCACCTTGAGCCTTAGTTTGTAGTAAACGTCGTCAGCTGGTGTTGTTGACCGCGGGCAACCTCTGAGAAGGAGAGCTTCAGTGTCGTGTGCCTGCTGAATAGTCTGAGAGGTATATTCTAGTTCTTGACGTAAAGTGACAATGCGCTCGTGGTCTAACCTTTAAGTGGCACTCCGAAGCATATTAACAAACAAAACATTGTACACGAAACGGCACTTTCCCGTTAAAGATTAAAGACAAAGGGCGCTCTAGTCAACTGGACTGAAAAAGCATGCTGTTTTACTGTCAACTACATATTTTCTGTGTTAGGTTCTGAGAATGTGTGGTTAACAGAGTACTGAGAATGTGATTTGTGGTTAAGAGAATGGCTAAGTCTTGAGAGTGGTGAAATATTTTATCTTTCTAGCGGTTTATTAAATTTAGAGGAGCGAAAAACATCCAACGAGTATATGCCCAGTCCACAAAAGGTTCTGATCTACTAATGTTTGAGACTACCTGGAATGGGATGGGTGACAGGAATCTGTTGTGTCTTTTTATAGAACGATGCCCTCTGCTAATAATCGCATCAGTTTGTCTCTAGCCAGACGTAGGCATTGGACCGTTACTGCGAGAGTGATGCACGAACTCTGAGCAAGAACTTTTTAAAACTTTATTCGGAAAAAAAAAATCTAGCATTAGTACCTACAATACTCCTAGTCATACTACCGGGAGAGTTTTCGAGACTGCGCGAGATAAGAAAAACAAGACTACTAGAATCCAGTCTTCCACATTTCAGTAGTCATTTTAAAGAGCTTTTCCAGTAAGAGCTTTTATGGTTAGGACAGCTTGTCTAAAACTACTACAGCAGACACACACTATATTTTCACAGAAGTTATCTGTCTGTATCGCACTTTATTCCTTCAAATGGATAACGCGTTTCGGCAGATTGCATCATCAGATCAAAAATTTAAAGAAACAGTACATCGTGTTACGTCAAACACGAGGAGACTTCAAAAAGTAAGTTACACATTGTTGTGGCTGGCTAAGTAACTTTGATTCGATGCTGCAGTACGCTTCAAGCTGACACAGACATATGGCACTGTTTCCATACAGGAAAAATGCCTTGTAGTCTCTATTTTTCCAAGAGTGCTAGTCTTCCAAGGTATGCAGGAGAGCGCTTGCGAAGTTTTAGAATGTAATTAAGGGGGAACTGGCATACGAGAAGCATTGAAAATGAGTTGTGAAATATGCCAGAACAGCTGAGACGCTAATTGCATTGCCTGCTCAAGACAAGGCTCCAGGTTCCAGGCGGGACACAATTTTATTCTACGAGGGATTTTTAAAACAGCTCTCGCCCAACCGCAGAGTGACACATTCATTCTACCTTTCCATCCCTTTATCCAATCAATGCCGTCCGAGAACTAGTGTGGCACTTCTCCGATCACACAGAGAACCTGAATATCGGCTGTTATTACTACGGGGTCACCACTATCAAAAGGAGGAATCTGTGTACCGGTTCCGTCTGTGTCTTGTGTACATTGCGTTGTCAAACGTGATAAGATTTTACGAAGTATTTGCAAATCATGTAACTGATGCGGAGTAGGGAACCAGCCCATTATTTACCTCTGTGGATGTGGAAAACCACCAAAAAACCACATCTAGTCTGGCAGACACGAAACGAACACTTGAACTCACTCACCTTTCTGGATGGGTGTCGTTCTTCCCGCTGGAGTTTTCTTTCTTTTTTAGCATCTTGAACATCAGTACTGCATTTTCGTGGTCGCAGCTACAAACAGAGCATTTGATACGTTGAGTGTAAGGAATGATGACAAGAACTGTCATACTCTGCAAGTTCTCCAACGTGTGCATATGTCAAGTTGCTTCATGCTTCTCGTGAAAAATAGCACTAGTTTGTCGTTATCTTCGCACCCAAGCAACTGCAATATTTTGGTAGGTTATTTACTCATATAGATCAAAATTCCTGGTCTCATTCAAAGGTTATAAATTATACTCAGCCACTAGACGTACACCTTGACGGAACTGGCTGCAAAATAGAAAACGGCTGAATGATTCGGCATTATACGCATAATTATTACCGTTTTTTTCTATTGAGAGTATGAGTCTAGCAGTATACTCCTACATTCAGTTGCGAACTTTAAGCGTATACAACCTTAGATCATTGCAGATTTGTGACAAAATGGAAACAATAATTTAATTTCTTAATTGTGGACTTCCGCATTTATTCTTGTCGTAGACTCGTAAATGAATAGCGATGCATGCCTGCTCTGATGTACCTCCAGAGAGAGTAATTTATCTTTTCTTCCCGTCTGTCCCCAGATTCACGGCAGCACATACTACAAGAGACGCTTCACGAATCGAAGAGGCCACTCGAAGTGCAAGCTTGACTCCTCTGGCCTCAACTCTTGTGAGGGCTGTCAGCTGGAATTCGGCTGAACTACTGAGGAGTGTCTGGAACCACGTCTAGTCAACTACTTCGAGCGTTTTCTCATCAGTGGACGCCGATAGAATGGAAGGATTCCTCCTGTACATATTACCATAGGCTTCGTTTTAGTGATTGTGTTGTGTGTAACCTTGTCAGACAGAAAAAAGACAAAATACACCATTGTAAACTGATTGGTATGTGAGTGACTTGAATGCTTTGCTTATGATGGATTAGCATGGACTGCCAAAATATAGAACAAAGTTTTCAGTGCTGAGCCGCAATGTGCAAGTGTTCTTTCAAGGAAAATTGTTCTACTGATGTCGATTGTAGATAACTGGTAATGCAATGCGTGAGCTTAGCAGACTTTATGTTTGTGAGAGGTGTTTGTTGTATAAATTGTATATCTAATGAGATTGACACTGTTTATTAATTGTTTTGTATTACCTCTCGAATGAGAACTAGAAGCATGGTCACTGTTCCAAAACCTCACAAATTACATTACAGAATGAACATTATTCGCAATTTTCCTGCTTACAGAGAGTAACATTCACTTTCTGGACTCCTAGCAAAATTCTTCTGCATATTTTTGCTGAGTTATCTTATTAATAGGGACTGTAATCTTCTGATTTCCTTAGTGTCATTGTTAAATGTATGGTACTGAACACTGTCATAAAATCCTATAACTTACAGTTAATTTCTTATGGACATGTAATGCCTGAGAAAGAAAACATAAGTGAACTGTTTTCTAAATGCTCTCTTCAATAAAACTTTTTTACGATATTATTCAATTATTTAACATTCATTCACCAGCTCTCACAAATTTGAAAACAAGAATTTCAGTTTTTTTGTAGACAAAGAATTACTTATGAACAAACTGCACCACTGCTAACATAAAAGAGACAAAATGGAACCAAACTATTGTTGTTAAACAGTAGTTCTAAAAGGACAAAAAAGATGACTAATATTTTGCATTGAACCATTAATACATAATATGATGACTGACCAGTTCTAACAACTTCACAATGATCCAGTATATTATTGAGAGTGTGTGATCTTTAGAAGACTAGTAGGAACAAACCTTAGATCCTTTCACGTGTTTGACGATGTCATTAGACTCCAAAGACAGTCTTAAATATGAAAAAGATGATTCAAGGAATTGGTGATGTCCTGTTCAAAGGAACAATATTGGTATTAGCATAACAGGCACAAAAAATACTTAAGGAAAACTTTTAATTCAGTCTTGAAATAAACATTGTCCATGGGACTTTCAACATATTCCACCAGGCTGGTGAAAATTAATTCAAAAATGTATCTCACTCTTTCCTCTAAAAATGCAAAGTTACTGCATTATACCCACATATTTGAGGAAAGAATCATATTTAAAGCAACTAATAACAGTAATGAATGTATACATCACAAAACTGTCCAGATATCACATACTTTGAAGAGGTCTCTGCAGAATGCTGTAGAATTGGCACCAAATATAATTCTTATAATGCAGGTCTCTATTCATAAAATACTATTGCTGTGAGTAGCTATGTTACCTAATGGACACACCCTAAGTAGTAACTTCTCTAACCAGTATTCCACATGAGCAAACCAAATGCAGCTTTACCTGTTGTTGCTTGTACCTTAGTTAACTGGGCTATACTCAGCTCCATTTAAAAAGAGTAGCTCAGTAATATTGTAGGATTGAGCTACAGTTTCATGCCCTGCAGCTGACATGTGGCAAATAATAACATGAATTGGTGATGCTGCAGCGAAAGAGTCTATGCATCAGATAAAAGTGTGAGTTAATAAAATAAATAGTAACATTGAATAAGAGATAAATGAATATTTTATTAAAAAAAGGTTCTACTCTAGGCTCTGAAGTTGATGTAGTCGTTGCCAAAGACTTCTGTTGAATTATATTTTTCCAAGAAGGTACATCCAAATAAACGGAAAGTGCTCCCATGGTAACCAGATATATTACAGACAGTTGGCAGTTGACAGAGTGCTGACACTAAAGTTTTCAGATAGTCTGTGTAGCCATTTATGGTGGCCACTGGTTCAATATATAGAGGGATAGTGTCAACCCCTTCCACATCAACTACAGTCTGAAAATAGTCCACTGAAGCACCAAAACTGTTTGCAGCAAAATAAATAAACGGACATCTCTAGGCATTTTATTTTCTCAGAATAGTTAAGATCCATCATCCCAAAGACCTCCTGACAAAAGGATGGACATATAAAAAGAATAATAACTGTATTAAATGCAGCAAAGTTGGGTTGAGAGCATTATGAGAATGGTAGCAGAATCCCCAAGGTAAACAGTCATCCAGACTTTCGAAAACTAAGTCCATTCTGTGATCACAGTACACAAAATTTTCTACAGTGCAGAATAATTCAGACTTCAACATGACAGTTGATACAACAACACATAACAGATAATGAGTAGATACTCATACTCTGTATGTTCTCAGTTCTTGAATTCAAATGGAGAAGTAAGAGCACGGTAACAGACATTCACTGTCTGAAATCACTCACCCAAGTGACCAAACTATACTCGTTCCCTCAGGCATGTCCTCCTTCTTCCAAAACTATTCTAAATGTGTGTAGAATTCATCCCTTTGCTGCACACTTGGAAAGGTTCTGCCTCTACATGACTCCAGCAGTATTCCACCACTATCTACATCTACATTTATACTGCGCAAGCTACCCAACGGTGTGTGGCGGAGGGCACTTTACGTGCCACTGTCATTACCTCCCTTTCCTGTTCCAGTCGAGTATGGTTCGCGGGAAAAACGACTGTCTGAAAGCCTCCGTACGCGCTCTAATCTCTCTAATTTTACATTCGTGATGTCCTCGGTAGGTATAAGTAGGGGGAAGCAATATATTCGATACCTCATCCGGAAACGCACCCTCTCGAAACCTGGCGAGCAAGCTACACCGCGATGCAGAGCGCCTCTCTTGCAGAGTCTGCCACTTGAGTTTGTTAAACATCTCCGTAACGCTATCACGGTTACCAAATAACCCTGTGACGAAACGCGCCGCTCTTCTTTGGATCTTCTCTATCTCTTCTGTCAACCCGATCTGGTACGGATCCCACACTGATGAGCAATACTCAAGTATAGGTCGAACGAGTGTTTTGTAAGCCACCTCCTTTGTTGATGGACTACATTTTCTAAGGACTCTCCCAATGAATCTCAACCTGGTACCTGCCTTACCAACAATTAATTTTAAATGATAGTTCCACTCCAAAATCGTTCCGCACGCATACTCCCACATATTTTACAGAAGTAATTGCTACCAGTGTTTGATCCGCTATCATATAATCATACAATAAAGGATCCTTCTTTCTATGTATTCGCAATACATTACATTTGTATATGTTAAGGGTCAGTTGCCACTCCCTGCACCAAGTGCCTATCCGCTGCAGATCTTCCTGCATTTCGCTACAATTTTCTAATGCTGCAACTTCTCTGTATACTACAGCATCATCCGCGAAAAGCCGCATGGGACTTCCGACACTATCTACTAGGTCATTTATATATATTGTGAAAAGCAATGGTCCCATAACACTCCCCTGTGGCACGCCAGAGGTTACTTGAAGCGTCTGTAGACGTCTCTCCATTGATAACAACATGCTGTGTTCTGTTTGCTAAAAACTCTTCAATCCAGCCACACAGCTGGTCTGATATTCCGTAGGTTCTTACTTTGTTCATCAGGCGACAGTGCGGAACTGTATCGAACGCCTTCCGGAAGTCAAGAAAAATAGCATCTACCTGGGAGCCTGTATCTAATATTTTATGGGTCTCATGAACAAATAAAGCGAGTTGGGTCTCACACGATCGCTGTTTCCGGAATCCATGTTGATTCCTACGTAGTAGATTCTGGGTTTCCAAAAACGACATGATACTCGAGCAAAAAACATGGTCTAAAATTCTACAACAGATTGACGTCAGAGATATAGGTCTATAGTTTTGCGCATCTGCTCGACGACCCTTCTTGAAGACTGGGACTACCTGTGCTCTTTTCCAATCATTTGGAACCTTCCGTTCCTCTAGAGACTTGCGGTAAACGGCTGTTAGAAGGGGGGCAAGTTCTTTCGCGTACTCTGTGTCGAATCGAACTGGTATCCCGTCAGGTCCAGTGGACTTTCCTCTGTGATTCCAGTTGCTTTTCTATTCCTTGGACACTTATTTCGATGTCAGCCATTTTTTCGTTTGTGCGAGGATTTAGAGAAGGAACTGCAGTGCGGTCTTCCTCTGTGAAACAGCTTTGGAAAAAAGTGTTTAGTATTTCAACTTTACGCGTGTCATCCTCTGTTTCAATGCCATCATCATCCCGGAGTGTCTGGATATGCTGTTTCGAGCCACTTACTGATTTAACGTAAGACCAGAACTTCCTAGGATTTTCTGTCAAGTCGGTACTGAACGCTTCACGCTTAGCCCTCCTTACGCTAACTTTGACATCGTTTAGCTTCTGTTTGTCTGAGAGGTTTTGGCTAAAAATCTGAGTGTCCCAGTCTATATCTGGTAAATTGAAATCTCCACCTAAGAATACAACATGCTGAGAAAATTTATGTGAAATGTATTCCAAATTTTCTCTCAGTTGTTCTGCCACTAATGCTGCTGAGTCGGGAGGTCGGTAAAAGGAGCTAATTATTAACCTAGCTCGGTTGTTGAGTGTAACTTCCACCCATAACAATTCACAGGAACTATCCACTTCTATTTCACTACAGGATAAACTACTACTATCAGCGACGAACACTCCACCACCGGTTGCATGCAATCTATCCTTTCTAAACACCGTCTGTACCTTTGTAAGAATTTCGGCAGAATTTATCTCTGGCTTCAACCAGCTTTCTGTACCTATAACGATTTCGGCTTCGGTGCTTTCTATCAGCGCTTGAAGTTCCGGTACTTTACCAACGCAGCTTCGACAGTTTACAATTACAATACCGATTGCTGCTTGGTCCCCGCATGTCCTGACTTTGCCCTGCACCCGTTGAGGCTGTTGCCCTTTCTGTACTTGCCCAAGGCCATCTAACCTAAAACACCGCCCAGCCCACGCCACACAACCCCTGCTACCCGTGTATCCGCTTGTTGTGTGTAGTGGACTCCTGACCTATCCAGCAGAACCCGAAACCCCACCACCCTATGGCGCAAGTCGAGGAATCTGCAGCCCACACGGTCGCAGAACCGTCTCAGCCTCTGATTCAGACCCTCCACTCGGCTCTGTACCAAAGGTCCGCAGTCAGTCCTGTCGACGATGCTGCAGATGGTGAGCTCTGCTTTCATCCCGGTAGCGACACTGGCAGTCTTCACCAAATCAGATAGCCGCCGGAAGCCAGAGAGGATTTCCTCGGATCCATAGCGACACACATCATTGGTGCCGACATGAGCGACCACCTGCAGATGGGTGCACCCTGTACCCTTCATGGCATCCGGAAGGACCCTTTCCACATCTGGAATGACTCCCCCCGGTATACACAAGGAGTGCAGATTGGTTTTCTTCCCCTCTCTTGCTGCCATATCCCTAAGGGGCCCCATTACGCGCCTAACATTGGAGCTCCCAACTACCAGTAAGCCCACCCTCTGCGACCGCCCGGATCTTGCAGACTGAGGGGCAACCTCTGGAACGGGACAAGCAGCCGTGTCAGGCCGAAGATCAGTATCAGCCTGAGACAGAGCCTGAAACCGGTTCGTCAGACAAACTGGAGAGGCCTTCCGTTCAGCCCTCCGGAATGTCTTTCGCCCCCTGCCACACCTTGAGACGACCTCCCACTCTACCACAGGTGAGGGATCAGCCTCAATGCGGGCAGTATCCCGGGCAACCACAGTCGTAGTCCGATCGGGGGATGCGTGGGACGAGCTGGCCGTCCCCGACAAACCCCCTTCCGGAACCCCACAGTGATGCCCATTGGCGACAGCCTCAAGCTGTGTGACCGAAGCCAACACTGCCTGAAGCTGGGAGCGAAGGGATGCCAACTCAGCCTGCATCCGAACACAGCAGTTGCAGTCCCTATCCATGCTAAAAACTGTTGTGCAAAGAACGTCTGAACTAATCTACAGAGAGCGCAAACAAATCGACACAAAATTTAAACGGTTATTAAAATACAAGATTGCCTAGTAAATGCAGTAATGCTGCTACTTGCGCACTGCTGACACACTGCTCGGCGGCGGAAGGAGACTACGCGATTTTACACTATTCAGGTACTAAAACGCGATGCTACAACTTGAAACGTCCCCTTTGAACAATTCTTACACGACTGTCCTTAAACTGACACACAATATTTTGTTAGCGCAACGCAATCTGACTTTCAAAATTCCCTGCAAAAGAATGGCCCTGACTAACATTAAACTATACCTTTCACAAATCACTTACCTCACAAAAATCTTCGCTGCTCAAGCTACTGCAATACAGCGAGCGCCACTACTGCCAGCTAAATAAAAGATTCAAACTATGGAAGGCACTAACTACTGATAGGGATAGTTAGCAATGTATTTACCTTGATATCATCACATATAAATATAGCCATCTCTCTCCCCACATCCACCACTGCTGGCGGCTCACCTCCAACTGCGCAACGCTACGCGCTGTTCACATCCAGCTGCCGCTGCCCAACACTACAATGGCAGACAACAATGTAAACTAGCCACAGACTGCACACAGCACAGCCAGTGATTTTCATATTGAGCGCTACGTAACGTTGCCAATAAGAAAACATAAACAGCCTACTTACATAGAGAAAACATAAACAGCCTACTTACATAGCCCCCATGCTCCCGACAAAAAATTTTACAAATTGGTTTGGGCAGTGCCCAATACAGATTTGAAAAAATTTTTCATAATTACAATAACAAAGATATCAAATGCACACACTTATTGATACAACGTTGGTCAAAAGCTCAAATTTTCTCACAGTCCATAAAGACAGTCCTAATCGTACATAACAGTAGAATAGCAGTGTTTTTCTCAAAGTCTGAGCAGTAAAAGAAAATGCAAAAGGAAGTAGTGGATTTCCATGCAGTCTTGAAGAAGTAGCGTTGTCCTTCTAACGGAAAGACAGTGCTGACTCTTGACATGCCGACAGATAATGGGCCACAACAGAGCAAACCCACAGCAGAGTCAGTCGTAGTTTGGAAGAATATTGGTAGGTAGGTCATCACAGAGCAGACCCACTGTAGTCCTGGTAGAGAGTATGGTGTTGGTGGGCCACCAGAGGTGCAGACCCACTGTAGTCCTTGTAGAAATAATGATATTGATGGATCATCAAAGATGTAGACCCACTGTAGTCCTTGTAGAGATAACCAACAGCCATCTGTTGTGACTGTGCAGGTGCACAATCACCATTGAAGAGTCTTGCGGATAATATAACAAGTCCATAACCACCACTTGTGCGCTCACAAAGTTTTTGGAATTGTCCTTAGAACCAGCAATGCTGTTATCCAGTCCCTTGCTGAATTGTTAACACACGTGCAAACACTAACAGTCCCTACTTCTCACATATTGTCCACATACTATGACCAACAGAAACGTGTGCAGTGAAATGTAACTAACAAGTTAATAATATCATGAACTGGTGACAATTACAATTTTATAAATTTACAACATGAAAATACAATTACAAAGGTACAAAATACATCATTAAAGAACATAACAATATAGATAACATTTGTAGTAATAGGGGCTTTACAAAAGAATAGAAATAACATATACATCAGTGGAATTATGACATGAGTACATACATAAAGGATCACAATAACTTTTGAAACATCAACTTCACACATGAGCATTGAACAGAACAGAATTAATAATGTCTAACATCTTTACAAAGTAAATAACATATTATTAATGCCAATTATATTCGAGGATAACAGTATTCCTCATCATAGTGAATGTAGCTTAATATTAAAAGAAGAAAAAATTCTATGAAACTACACAGAGACAGGAAGAAAACAAATACACATGGGTACACAAACACATACCAGAATAACACAGGAGAAAAGGACAGGGTTTGTTTTCAGTGTAACATTTGGTACTGCAGTATTTTGCGAACAAAACCTTTTTTGTTCTTGGAGATCTCCCTTCGTTCATCATTATTCCCAAAAAGTCCTATCTGTACCTCTTTTCTGCATTCTAACCATATTTCTTTCAAAATAAATATGGCTCATTGTACAATACTCATTTAGGCCCAAATCGTTTTCATATAACTTTCAAAGCATTATTTCCCTATTCTCCATAGTTAGGTTCTTATATAGTCTACCCCTTCATAAGCTAACTTAAATCTACTGAGCTCAGATATTAAACTAAGGGACGAGGCAATGCAGCAGCACAAAACAATTAACACAAACAGCAATGACAAAAAAATTGGAAAGTTGCAAAGCAAGCTACAGTAAATCTAAATTACCAAGCAATTCAACATTACAACTAATATGAGACAATGCGCAAAAAAAAAAAAGAATCTGGCTTAGCAGAGTAACACAAATTAAAATTCAGCAACACTATGCCTGGCAAACAGCAGCAGAAAATGATATACCTAAACATGACAAAGCTCAAGCAGAAAAAATATTACACTAAAAATGGCCATGTCTAATACCTATGTCACATCTTAACACTAAGGTGATGCATCACGATAACTTACTCTATGAAATAAATTACCAAATATTGTAAAGAAAATTATGTATGCAGTTCCTGTGAAGGGAAATATCTTTTTGTGCTCCCTCATTTTTTTGAAATATATCACAAAACTATTATTTACTGGATCTGTAGACAGAAAATATTTATATTAGTACATCTATAAAATTTTATTTGAACCAATGCAGCAGTGCAGCTAGAAACTAGATATCAAATGAAATAAGCAAATATGTACACAGCAAAGCATAAGAACATCGTTCAATAGCCATGTGGCATTTCATAAGTTAGTAGAAAAATCTCTCAACTAGAGAGACAGTAGTCATAATCAGGTGTATAGACATAAAAATATTTCTCGTCATTTCATTAGGCATCCAGTGTAATCATATGTTTTCAAGTTAGACCGTGTCGTTTTTGCGATGCTTTCTACAAAGGAATGTCAGAAGCGAGGTTAATGGCGTCTTTTTTTAATTTTTTTTTCTACCTGTGCCGCTGAAAAGGGCTCGCAATAATGGCTTTTCCTCCAGGCAACTGGCACACCTGGCCGCTCGCAACGCATTACGTCACGGTCACTTACCTTTCTTACCGACATATTTACGACAGCAGTTTCCGCTACAATGACAGTCTCATATAAACATTTCACAGGTCGAAAATTTGCGTAACAAATGTGTAGAAAAAAAATCCTGTAAATATAACAGTGTTCAAAAAATTTTCGCCAGCATTGTGATACATTCACGCATATACACACATTTCATAACTCTTAAAGTACGATTCTTGGTTTCCAACATCCTGCTTCACAAGTCAAGAGTCCCTACCCACTACTCATTACTCCTTACCTTATTACACATATATATATTCGTCGACACGTCAATCTTGCGACGACACTTCAATATTTCATCATAATAAATACATAGCATAACCAAATTCCTCATATAGCATCATCTTATTGATCATAAACATATCTTAACAGCATAATACACATTGTCGTCGTAATAATAACATCATAACACCTCAGTCAACTCTCAAAATCGTCGTAGCTTCCTCCAATAATTTCAAAACCTAAAAATATTCTCTGCTCATTTCAATAGTGTCATCTACCTCAAACGTACTTTAAAAATCATGATCTCACACCAAATACATCATTCAAAGCTCTCATAGCATCACAATGTGTCCGAAAAAATATGATCAGTTTACAAAGTACAGACAAAATTCAGTTTCATAAGTGTGAAGTTACCCAACTGTGTAACTGCGTAAACATGTGTCACTGATGTAATAAAAAAAGTTTATCTCTCAGTTAAATGATCAGATAGCTGTGTAATTTGTGTGTTAGAGAAATATGGTACCGATGTGTAAAGTTGTATAAGCAAATACCATATTAGCTAGGGTTCCTTGTGGTTGCCACACACATGGTACACAAAGTAAGCGTGTACTCCCCTGAGGATTAATGTAATTATACCCTCAGGTGTTACAAATTACAGCAATGGAATGAAATGTATCACGGAAAACTTTCTTTGTAATTAAAAAAAATCTTTAAAAATAAATGTTTTAAGTATAAAATTGATCACTCAAATACGTGTACTGTAGCGCTAAATGTGCGTCTTGCTGTAAGATAATTCTGTGGAAGTGTCGTAGTTATCGTCCTCCGAAAGCTAAGTTCTGCTGAAGTCAATGTACTTACCTCATGATAAACAAAAGTGAAATGCTTTGCGTATAGATATCGTAGTTATTATGCTTATTGGCGTGATGAAGAAAGTACTGAACAGTAACGCATTGTTGTGCCACGAAAAAGGCTGTCTCATTGTTGCTATACCACAAAAGTTACTACTAAAACATGTTTTTCTTTCCAGAATAAAACAGAAAACTGTGCAGATATAAAACAGATACACCGCAAAAGCCACATTGTAAATTGTCACTCATTAGTAGCGTCGTGATAAAACCGTGTAGTTGTCACATAAACTAACCACTGTGTCGTCTGGTATCTCACAGAAAGTACTTTAAACCCAGAATGTATTTTCAAGTAAACCAAAATGTTGCATTAAAATCTCATTAGCAGTACCAGTATAGGTTCCAAGTATGTAAGCCTGATAGTCGTTACGTAATCGTGCAACTAACAAGCAAGAATGTACAAATACAACACTGTGTCGTCTGTTCACTATAACAATGCATTCGTCATTTCTGTTTAAATAAGTTCTCTTGGTTGTTGATTGGATATTTAACTTCAAACATTGTTGTATGTTAACAGATTCTAAGTCTGACAACGCTTACTAGCAATGTAAAGTGAAAAGTTATATGGCAAAGACAAAGTTAAAAAGCAGATTATATTTCAATAAACGGTTTTACATATGAAATGTGGTGTAAACCTTTACTCTTCCTAGTACGCAGAGTTTCAGTTTCAACGCAATTATCATGTTGTATACATCGGTAAAGAATGCTAAAATTTTTCTCAAGGCTAGCGTCTTATGTTATTTTTCTCGGAGCCAGCGGGCGCAAGCGGCTGCCTGCTGTGCGAGTCATTGTCTGTCTCTTTGTTGGCGCGCGCCGTTATTGGGATTAGGAGACCTAACTTCTACAAATTCACTCTGGCGAGAAGGCCCTGCCCTGTTTGAATCCCGCACGTTGTGGAGAATTTCTCCCTGAGTCGTAACTGTGCGCCGAACTGTTGCGTCTGAAGTTATTCTGTCTCCCTTGATAATAATTATTTTGGTTCCCATATTGTCTGTTTCTATGGCTGTCTCTGTGATAGTCATTACTATGGAAATGCGATCTTTCTCTGTAATTATTTTTACTCTGCCAACGGTTATCATACGGGTGGTGTCTGTTTTGGTCACGATTTACGTTGTAAGAATAGCCTTGTCGTGTCCAGTTATTACTTCTTTCATCGCGGATTTGCGACGGATGTGACCTGTAATTGTTGTGTTCCTGGTTTCGCGTTCCGCGATTGTCAGTGTCAATTTCTAATTCTTGTAAGAGTCCCTGAAATGCTTCAATGTCGTCTTTGCAACGTCCTGCCAAAATAATATGTCGTAAATGTTCAGGTAATTTGATTAAGCAAATGCGGATGAGTTCTGAGGGGCTGTATGGGTTTGTCAGGTACTGATTCTTGTGCAACATGTCTTCAAAATATTTCACAAGACTGGAGAATTCAGATTGTTCGAAATGTTTCATCATTATGATGCCATGTTTTACGCGGTCTTGTGTGGCTTGAGACCAATATGCTGAGAGGAAGGCATGGTAAAATTCTCCTTCACTGTGGCAATCGTGAATGACCGATCGCATTCTTACAGCTGGTTCATTCTCTAAGTAGCCACACATAAATTCTAATCTGTGTTCTAACGACCAGTTGGGAGGAAAACAATGAGAGAATTGATGGAGCCATGCTTGTGGATGAATGTCGTTGCCTGAATTCTTAAATGTTTTGAATTTACGTGTAGTAATGAACAGCTTATAGTCAAAATCATCATGTCGGCGAGTCGCATATCGGTCATTGTTAGGTCGTGTCGGCCGTTCCATCTCGAAATTCGGTGCACATTGCCAGTTTCTTTCATAACTTCCGAAATGCCCTGTGTTATTATTTTGCGTCTTTTCCGTATTTCTAAGTCCCTCTTCCCGTGTTGGGGCGCGAGTGTCCTCTGAAATACGTAATTCTTGTATTACCTGTGTCAGCTGATCTTGTACTTCCCGGATTTCTCTTTGGTGTTGCGTATTAATTTGATTCTGATTTTGTTTGAATTTCCTAATTTGTTCATACTCTTCTGTGTCTGTGAAGGCTACAGGTGTTGTGTCATTCAGATCATCATCTACCTTTGTAGATAAGTTAGTGAACTGATCTGAAAATTCGGCTACTTTATCCGATAGTGTACTTATTTCCTCAGTGTGTTTTTCTGAACCAAGTTTTAGAGTATCTACTGTGTCCTTTAAGTTTTCCTGAGTTTTTGCAAGTTGCGTAACCGAATCGGTAGATGCAACTGAGTCAAATTTAGCTTGCAAGGTCTCATGATTTTCATGAACAATAGTTTGCAGTTCTTTTATGGCTGCTTCGTGATTCTGTAATGCATTTTCATGCCGCGAAAAAATAGGTTAAAAATGCTCACAAATTTGAGTTTTTACGTCATTACAGACTTTTTGACATTTCGATTCAATGTTATGTAACTCAGTAGTTAAATCTTCACGTGTTTGTTCAAGAGTTTGTTCCAATGAGTCTAACTTTTTAAGATTTTGTTCCACTGTGTCTAACTTTTGCTGTGTCTAACTTTTTGAGATTTTGTTCCACTGTGTCTAACTGTTGCTGTGTTTGTCTCTGGTGTTGTTCCATTGTGTCTAACTTTTCAAGCTTTTGTCCCATTTGTTGCATTAATTGTAATAACAATGCACTGGTGTCTGAAACATGTTCCTCAGTGCTTTTCGGCAGTGAAGTTGCACCGGCAACGTTCACATTTTGAAAAGCGGAAAATGTGTCTTGACTCATTTGAGAAAACGGTGAGAACCCAAAACCTGAGTCTGCAGTATTTGCAATATTGTGTTCTGTCATTCCCGATTCCTGAGGCGAGCTGTTGCCGACCAATCGATCGATAACGCTTCCCTGTTCACTACCTGTTTCACTGTCTACACCATTGTTTGCCGCCCGCTCCATTTCCCTATGCGCAATTACCAAATTACTACTTTGAACATTAGTTAATTCATTACTCTGCGGCGCTAACACACTGCCTTCGTCTTCACTGTCATTTCTCAGTTTACTTTGGAGCCTAGTATTACGTTTTTCACACGCCATAATTGTCACAATATTTCACACGACAACACAGAAAAACACAATTTGAAGATCAAAAATAAGAGAACACATTAACATAGCACTGAAAATAATATCTAGTTAATTGCAAGCGCAGCTGCGAAATACTTGGTGCAAATCTACATGCATGCCACAACTATTTTACTGTACAACAATGAAAGACTGCAACTACAAAGGAAATTCTCTCTATAATTACGCGCTAGCAATGAACAGAATCTACACTAATTACACAAACTACAAGAAAAAAATCAGAAGATTCCAGTGAGGTATCCTCGGCTAAGGGTCGACATATGAAACGTCCCCTTTGAACAATTCTTACACGACTGTCCTTAAACTGACACACAATATTTTGTTAGCGCAACGCAATCTGACTTTCAAAATTCCCTGCAAAAGAATGGCCCTGACTAACATTAAACTATACCTTTCACAAATCACTTACCTCACAAAAATCTTCGCTGCTCAAGCTACTGCAATACAGCGAGCGCCACTACTGCCAGCTAAATAAAAGATTCAAACTATGGAAGGCACTAACTACTGATAGGGATAGTTAGCAAATGAAAGATATTAATAGAGAACAAACAATGTATTTACCTTGATATCATCATATATAAATATAGCAGTTCATGACAAATTTCAAAACTCCGCCATCTCTCTCCCCACATCCACCACTGCTGGCGGCTCACCTCCAACTGCGCAACGCTACGCGCTGTTCACATCCAGCTGCCGCTGCCCAACACTACAATGGCAGACAACAATGTAAACTAGCCACAGACTGCACACAGCACAGCCAGTGATTTTCATATTGAGCGCTACGTAACGTTGCCAATAAGAAAACATAAACAGCCTACTTACATAGAGAAAACATAAACAGCCTACTTACAAACTCTCAAATACTATAATACGCCCGAAATTTATGAATTAAACAATGCAAGTACCAAAAGCACGCAAAGAAATTAAGAATTAAACTATGTAACAAATGAGTGAGCTAGGAGTATACGGCTTGCTGCTGCAGCTGCTTATCCAACGACGGCAGGGAGCACACTTCCTGGCAGATTAAAACTGTGCGCTGGGCCGAGACTCGAACTTGGGAATTTTGCCTGTCTACATCTCAATTGGCTGATAACCATCCATACCAAAAACACATTGTTCTTACATTCTGGAGACATGGATTTGACTCAGCTTCACCACTTTCTGCACTAAACAAACATATTACAACAATATATAAATAAAGAACTTTTATAACATTTGGTCACATTCAGAACATTGACAATAACTATAAGTAAGGTTTATTCACAAATAAATAAGCTAGTGTTCTTGTGCAAGATCGTTCACACTAAATGAAAACATAATGTCAAATATTGTTTAAACAGTTATCTATGTCTGCCTGATAGAAGTGTCTTTTATTACTCATTTCAATGATGATGTCAGCAGACACATAGAACTGACCACTTTTAAATTATCACAGTTTTTAATATCTGTTGCAATCAACATTTAAATAAATTTTCAAAAACAGGAATATATTCCTTAAATAATTACACAAGTGTGATGAGATAACAGGTACTCATGCTGCATTGAGTTGCTGTGTTATTGTAGAGGATACAATATTCTGACAAAAATCTGCATAAAGGAAAAGATACAGACACATAATAAATTAGGAAATAAAGTAGCAGAAGAAAATGCACCTATCAGCGCCCAAAAATCGTATGAGAAAGAATGATTACAAACCGAGCAATTATATTCAGAGCTAATATAAGAAAATCAACAGTCCTGTTTATTTAAAAGACTTACTGAAGAGTGGGGTACCAGCCACCTAATTCTCTCTTCCTCTGTACCTTTATAAATTTTTGCAAAAATTTTGGCATCCAAACATACTTGCACTATGAAACTTCCTGGCAGATTAAAACTGTGCGCTGGGCCGTGACTCGAACTTGGGACCTTTGCCTTTCGCGGGCAAGTGCTCTAGAGTGTGTAATATTCATATTTTGACCCTGTAGTGTAGGACTGTGATAGACAATCCTTCTGCTATGTATGCATATGATTCCTAGTCCAAGGGCTATCCAAAGCATTTGACCCCACCTTTTATCACTAACAGAAGCCGAGGTACGGGCACCATACAATCCCTTTCTTATGCTTAGCACATATTAGGTACGCATGCTGTCGCGTACATCCTGATTAGATAAAACTTAGTGGCTTTTCAGGATGATAGCTATAGTCAATGCTATGATCTGAGATACGTGTGTTGAAATCGCCCTAAGCATTTATTGTAGGAAAAAGAGTGATGAATAGTAAGCTGTTTGGGAAGCCAGCAAAAACCTGCTTTCAAAAAAAGAAAAAAATGATGTTGCACTACTCATACTACTTATTGAACGCTCCTCATATAAATGTAGGTTTGCAGTTTTTGAACCGATCTTCTAAAAGAAGTTGAGGGGCTGTGTTCATTTGCGTGTTCCTACATTTATCTGGAGCCCAAATTCACCTTCCCCAATGTCCATCTCTACCAGATTTTCCATTCTTCTAATGTATAGGAACTACATGGCCTGTGCGTAGACATGTAATGTCACATTCCTCCAGAAACCTACCAAGGAATTTTCGAATTATGCCACATAGAATCGCTGCTGTATTGTGTTCCCGAGATGGATCAACGCACTATTAAGCAAACTGTCATATTATTTAGAATCATCAGTTCACCTTCTCCACATGATCGATAACACATCTGAAGATAACCAATGTAAGCCGAAACTGAGAACGAAAATAAATCAGTTGTGATTAATATTTCCCTAAATTTTTCTCTCAAAGGAATTTCTGTGTATTACAACAAGTATTACTCGTAAAATTATTAAATTATTCACGGTGTCGAGTTAATTTGTAGACCAGGAAAAATAATGTAGCGGGCACTTCCATTTTACTTTCAAATGATCACCGTTTTCAATACTAAGTACCATCATCAAGCCATCCTACGATCAAAAAGTCACAATAAATAATAAAAACTCTATAATAATATTTTCAAAATATATTTCTCCATGATAGCTAACGTGTGGTACAACGTGTAGCCTTAAAATATACGGATGTCATTGCCCCCGGAGCGCAAGCATGTGTGTCAGTTACCAAAAGTAGAGGTCAACGGAAACCCAACTGCGACCACAGGATGTAAGAGTGCCCACTTCGTACAGATGCATTTTTTTAAGTTTCTTAAAACGTATCACAATGCAAAAATATCTAAAAAGAAAAAGAAAAAGGCTAAATAACACTTCTAAGTTGATATGTTTTCACCGGCCGGGGTGGCCGAGCGGTGCTAGGCGCTACAGTCTGGAACCGCACGACCGCTACGGTCGCAGGTTCGAATCCTGCCTCGGGCATGCATGTGTGCGATGTCCTTAGGTTAGTTAGGCTTAAGTAATTCTTAGTTCTAGGGGACTGATGACCTCAGATATTAAGTCCCATAGTGCTCAGAGCCATTTGAACCATTTGCTACGTTTCAGCTGCTTTTTGTTCGTACACAGCGCGTACTACTGTAAAACAACGATATGACCACGAATGTTCTGATGGAGTCTGTTTTGTCAATAGCAACAGCATAATTTACTGAGAAAGTTGTTGAGGAAGACAGATGTGGCACCGTCGAGAGCTCCGCGTACACGCGGTCGCTGCTGGGATAAAGAGGTAAGTGTAAGTGTGGTCACAGATCGTCAGCTGACAATTGCAGAGTAACACTTAATGGCACTGTGCCACTATTCTCTGTGGACGATAGGTATCTATTCTGTATAATTTTGGTTTTCAACAGTTGTGCCGTACGGCGATTCTATAAATCCACGCAAAAACCATAACTTAAACACATATTACAAAATCAAGTTAACTGCAAGGTGATGCGTACACAGCATGTTACCATCTTCCTGGATTTAGCCTGTCTCTCCGTAAGTTCACTATTGTCCAGCTGACTGAAATGTGGGTAATTGTTTTGCACTGTTCTGTCGGTGAGAGAGCAAAGTCTGCGTCAAATAATGTTAAAGCCAAATGTGTTTACATGGGCTACGGTTAGAACGCGAAATGAGAAACCAAACTAATGCAAGCGACTGTGGCTCGCTACGTTTTTCACAACGAAAAACTGTCATGTATTGACAACTTAATGACTTGTACGTTGCCGTGCGGTTTGAGGCGCTATGTCACGGATTGCACAGCCCCTCCCGCAGGACGTTCGAGTCCTCCCTCGGACATGGATGTGTGTGTTGTTCTTAGCATAAGTTAGTTTAAGTACTGTGTGAGTCTAGGGACCCATGCCTCAGTAGTTCGGTCCCTTACGAATTCACACACATTTCACTTGTACGTCGTTACGCTTAAGGTTGTTGGGAGCCATCAATGACGCTCGAAGATTGGAAAGCAGAGACACAATACAGAGAGCAAGGAAGGGTGTTAGCGTTTAGTTTCCGGAGCTAAACGGTAACATTAGAGACCTGCAAACTGCAGACGCTTCAGGCAGCTGTCGCAGGGGAGAAGTTTCACTTCAGAGAATTAACTGGTAACTCCAGCCACCGCCAAGACGCTGTTGTAAGGGGTCAGAGTACAAGATGGTCACGAAACAAGACGTCTTAGCAGAGGCAGCAAGCTTGCTCCAGAGAACTGCAAAACCAGTGGGTTTACGCAGCGAAGTAGTTAGTCTGATTCCAAGTAAGTAGTGTAGTGATTTCCATGAGTCTCCTACTGCGAGCATGTCCCAGAATCCACGCCTCTCGCAGGTGTCCTGAGAGTGTTTGGCGGTGATCCAGTTCATCAGCCTGCCTTCACTGGGAATTTTTCTTTCTGCATTTGCTCCTCACCACTCGGAAATTGCAGAATGATCTCTCACCGAGCGAGGTGGCACAATGGCTAGCACACTGGACTCGCATTCAATCGCAACTTACGACGGTTCAATCCGGCATCCGGCCATCCTGATTTAGCTTTTCCGTGATTTCCCTAAATCGCTCCAGGCAAATGCCGGGATGGTTCCTTCGAAAGGGCACGGCCGACTTCCCACCCCGTCTTTCCCTAATCCGATGAGACCGATGACCTCGCTGTCTGTTCTCCTCCCCTAAAACAACCAACTAACCAGAATGATCTCAAACCGATTGTCTTCCCTCTGTCCCGTGTTAGGACACGACGAAACTTTAGCAACAAAAAGAGAAGTCGGGCTTTTCAGGTAGAACTTCCTCCGAAATTTTAACTCGTGATCCTTACCGGAATGTTGAAACACACTTTGGTACTGGAAAGAGGAATTTATCGGAGAACTGCTAACGCCACTATCAATATGAGAGTCTGTATAACAGTTACAACCAGACTCGCTTTCGACCTTTGCTTTTTGGTTACTAGAAATGCACAGAGAAATTTTATGTATCTAAGGTTCAGATATCATCGACGTTCCTATAGGTATCAGTTGTTTACAAACGTTTGGTAAAAGGACTCGAGGAATTCATTACCTTTGAAATAAAATGCCGAATGAAAAATATGCAACACGTTCCGGGACTGTGTTAAGTAACACCAAGGTTTAAGATCTGCATTCTGAGGGGTTCTAGATTCATTTGTCACGGCCATCGGGTATCAGATTACGCTCAGGAGGCCTGTTTTGTGAACCCTCTGGTTTGGCTCTGTAGGAAGTGACTGTAGGTGAGTTTAGAGGTGAACAGTGTTCGCTACATACATTCTAGGCTACAATCATACCCCACCGACGAATAGGTACTCCTGTCGAGCAGCTTCAACCATTTCAACGGAGTCGCATTGTGGGCCTGCCGGACGGTGGATATATCAGCAGATTGCTTCATGTGTTCCACTCAGTGCATCGATCGTGTGTCGTTGCTTTCAACAGTGGTTTGTGGAACGCTACCACACCTGCAGACTAAGTTCTCGGCGTTGCATAATGTAGACGCACGTCGAGATCGACACATTGTGCGAGCAGTGGTGGCTGTCCTGACATCATCCAGAGACGAAATCCGGGCACGTGATGCGCCTGTTATGCCATCAGGGACCACTGCAGCAGGACTAAGATGACGTGTGCTTCTGGTTAGGCGACCAGTGACACAGCGGCACCGCCAGTCATGGCTACTATGGTGTCGTGACTGGACGGTGGGACGGCGCTTTGTTGTCTTCAGTGATGAGAACAGATTCAGTCTTATGTGAGTAATGGGCGTACACGTGTATGGCGTAAATCTGGTGATTTGCCTATTCTAGAGTACATTCGCCCACCACACACAGATGCCATACGAGGCTTCATGGTGTGGGGGGCCATAGGATACATACTGACTGCTCTGGAGGGTAAAGTAATCAGTGCCTGCTACATTGCCCAGGTTATCACCGTGATACTGCCATTCCTTCCACAGGAAGGTGATACGTTTTTTCAGCCAGACAATGCACGTCAGATACGGCTGCTGTGATGCAACGTCCTCTTCCTGGTGTACAACAACTGCCTTGACATCATCATCGCCACGTCTCTCACCAACCGAACACGTGTGGGACATGACCAAGTGGGAACTTATTCGTTCTACAGGGCTTGAAAGAACTATTGCCGAAACTGAAAGATGATTGGCACAGTAAATCATAGGATGCCTACCTGCACGTTTATGATCGTTTGATTGAGAATGGCTCTGAGCATGGGACTCAACTGCTGTGGTCATTAGTCCCCTAGAACTTAGAACTACTTAAACCTAACTAACCTAAGGACATCACACACACCCATGCCCGAGGCAGGATTCGAACCTGCGACCGTAGCAGCAGCGCGGCTCCGGACTGGAGCGCCTAGAACCGCACGGCCACCGCGGCCGGCTGATTGAGAATATACGCATGCGCAGTCCCCAGCAGGGGATATAATATGTACTGATGCGACTGTTTGGATACTTTTGGCTGTAATATGTGTGTTTCATTTGGTCTGAATTTGCTATCGTATGAACTACCTGTCATCTCACTTGTCAGTAGAATAACCTTGTCCTTGATTGTGCTGCTTTCTTTCGGGCAGTGTCACAATCAAATGATTATATAACATCATGAATGCGCTATATCTCTGCGAACAAAGCTATGAGCTGTAGAAAGTAAAGAATACAAAGATCAGGGTAAAACAAACGGACAGATGAGCTGCCAAGTTGCTGCCTGTGAGCATGGAAACACTTTTAGAAACACATATGTTAAAGTTTAGCTTTAAGAAAGGTAAAGGCACCGGAGAGACAATTATGACATTGCGATTGATAACGGAAGCAAGACAAAAAAATCAAGATACGTTCATAGGTTTTGATGACCTGGAAAAAGCGTTAGATTGTGTCAAATTGTGCAAGCTGTTCGAAATTATGAGGAAAATAGGGTTAAGCTATAGAGAGAGAGAGAGAGAGACTGGTGATATAGAACATGTTGAAGAGCCAAGACGGAATAATAAGAGTGAAAGACCAAGATCGAAGTGCTCGGATTGTAAAGAGTGTAAGATAAGACAGGGATGTAGTCTGTTCAATCTGTAGATCGAAGGAGCAATGATTGAAATAAAATAAAAGTTTAGGAGCGGAATTAAAATTCAAAGTAAAATTATACCAGTAATAAGATTCGCTAATGACATTGCTATCCTGAGTGAAAGTGAAGAAGAATTACATGATCTGCTAAAGGGAATGAACAGTCTAATGAGTGTAGAACAAGCACTCAGAGAAAATTAAAGAGCGATGACAGAAATGAGAAGTAGCAGAAAAGAGAACAGCGAGAAACTTAACATCAGGATTGATGATCACAAAGTAGGTGAGGTTAAGGAATTCTAGTACCTAGACTGCAAAATAACCAATGACGGATGAAGGATGGGGGACATCAAAAGCAGACAAGCACTAGCAGAAAGGGCATTCCTGGCGAAGAGAAGTCTACTACTATCAAACACAGGACTTATTCTGAGGAAGATATTTCTGAGAATGTACGTTTGCAGCACGGAATTGTTTGGCAGTGAAACATGGACTGTGGGAAAACTGGAACAGGACAGAGTCGAAGCATTTGAGATGTGGTGCTACAGACGAATGTTAAAAACTGGGTGGACTGATAAGGTAAGGAATGAGGAGGTTCTGCGCAGAATCATAGAAGAAAACACAGACAACGAAAAGGGACATGATTATAGGACATTTGTAAAGTCGGAAGACTGATTTAAAAAAGAAAAAAACAACAAGAAGTTTAGAAAACTTAGAAAATATACAGTTTATTAATCATCATCATAATCATATTTATTTCCTCCCAAAATTTACCGCTCACTACTGCAAATCTTATTCTAATACGACGATAGTAGCGAGAATGCCAATTATCAGACAGCAGTCTTTTATACTTAACTTTATAATTCCAATGGTGCTGGTTATTTCCATTATTCACTTCTTCATTCATGTAGTGTAGTCAAGGAAAAAAATCGAGTGCCTCTACGTGTGTGAACAGAGTGAGCAAAATTGCGAAATGAAGCGAAATGCCGGCCGCTGTGGTCGAGCGGTTCTAGGCGCTACAGTCCGGAATCACGCGGCTGCTACGGTCGCAGGTTAGAATCCTGCCTCGGGCATGGATCTGTGTGATGTCCTTAGGTTAGTTAGGTTTAAGTAGTTCTAAGGTCCAGGGGACTGATGACCTCAGACGTTAAGTCCCATAGTGCTCAGAGCCATTTGAACCATTTTTTGAAGCGAAATCATCAGACCACGCGATTCGTGAGATATAACAGAGGCACATTTGACCCGACCATTCGAAACGCGCTGCACCCCCGGCGGACAACACCAGCAACACACCTCGTCAACGACATGTAGCAGGCTGTTCCAGCAGCAGTATTGCCGTATACTGAAGCCAAATTTGAGCATCGTTGATAATCATTTCCGTTAAATATGGCGAGTACAAACGCACTTTAATCCTCGGCAGCAGCATTGAGCTGCTGATCGAAATGATCGTGAGGTACAGATGGAGTGTCTGAAGCTGGTATGAACGTGTTTTGGAGTCATATCACATTCTGTGCATGAATATTGTCTTTTCAGTCCGTGAGGCCGTCTGGTACGTCGCACGTTTTTCCCCATGGCATCACTTTAATCTCCCCATCAACATGAGGCGTTATAGGAGCATTGTCCCTCCCCTCGCCTTGCGCTGGCATGCGGAGCACGAACTTCTTATCTTTGTAATGATTTCCTGTGTAATAAAGCACACCATACACCCCTTCTTCCAGTTCGGTCTGATATGGAGGGATGAACCCCTGCTATAACAGCGTATCAGTTCTCATGTTATTTCCGGTTTATGCGTCAGGCTGTGGATGAAACTCCGAGTGTGGTACCATATATGGTACTTGCTCCTAGGCGTTCTTCTTTATCAAGTACGTATTTCAACAGATATGAACTATGAACGCACTCTCCTCGAATTCTTAGGGAACCAGACATTCCACTATCTTATCCACGTGGTAATTTTTTTCTTTATTTCTGTGAAGATAAACGTGTATTGTGTTACCGTGTTCGCAACAGTGATCGTTTCTAGTCATCACTACGGATCCTAATTTTCACAGCTATTTCTGAAACTCACGATTAATGGTCTTTTTCAGTCAACTGAAAACATTAGTTGGGTTTAGTTTCTGTCTATTTATAGAAGTATCTCGAAAAAAAATACAGTTTTTGAGGGTGGGTGGTGAAATAAATTATAATCTTATTTTTTTTTTTTTTGTTGCAAAAATGGCTCTGAGCACTATGGCTCTAGACTGAAGCGCCTAGAACCGCTCGGCGCTTCTGGGTAACTTATAGGTGTTCTTGGAACTTTTATTAGCTCTGGTATTAAAATCAGTTTCTTTTTGCAATAATCGCTCTGTCAATAGCCCTTCATAAAACTAGTAATTGCACTATTTAACAGTAATACCGTTGGTGTAATTGACGAGAGTTTCCTTCAAAGTAATTAACGATGTCCGAAGTAGAGAGAGTGTAAAACCCTGACTGGCTCTAACAAGAAAAGTATTTCTGAAAAAGAATCGAATATGAAATTAATTGTTAGGAAGTCACTGCTTAAGATGTTTATATAAAGTTCATTGTTGTACCTTTTTTACTGTTACTGGATCGCCATCTGACTGCTACAACGAACTGCGACATGAATATACTTACTCTGTTTTACTATACTCTATTATCTGCTGGTGGACTTTCATAATAAGTGGCTGTATTTATTACCAAAGCTGACGTTATTCTTTAATAGCAAAGCTGACGATATTCTTTAATTAATTAGGCTGAAATTACGTAAATCATAGTCAAACTTTTTCTTGGGAACAATAAAATTTTGCAGTGTTTTACGTTGATGGTTTTTGGGATGGATTACAATTAGAAATGCAATATTGCTGGCAAAAGTTAATTATATTCTGAATGAAATGATTTTACAAACGTTCAAATGGGACTTTTTACAATAATCTTACAACTAGCAATGTGCAAACGTACCTTCAGTAGTCTTGAGTTTTTCAAAAAATTAATTCAATAATATTAGTTCCTCTTATGATAATAGCTAGCGGATGTCTCTGTACATCCGTTTATAATCTCTTGCAAATCATAGCTAGTGGCTGGCAGGCACACCGCTCCTCTCAACCTCTCGCTTCAAACCTGTTACCGACTCGCTTCACTTCTCGCTTACTACTGACTTCCTACGAACGCTGAAGTGCGGTCTCTCCTGCCAACAATGCTTTCTGGTGCAGACAGTCCCTACTACCATTACAAAATGTATCAATGCACGGTCTTTCCCGCTCTTTTTAAAATTATATCAATTTGCGGTCTATCTTGTCAACAATAATTTGGTGCAGACATTCCCTGCTACCACAATTATTTCCAACATGACAAATAGTAATTATTCCTACTTAATCCTATTAATAAAATATAAACATCTTTCATAAATTGTGATTTGACAATAAACAATAGAAATATACACGTCTTACAACATGTATATATAATTTTCAAAATCATGAAAAGCTACGACACCATGAACAAAATCTGTGGTAAAAGATATCTGCTTAGCGATCAAGTGTGACATTATCCTGAATATCTGGTAAGTGAATTGTTACAGGGTAAAGTCAAGCTCTGGCACGCCAGTCAGAAACGAGAGAGCAGAGAGGGCTGTGACGTCAGCCAATTGCACGCAGACCGACCCCTCTCCAGGACGACAACACGACAGCAGTGGTCTCTATGCGATGAGGGCGTAAGGGCCACGCTGACTGGTCGCAGCCCATTTCTGCAGCAGCATTCAGGTTACGCACCTCAAGACCAGCGACTTCGAAACTGTATATACTGAAGAAGCTTGTTTATTTTGTCTGTCCCCTTTGCTTGTGACACATCTATGTCATTCTCAAAGTTAAGCATTGACATTGTTCATTTTATAATAAAACTCATCAATACGATTTGTTTGAATTGTTTGTCTAGCGATCCGAGAAAGCAGGTTTCTTAGCGACCACATATTCGACGACTATGCAGGTTTGAATATTGGCGATGAGGATGGGTTAGAACCCAGAGCCTAACTGCCAGAAATTTTCTATTGTGCTTTTCTGGAGCCTTAAATCTACTTTGTCTTTTCCATTGCAAGGGTATGTTTACTTGGTTTACCAATGTCTCGTATAATGTTTTCGCTAATCAATGTTGTCGGGTAGGCGTTGCCGAAATTTTCTTTGATTGTGTGTTTATTTTCATTGCTTGCATTGTCTGTTTATCGCATTTACCTCTCCCACCATGAGCAACCGATCTCTCCCACCTCCTGCTCAGGCACCTTAGCTGTAAGCAACAGCTGCGACACAGCTCACAGAGATGTTGCAGTTTCAGACCCAACAAATCGCTCCACTGCTAAAAACAATACGGCAGCTCCTGGCTACACAAGCTACCACACCAAAATACAACTGTAGCTCGAAGTGCCATACTGCCATTTCGCCAGTTTCATGAAAAAGAAGAGGAACGGCTCGAGTGGTTGATACAGTTTGAAGCTCACGTAATTGCTCATAATGGACTATTTTTTGTCAATGGTACAAAGTGCAGTATTTCACCTTATTTATAAATTGTTCCCTAACGCCTCTCTGAATAAACTTTCGCATGATCAGGTTATATATTCACTAACTGACTATTATGACCAACAAGTGAATGTGGTGGCAGCTAGATACCAATCCTTTCGTAATAAGAAATGGCTAGAGCAAGCATTGCGAGTGGGTAATAGATTTGCAGGGTATGACGAGGAAATGCAAAATTCAGATTTGATTGTGGTGCTTTCTATTCAGATCTGATGTTGCATGATGCAATCGTGTACAGTGTAACTGATGTCAAACTTAGAGAACAGGTTTTGAAACAGTCTGATCCATCATTCCAGCACCTAGTGCAGATATTAGACCAGTACGATTCTGGTGTTGTGCTGGGCGATAAATTTGAGCAGCCACCAGGTTGCGCCGTGACTTGTTCACTACCGGCCCAGCCACATAAACAGTTCCCCACGCCACATAAGAAGTTCTCGAAACAGGCAAACAAAATTAAGTCATGCCCTTGGTGCTATTCATGGCACAAACATCAAGCCTGTCCGCTCCGAAAAACAGTGTTATTCTTGTGGCCAAAAAGGTCACATGCAATGGAACAACATAAGAATTCCGGCCACTCATAAAAACCTAGTCACAAGGCCCATGTAATCAATGTAGTGCATTCAAAGCCTGCTGCGGGTATTAGCACAACTAGCAAGCGAATGGTTTCTACAGTGCTACACCAGTCCAACAAACTTTTTGTTCATTTGCATATTAGTGAAAAATGTATGAAATTTCAGTTGGACATTGGTGCCTCTGTTACACTGCTGAATTGTAACACATATGAACTGTTAGGCTCTCCACACCTGTCTAAAACCAGCATGCGCCTGACAGCTTATAATGGAAACGACAGTTCCATTCTCAGAAAATGTGCTTTGCCTGCACTCTATCGCTTGATATGAACTAACTTCCACTGTGTTACAATCATGCGATTGTGAGAACATATCTGGTTTTGATTCGTTAGATTTGTTTGGCTTTAAAATTCAGGACAATGTGTTGCCAGTGACCGCATTCAATGCAAAAGACAGTGTAGCTAGCTTGCTGAAAGAATTCCCAGAGCTCTTTTCTGAGGGTTTAGGCAAGGTTAGACACTTTGTTTTCAATGCTCAGCCGAAAGTTCGCCAGGCCACAACTGTTCCCATTGCATTGCTGGTTAAAGTGGCTGCTGAACTTAAAGAATTGCAAGATAGCGGAGCTATTGCGCACATATAAACTAGTCAATGGGCAAATCCACTGGTTTTGCTCCCCAAACCTTGAGGTCGGATTTGCCTCTGTGTTGACTTTAAGTCTACAGTCAACCCACAAACTGTGATTGATACTTAGTTGACAATCAACCCACAAACTGTGATTGATACTTATTCATTGCCACAACCAGAGGATGTCTGGGTTAAATTAGGCGCTGGTCGCTACTTTTCAAAAATTTCGCATATCTTCAAAAATACCACTAGATGAAGAATCTCAAACCGTGTGTGTTGTGAACACTCATTTGGGTTTGTTTGAATATTTGCGTTTGCCTTTTGGCTGTGCTTCCACACTCGCTTTTTTCCAATGAGCTGACTGCTGTAGTACCAAACTGTTCAAAGTATTTGGACGATATTGTTGTATCATGTCCTTCATCTGAAGAACACATTGCAAAATTGTGTGCTTTGTTCCGCTTGTTGTCTGATGCAGGACTATAGTGTAGACTGGACAAGTGTGAATTTTTCAAACTTGAATAGCAGTATCTTCGCCATAAACAGTCACGGTGTACATCCTCCTCAATCACATTTGTTAGCCATACCTGATCTGCCAGTTCCTCGCAATGCCACAGAATTGCAGTCAGTTTTAGACAAAATGAACTATTATATTCGGTTCATACCGGCTGCGGCGCAAATCATAGCTCCGTTGTATCGCCTGCATCGAGAGAACGTTCCCTTTGTTTGGACAGATGAGTGCCAAGAAGCTTTTGAAATACTTAGAGAAGCGTTGCTAGTGATCGATGATTGGTTCACTTTGACTCTGATAAACCAGTTATGTTGCTTGTTGACGCTCCTTCTTACGGAATCGGTGCAGTGCTTTCGCGCAGATTTGGTGATAAAGACAGGCTTATTGCTTTCTCATCGAAAGTGTTGCCCAAAGCTCAGTGTAAGTGTTCACAAATTGAGAAAGAGGCATTGGCTATTGTGTGTGGTTTCACCAAATTCCAGCACTATTTGTATGTCAGACCTTTCTACTTAGTAATGGACCACAAGCCACGGCAGTCCTTGTTGCATCCGACGAAGCCGGTTCCTGTACGAAATGCCCAAAAATTGGAAAGATTACCTTTGTTGTTGTTGCAGTACCAGTACGAGATTGTGTATCGTCCGACAGCTCAACATGGTAATGCGATCGCACTTTCACGTCTTCCGATTAGACCTGACACACACTTCGGCGCTTCTGCTGCATCTTGTTGTTGCATTGATACTCAGGATTCTGAGTTGCTTCAATCCTTTGCTCTAAACTATCGGAAAATCGCACAGATCACGCTCCCTCATTGCATAGAATAAAGAACTATGCAGTGCGCCGATACTTTGTACGTCAGCATAGCTTCGCTATACAAAAAGGTGTGATTCTCGTTCAAAATGACAGTGGACAGTCACGTGTGTTGATTCTCAAAGCTTTGCGAAAAGAAGTGTTGCAGTTACTTCACCAAGGACGCTGGGGGATTGTTCGTACGAAACAGCGTGTCTACACTATACTTGGCAGTGTACGGTTCCCCAAATAGAGCATGTGCGGAAAATCAGTTCGCTCTGCGCAAAAATTCTCTGCTTTGCCTAAGTCACAATTACTATAGTAACGTGTGCACGTAGACTTTACGGGACCGTTTTGGAGCACTCATTGGTTGATTGTGGTAGACTCTTATAGCGAGTTTCCTTTCGCCGTGCCAATGAACTCGACAACGTCACATAGTACAATTCAAGTGTTGTCCTGAATTTTTTTGCCTCGAAGGTTTACCTTAAGTCATAGTGTCGGACAACGGCCTTCAGTTCACGTCATATGAATTTGAAACATTCTGTGAACTCAATGGCGTACAGCACCTAAGTAGTGCACCGTTCCATCCACAGTCAAACGGCGAAGCGGAACGTTTTGTCAGAAACTTCAAGCAGCAGATGGCCATACTTCGCACCCCACACACTAGGGATCAAGCATTGCAATTGTTTCTCCCTTTGTATCGTTCGCATCCACGAGATGGACGATCGCCGGCGGAATTGCTTCATGGCCGCCATCGGGCACTGCTCCACCTACTCCATTCCCCTGTGTCCGGCGACGAAGGACGGCCGCAAGCATCACTTACGCCACATATATTGTGTTTTTCAGCGTTTTTAGCGGCAGCAGACGGTGAGCGCGAGACGACATCCTTCATCGACTTGGCGCACGGATATATGTCATTTCAGACCCAGACGGATTGCAGCTCCGGCATCACAATCAAATTTTCCACTGTCATTTGCACGGTGATCCTTCTGTATCTCTTCCCCCAGGTTCAGGATCCCGAGGACAGCGTGGTCATACCAGCTGCTAGAGGATGTCAACACGACACCGCTGGACGACCAAACGGAGACGCAGCCTTCGCCTCCTCCGCCACCTCTCGTCCTACCCATGGAGCTGGATCCGCCCGCGCCGCGGGAGCCAACACCCTCTACATCTGTTTATGGGCCTCAGGTGGTGCACGTGTACTCTTCTGGTCGTTTTCCGAGGGAAGTTTCCGCCAGCGCGAAGGTCGGATGGCGGGGTACTGGAAGTCTGACGTTCCCTGTAGCCACAGTTTCCAGTTCCCTCAGCGAACCCACACTCCTGCCTCACCCGTCGTTGTCGAGCTCCCTATACAGTGATGGTCCGTCACTTGGAATGGAGGGGGGGGGGGGGGGTGGAGGACTGTTACGGCGTAAAGCCAAGCGCATGCAAGGCAATCGGAAACGAGAGAGCAGAAAAGACTGTGAGACGACGTCAGCCATTTGCACGCTGACCAACCCCTCTTCAGGACGACAACGAGACAGCAGCTTCCTCTACGCGACGAGGACATAAGCGTCGCGCTGACTGGTCGCAGTCCATTTCTACAGCAGCATCAGGATAAGGTACTTCAAGACCAGCGACTTATAAATTGTATATACTGAAGAAGCTCGTTTATTTTGTTTTATTTTGTCTGTCACCCTCTGCTTCGGACCCATCTAGTCATCCTCAGAGTTAAGTACTGTCATTGTTCATTTCATAGTAAAACTCATTATTACGATTTGTTTGAGTTGTTTGTCTAGCGATCCGAGAAAGCTGGTTTCCTAGAAACCCCCTGTTCGACGACTAGACAGGATTCAATATGAATCACACATTTTCGACAACTGGTGCTTAACTTCCTCAGTACTGATTCATGATGCCGTTGTACGATGACTTCACAATACGTATTCTGACAATATCTAAAATTATGCCCGCATCTCGTGGTCGTGCGGTAGCGTTCTCGCTTCCCACGCCTGGGTTCCCGGGTTCGATTCCCGGCGGGGTCAGGGATTTTCTCTGCCTCGTGATGGCTGGGTGTTGTGTGCTGTCCTTAGGTTAGTTAGGTTTAAGTAGTTCTAAGTTCTAGGGGACTGATGACCATAGCTGTTAAGTCCCATAGTGCTCAGAGCCATTTTGAACCTAAAATTATGAATTACAGCTAATATAGTTCTTATTTTCTAATGTCCTGACGTACGATTCAAGACTGAAACCAAAAGAATGGTTGAAATGGCTCTGGGCACTATGGGACTCAACTTCTGAGGTCATCAGTCCCCTAGAACTTAGATTTACTTAAACCCAACTAACCTAAGGACATCACACACATCCATGCCCGATGCAGGATTCGAACCTGCGACCGTAGCGGTCGCGCGGTTTCAGAGTATAGCGCCTAGAACCGCTCGGCTACTCCGGCCGGCTTCAGGACTGAAACCGAATTGATTGATATACAAGTGAATGGCTATATCTTAAGAAGGTAGATGAAGCTTTATAAAGTGTCTGGGAATTGACTACATATTTTATAATCTATCTGCGATACAATAAATCACACGAAGAACTTCTTTTCTGTAAAATTTTGCAGATATTAGTCCCAGCTGTAATAAAATTTACAGCCTCTCATTTTCCAAACTTTCTCGTCCCACGCTAGCCCCTATTCCAAGAACTCTATCCTACCCACCCATCCACCCACCCACCCATCCACACACACACACACACACACATATCCCGGTTCCCAGAACTCCTACAGATAGACGTTGACTGTGGATATTGTTTCACAGACACAGTCCCTTTGACTGTTCAGAGATGTCAGTAAACCCGCCAAGATGTAAACAACCTTGCATGAGCAACGCCTATTAGACGGAGGGGGGCCGACAGCCGATCGGTTACAGTCATTCCACCAGGAAGGAGGTACACGGCTCGTGTTGTCTGTAGTTCAACTGTGCCTAGACGCTCGATACCGCGGTTCGATTGCGTCCGCATTGTTGCTTTGTGCCAGGAAGGGCTCTCAACAACGGAAGTGTCCAGGCGTCTCGGAGTGAACCAAAGCGATGTTGTTCGGTCATGGAGTAGATACAGAGGGACAGGAACTGTCGATGAGATGCCTCGCTCAGGCCGCCCAAGGGCTACTATTGCAGTGGATGACCGCTACCTACGAATCATGGCTCGAAGGAACCATGCTTCTTGATCAACCACAGGATGTGTTACGATTCAAACTGTGCGCAATAGGCTGCATGATGCGCAACTTCACTCACGACGTCAGTGGCGAGGCCCATCTTTGCAACCATGACACCATGCAGCGCGGTACAAATGGGCCCAACAACATGCCGAATGGACCGCTCAAGATTGGCATCACATTCTCTTCACCAATGAGTGTCGCATATGCCGTCAGCCAGACAATCTTCCGAGGCGTGTTTGGAGGCAACCCGGCTAGACTGAACATCTTAGACACACGGTTCAGCGAGTGCAGCAAGATGGAGGTTCCTCATTGTTGTGGGGTGGAATTATGTGGTGCAGACGTACGCCGGTGATGGTCATGGAAGACGCCGTAACGGCTTTACATAAGTGAATGCCATCCTTCGACTGATAGTGCAACCATATCGGCAGCATATTGGTGAGGCATTCCTCTTCATGGAAGACAATTCGCGCCACCATCGTGCACATCTTGTGAATGACTTCCTTCACGATAGCAACATAACTCGACTAGAGTGGCCAGCATGTTCTCCAGACATAAACCCTATCGACCATGCCTGGGATAGATTGAAAACAGCTGTTTATGGTGGACATGACCCACCAATCACTCTGAGGAATCTACCCTGAATCGCCGTTGAGGAGTGGGACAATCTGGACCAACAGTGCCTTGATGAACTTGTGGATAGTATGCCACGACGAATACAGACATACATCTATTCAAGAGGACGTGCTACTGGGTATTAGAGGCACCAGTGTGTACAGCAATGTGGACCACCACCTCTGAAGGTCTCGCTGTATGGTGGTACAATATGTAATGTGTGGTTTTCATGAGCAATAAAAATGGCGGAAATGATATATATATGTTGATCTCTACTCCAATCTTCTGTACTGGTTCCGGAACGGAACTCTCGGAAGCTAGGAGATGCAAAACTTATGTATTTAGCATTTATCTCACCTCAGTTTAACATGTGTCCTGTTGTCTAGCAGGTACAGGGTCCAATATGGGCCCTAATAATTTGTTCCTTTCGTGGTGGCATCGCCACCTATAAGGCGCGAATGGCGTCCTGTGGTATAGCCATCCATTCTGCATTAATATGGTTCCAAAGCTCATCTCTGGTGGTTGGCAGTGGGTCACAGTCAGCGCCCATCGTTTCAGCATTTCCCAAAAATTTTCGATGGGCAACAAGTTTAGTGATCTGGCGGGGCAGGGCAAAAGGTTGACATCCTGTGACACCAAGAAGGCTTGTGTTCGTGCAGCGTCTACATCTACATCTACATCTACATCTATACTCCGCGAGCCACCTTACGGTGTGTGGCGGAGGGTACTTATTGTACCACTATCTGATCCCTCCTTCCCTGTTCCATTCACGAATTGTGCGTGGGAAGAACGACTGCTTGTAAGTCTCCGTATTTGCTCTAATTTCTCGGATCTTTTCGTTGTGATCATTACGCGAGATATATGTGGGCGGTAGTAATATGTTGCCCATCTCTTCCCGGAATGTGCTCTCTCGTAATTTCGATAATAAACCTCTCCGTACTGCGTAACGCCTTTCTTGAAGTGTCCGCCACTGGAGCTTGTTCAGCATCTCCGTAACGCTCTCGCGCTGACTAAATGTCCCCATGACGAATCGCGCTGCTTTTCGCTGGATCATGTCTATCTCTTCTATTAATCCAACCTGGTAAGGGTCCCATACTGATGAGCAATACTCAAGAATCGGACGAACAAGCGTTTTGTAAGCTACTTCTTTCGTCGATGAGTCACATTTTCTTAGAAGTCTTCCTATGAATCTCAACCTGGCGCCTGCTTTTCCCACTATTTGTTTTATGTGATCATTTCACTTCAGATCGCTCCGGATAGTAACTCCTAAGTATTTTACGGTCGTTACCGCTTCCAATGATTTACCACCTATGGCATAATCGTACTGGAATGGATTTCTGCCCCTATGTATGCGCATTATATTACATTTATCTACGTTTAGGGAAAGCTGCCAGCTGTCGCACCATGCATTAATCCTCTGCAGGTCTTCCTGGAGTACGTACGAGTCTTCTGATGTTGCTACTTTCTTGTAGACAACCGTGTCATCTGCAAATAGCCTCACGGAGCTACCGATGTTGTCAACTAAGTCATTTATGTATATTGTAAACAATAAAGGTCCTATCACGCTTCCTTGCGGTACTCCCGAAATTACCTCTACATCTGCAGATTTTGAACCGTTAAGAATGACATGTTGTGTTCTTTCTTCTAGGAAATCCTGAATCCAATCACAAACCTGGTCCGATATTCCGTAAGCTCGTATTTTTTTCACTAAACGTAAGTGCGGAACCGTATCAAATGCCTTCCTGAAGTCCAGGAATACGGCATCAATCTGCTCGCCAGTGTCTACGGCACTGTGAATTTCTTGGGCAAATAGGGCGAGCTGAGTTTCACATGATCTCTGTTTGCGGAATCCATGTTGGTTATGATGAAGGAGATTTGTATTATCTAAGAACGTCATAATACGAGAACACAAAACATGTTCCATTATTCTACAACAGATTGACGTAAGCGAAATAGGTCTATAATTATTCGCATCTGATTTATGACCCTTCTTGAAAATGGGAACGACCTGCGCTTTCTTCCAGTCGCTAGGTACTTTACGTTCTTCCAGCGATCTACGATAAATTGCTGATAGAAAGGGGGCAAGTTCTTTAGCATAATCACTGTAGAATCTTAAGGGTATCTCGTCTGGTCCGGATGCTTTTCCGCTACTAAGTGATAGCAGTTGTTTTTCAATTCCGATATCGTTTATTTCAATATTTTCCATTTTGGCGTCCGTGCGACGGCTGAAGTCAGGGACCGTGTTACGATTTTCCGCAGTGAAACAGTTTCGGAACACTGAATTCAGTATTTCTGCCTTTCTTCGGTCGTCCTCTGTTTCGGTGCCATCGTGGTCAACGAGTGACTGAATAGAGGATTTAGATCCGCTTACCGATTTTACATATGACCAAAACTTTTTAGGGTTCTTGTTTAGATTGTTTGCCAATGTTTTATGTTCGAATTCGTTGAATGCTTCTCTCATTGCTCTCTTTACGCTCTTTTTCGCTTCGTTCAGCTCTTCCTTATCAGCTATGATTCGACTACTCTTAAACCTATGATGAAGCTTTCTTTGTTTCCGTAGTACCTTTCGTACATGATTGTTATACCACGGTGGATCTTTCCCCTCGCTTTGGACCTTAGTCGGTACGAACTTATCTAAGGCGTACTGGACGATGTTTCTGAATTTTTTCCATTTTTGTTCCACATCCTCTTCCTCAGAAATGAACGTTTGATGGTGGTCACTCAGATATTCTGCGATTTGTGCCCTATCACTCTTGTTAAGCAAATATATTTTCCTTCCTTTCTTGGCATTTCTTATTACACTTGTAGTCATTGATGCAACCACTGACTTATGATCACTGATACCCTCTTCTACATTCACGGAGTCGAAAAGTTCCGGTCTATTTGTTGTTATGAGGTCTAAAACGTTAGCTTCACGAGTTGGTTCTCTAACTATCTGCTCGAAGTAATTCTCGGACAAGGCAGTCAGGATAATGTCACAAGAGTCTCTGTCCCTGGCTCCAGTTCTGATTGTGTGACTATCCCATTCTATACCTGGTAGATTGAAGTCTCCCCCTATTACAATAGTATGATCACGAAACTTCTTCACGACGTTCTGCAGGTTCTCTCTGAGGCGCTCAACTACTACGGTTGCTGATGCAGGTGGTCTATAGAAGCATCCGACTATCATATCTGACCCACCTTTGATACTTAACTTAACCCAGATTATTTCACATTCGCATTCGCTAATAACTTCACTGGATACTATTGAATTCTTTACTGCTATAAATACTCCTCCACCATTGGCGTTTATCCTATCCTTGCGGTATATATTCCATTCTGTGTCTAGGATTTCGTTACTGTTCACTTCCGGTTTTAACCAACTTTCCGTTCCTAATACTATATGCGCACTATTTCCTTCAATAAGAGATACTAATTCAGGAACCTTGCCCTGGATACTCCTGCAGTTTACCAATATTACGTTGACTTTTCCTGTTTTTGGTCTCTGAGGACGGACGTTCTTTATCAACGATGATAATGTCCTTTCTGGTAAGCCGTCAGGTATTTTATCGTTTCGCCCAAGAGGGGGGTCCCTCTAACCTAAAAAACCCCCGTGTGCACGCCACACGTACTCTGCTACCCTAGTAGCTGCTTCCGGTGTTTAGTGCACGCCTGACCTGTCTAGGGGGGCCCTACAGTTCTCCACCCAATAACGGAGGTCGATGAATTTGCAACCATTATAGTCGCAGAGTCGTCTGAGCCTCTGGTTTAGACCCTCCACACGGCTCCAAACCAGAGGACCGCGATCGACTCTGGGCACTATGCTGCAGATATTAAGCTCAGCTTGCACTCCGCGTGCGATGCTGGTTGTCTTCACCAAATCAGCCAGCCGCCGGAAGGAACCAAGGATGGCCTCAGAACCCAAGCGGCAGGCGTCATTCGTTCCGACATGTGCTACTATCTGCAGCCGGTCACACCCAGTGCGTTCAATAGCTGCCGGAAGGGCCTCCTCCACATTACGGACGAGACCCCCCGGCAAGCACACCGAGTGCACACTGGCATTCTTCCCCGACCTACCCGCTATTTTCCTAAGGGGCTCCATAACCCGCCTAACGTTGGAGCTCCCTATAACTAATAGGCCCGCCCTCTGTGACTGTCGGGACCTTGCCGGAGAATCGGCCACTGGCCCAACAGGCGAGGCATCCTGTGGTGGCTCGGAAACGATGTCATCACCACTAGGAAGCACCCCGTACCTGTTGGAAAGGGGTAAGGCAGCTGCCACGCGGCCAGATCCCACCTTCGCCTTTCGGCCAGGCACGCGCGAGCCCACCACTGTCCGCCATTCACCCTGGAGTGATGGCTGACCGGTAAGATGCTCACAGCCGGAAGACGCAGCGACATCAGGGGTTCCATGCGATTCCAAGGCCACCGAAGTAGGCATAGGTCTCACCACAGTTGCCCCAACGCCACTACGAGCCGACGCCTGCGCCTCGAGCTCGATGAGCCTAACAGACAAAGCCTCCACCTGCCCCCGAAGAGTGGCCAATTCTCCTTGCGTCCGCTCACAACAACCACAGTCCCTACACATGACTATGTTTACCCTACAAGCGAACGATGTACTCGTCTTATTAGCAGCAGGAAATCGAAGTGCTCTCTCACTGACGGTCTAACCGACACTGAGCTGTTCTAACCAAACAAACAAAAGCCTGTACGATACGAGGGTCGATAGCAATGGCGATACTGTACACTACACTGTTATTAAAATAAACGGTTGTGTCTAGTAGGCACTCAAACACGCAAGAAATTACAAAAATAAAATAGTAACCACCCAGATAACTGAAAATAAGTTGTACCCGTTTGAAGCTCGTAAAAATGTGTAACAAGCGAACGGTGTACTCGCCTTATTAGCAGCAGGAAATCGAAATGCTCTCTCACTGACGGTCTAACCGACACTGTGTAGCTGTGCATTCTCCTGCTGGACTATGGCGTCTGGGTTGTTGTGCATAAAGCGCATGGCTTCTGGTCGCAAGATGTCATTCACGTAGGTCACACTGGCCACAGTGCCCTAACTTTGGTTTTTGGTCGTACCTGACAGCGCCCCACACCGTAAGGTCATGAGTTGGCGCTGTTTGCCTTGTGCGAATGCAGTCATTGTGACGCCGCTGCCTCTTTCTGCACCGGACCAAAATGCGACCATCATTTTCAACCAAACAGAACCTGGATTCGCATGTAAACACTATCTGACGTAGTTCCATATTTCATTGCCGTCTACCACATTTCTGAACATTCGTCAAAGGTAGACGAAGAAGTGGACGACACATATGTAACCCATGCCCCTCCCAATAAACGGCGAAGGACTGTCACCCACCGCTGATAGTGTACGACGTGTTACACCGATCCACTGTCGCGCCAGAGCCGAGAAACACGCAGATCTGTCCTGAAATTCCATGCGAACGAGATGTCGATCTTCTACTGTGGTGGAGGTTGGAGAGCGGGTCTGGGTGGTGCGGCCTGACCGATCTTGTCGTGTTCTACGGGAATCCGTGAATCCGTGAACCATTTGGCACACACACATTGCACCGCCGAAATACTTCGTCCCACACTAGCAGCAATTTCCCGGATGTATCCATCACACCCCCACACTCGGCATGTACACCCCTACCCTCAGCCATAGTGGTGCTATGGGTGCGAAGCGACATGTGTGCCAAGTCTGATAGAAATTGCTTTAGGTGTTATTATAACTGTCTGTGAACCTTATGGAACCTCTTTCCAATCTCAAGGGTGAACCTTCATTGTGACTGTCATCAACGAGTCTAGCGACCCCGAAAACTGGGTATTCGACATTAACATCGATTGTTAATGAACGCCGGCCGGAGTGGCCGTGCGGTTGTAGGCGCTACAGTCTGGAACCGAACCACCGCTACGGTCGCAGGTTCGAATCCTGCGTCGGGCTTGGATGTGTGTGATGTCCTTAGGTTAGTTAGATTTAATTAGTTTTAAGTTCTAGGCGACTGATGACCTTAGAAGTTAAGTCGCATAGTGCTCAGAGCCATTTTTTTTGTTAATGAACGTGTTTACGTATCACAGTTTCTCACCCACATAGGGTGGTAAAGGCGTGTTACCCTACTGTATTATCTTACAAATAATTACAGTAAGGCCATGTTAGCAGACAATATTTTTACAAATAACTAGACAAATAATGCAAAAAATGAGTCATGGATGCAGAAAATTTATTGACATTACTTAAGAAGTTCTTGCGTTAGGCTTGTACGTCACTCTCTTTTCACCCTTATGCCCATGGGGATGTAATGATTTTTACCCCCACAGTGCTTGATACGTGTATCGAGTGAGGACGGAATGGAATGCTTCAGAGGCGATGTGGAACGTACGTGCATCAAGACACAAAATTTCTTTTGTAAATACACTCCTGGAAATTGAAATAAGAACACCGTGAATTCATTGTCCCAGGAAGGGGAAACTTTATTGACACATTCCTGGGGTCAGTTACATCACATGATCACACTGACAGAACCACAGGCACATAGACACAGGCAACAGAGCATGCACAATGTCGGCACTAGTACAGTGTATATCCACCTTTCGCAGCAATGCAGGCTGCTATTCTCCCATGGAGACGATCGTAGAGATGCTGGATGTAGTCCTGTGGAACGGCTTGCCATGCCATTTCCACCTGGCGCTTCAGTTGGACCAGCGTTCGTGCTGGACGTGCAGACCGCGTGAGACGACGCTTCATCCAGTCCCAAACATGCTCAATGGGGGACAGATCCGGAGAGCTTGCTAGCCAGGGTAGTTGACTTACACCTTCTAGAGCACGTTGGGTGGCACGGGATACATGCGGACGTGCATTGTCCTGTTGGAACAGCAAGTTCCCTTGCCGGTCTAGGAATGGTAGAACGATGGGTTCGATGACGGTTTGGATGTACCGTGCACTATTCAGTGTCCCCTCGACGATCACCAGTGGTGTACGGCCAGTGTAGGAGATCGCTCCCCACACCATGATGCCGGGTGTTGGCCCTGTGTGCCTCGGTCGTATGCAGTCCTGATTATAGCGCTCACCTGCACGGCGCCAAACACGCATACGACCATCATTGGCACCAAGGCAGAAGCGACTCTCATCGCTGAAGACGACACGTCTCCATTCGTCCCTCCATTCACGCCTGTCGCGACACCACTGGAGGCGGGCTGCATGATGTTGGGGCGTGAGCGGAAGACGGCCTAACGGTGTGCGGGACCGTAGCCCAGCTTCGTGGAGACGGTTGCGAATGGTCCTCGCCGATACCCCAGGAGCAACAGTGTCCCTAATTTGCTGGGAAGTGGCGGTGCGGTCCCCTACGGCACTGCGTAGGATCCTACGGTCTTGGCGTGCATCCGTGCGTCGCTGCGGTCCGGTCCCAGGTCGACGGGCACGTGCACCTTCCGCCGACCACTGGCGACAACATCGATGTACTGTGGAGACCTCACGCCCCACGTGTTGAGCAATTCGGCGGTACGTCCACCCGGCCTCCCGCATGCCCACTATACGCCCTCGCTCAAAGTCCGTCAACTGCACATACGGTTCACGTCCACGCTGTCGCGGCATGCTACCAGTGTTAAAGACTGCGATGGAGCTCCGTATGCCACGGCAAACTGGCTGACACTGACGGCGGCGGTGCACAAATGCTGCGCAGCTAGCGCCATTCGACGGCCAACACCGCGGTTCCTGGTGTGTCCGCTGTGCCGTGCGTGTGATCATTGCTTGTACAGCCCTCTCGCAGTGTCCGGAGCAAGTATGGTGGGTCTGACACACCGGTGTCAATGTGTTCTTTTTTCCATTTCCAGGAGTGTATAATGGCTGCAAATGATAATTGCTCCAACATAACACCGTGGCGTAGGGGAAGGTTTGGTTGGTAGGTTTGGGGTATAAAGGGACCAAACTACAGGGTCATCAGTCCCTGGGGGGGGGGGGGGGGGGGTAGAACAGTCGAATAATTTGATACAAGGCATTTGTGTGCTTCTATGCAGGGAAACAGCCTCAAATTTGCGAGATTTTCATTTTCCTCTTGCTCTCTTATACCATTGACTTTCGCTGACATTAATAAGTTGACCTTATCCTCTTAGGGTAGTGATAGGAAGAGACATTTGAACACATTATGTCGAAACGAATTACGTTTCAAATTCGATCTAAACTTAACAC